>NW_024713129.1:5599578-5696996 GCF_018991925.1 Homarus americanus
CCTAAGTCCCAGGCCTTTACACTCTCCCATGCCTATTTTACCATTTATTTCATCAATCACTCTTTCAGGTAATAGCTGTCCATGTATAAATTTCAGTCTACATACCATTCTGATATACAAATATATAATCTGTATTGCTTAGTTAATTTCTCATGACTGGTGGATGGTTTGGGTGATAGCGAGTTGGTTTTTCGGGGTACTAGGGATAGGGAGGGGTATTGATGTCAAGACGAGAGGTGTTACGGTGGTGTGGGTAGGAGGTGGGAGAATATGTTGTGGGGACTAATTCCAGTATCATAGTTTTGTGTTAGGTAAGCAGTCTCTACTATCTTTTAATACTGACAGTATCTGTTTGATAAACCTGCCATTAAGATTGACATATACACTGTAATTGTTTCATATCTGATGACATGCGTTATCATGTCAACTGTGAGATAAAGTTTGACCTGATGATATGGCACATGGTGTTTACATTATAACAATATAGTTATTGTCAAAACATAGATTTAATTGTTATTTTGTTGAATTTAATACTAAGTGCTGGTGGATATTCCGACGTCTGAATAATTAAAATAAAAAAATATTTTGTGAACTGTGATACGACAGTCAATGCTTTACAATTCATATGGCAGATCACATTACACCTCCGGCTGACTATAGTCTCACCCGGGTTTGTCCTGTGATGCCGATTCACGTTATATTATGTAGTTGCTGATAAACAATATTACTGTTAATATCATCTCTCATCACATTCAGCAAAGATATTGGGAAACGGTGGGGAAACGAAATTGGTAGTTTCGTGATCAACACAGGGGTAACCAGTCATAGTCAAACATGGTTTGAACCAATCACAGTCAAGTGTGGTTTGGGGAGGTTACACTAGGTCACTCTCTCACCGCCTTATCACGAATTGACATGAGAGTCCGCTATCTCTGCGAGGTAGGATGACTGGACTGGACTGCAGAGATTATTGGCCTGCGAGGGTCATTGCTCAACAACTCGGCGTCTCTCCTTCCGCTGTGGCTAGTGAACCAGACGATGGGAGGAGTGGAAAGTTGAGCAACCAGGGCATGTATAAACTGTTGTAACACTTGAATGTAATATTCACTTGCTCCCCACCCCTTCTTACCACGGATTACCCACAAAACTTCCATGGTCTGCCTTCAACAATTACAGCATCATCGCCGTCTTCTTCACTACGGCTCACCTGTTATACTACTTACACCATCACTATTATAACAATTCTCACTACAGGCACCATATCAATACCAACATTCTTATTGCCAATCATGCACTTTGCTCCTCCTTAGGGAACCACTACTGCCTCATCACTACCATCATCACAATGATTGTGACTGAATGACTAGGAGGTGCACCAGGAGGTAAGGTAACAACCGAATGGAAGCAGTTGGTAATCCTCATGGGAGAGGAACGTTCATGACTTGCAGATTTAAAACTGAAAGGCATGAGGCAGAGGGGTGAGGGCTGGATGTATGGGGGGTAATGGGTGGGAAGCGACGTGGAGTTGAGGGTGAGGTGTAGGTGGGTTATATTGTGTAGAGATCATGTTATGTTGAATGAGTGGATGGATCGAGGTTTGGTGGGAAGGTTAGGTAGAGGTGGCTCACATTATCAGCACGTCCATCATACATCACTACCGGTGGTTCAGTTCATCCACCAGTGCTTTCCCTCAAGACACACACACTATGCTCATGATGTTTGTCATATAAATATAATGTCACAGAAAAGATTCCCCGGTCTCCGGTTGACGACACCTGATGAGGATAGAAGAATTCGGCGTGCACCAACCGAAACGCACTTCACAACAGCCACTGCGATTCGGGGCACTCAATTACAAGTGTCTGTAACTACAGTCCGGAGGCGTCTGCAGGAAGCGGGAATCCATCACAGGTTTCCAGCGTCAGACAGCTGAACACCGTGCAGGCAGGCTCGCCAACCAGCATGTGGGAGAAGGATTCGACTTTTGGTCAAGGTAGTCTTCACTGATGAAAGACCTTTAGTTCTTCAAATCATGGCAGACTGCATGTGGACAGAAATAGCACCAGGTAATGTATCATTACCTTATTGTTTACAATAGGAACACATGTCTGGTGAACAGGTTGACAATCATGTATTTTGCAATATAATCATCGCTCAATATACTTTAACCGTACTCCGTTTTTACATACTGTTACAATTCTCCACCTGCGTTATGTTTTGTTTAACACATATTTTTTATGATAATACCTTTATATATCAAGGTTTGTTATAAAGAGGCGATTGGTCACACAGCCACATGTGTGTCACAAGTCAACAATATCTGTGTCCGACTAAGTCATAATGCAACTACATACTGAATGGTGACAAATATTCAATACATTTTATTTACGAACATATTCATCTTTACCATATATGATAGCTATTAAACATTAGTTATATAGTCATTATTTATTATGCCAATATGTTGGGTATATAATCATCGTAGTCCTCACATCACTTGTATAATTCCCAGTCAAATAATGTAATATAATTTATTTATCAACGATTGTCGCATGAAATGGTCTGGTGAGGCAAACAAAATGACTGACTTTATTTTATATCCCAATACGACACTTATATTGATTGTCCCATGAAACGGTTTAGAGAAACAAAATAATGACATTCGTTATTTTTTTTATCTGCAGATACGACATTCATAATATTCATGAGGATGCACGAAGTGGTCACGTCACATGCAACAAATGAGGGCTTTGACTTGCATCCATGGAATGGGTGATGTGACCAGGATTGAAGGAGGTTCACTGCAGCAAAATATATTAATATTCTTCAAAACTTTATCCGATCCTCCTTCAGGAAAAGAACTTTCCTTCCCTCCTGGTCCCACCCTATTTGTGCAGGATCGACGCCCCATTCACACAGCAAGAGCAGTCCGAATTCTAGATTTGTAGAAAGAATTCTTCAGGATCACTTTCTTGAAAATGAGGTGCAAGTTTGATATGATTTGTAATATAAAAATTTTCGTAATATTTTTTTTTTATATCCCATTCCTCCTCATTATTCAAATTAAGCTGAGATTTTTTAAAGAAATGTTAACTGAAAATTATTTCTCTCTCTCACCCCCTCCTCATTCGCTTTCAACTTTTCCCTCTCTAACTCCAGTTCCATTATCCTAACAGCATGATTCTTAGAAACATCCTCTAACTCACACAATGATAAAGCGAACTCGTCAAGTACCTCTTGTGTTTAAAAGATGTCATAAAACAGCATTTTTCACTTCAGACTTTCCCCAGTGATGTTTTATTTGGGCCCTATCTCAAGCCAATTTAATCTAACCATCTTCCCTTAATCTTAAAGGTTTGTAAAGTTATTACTGATGATTCCTTCAGAAATTCTTCTACGGTGAAATGTTCCATTTTGTTCAGTCTTCACACAATTCAAACTAATAACACATCAGATATTGATATAATATGAAAAATACTAATGCGAAAAATAACTCCCATTTTCTGTTTTGTCATCACCTGCTTTATCAGAATTTGCCTCTAGTCAAATAAGAGGTAAATCTTGGTCTTCAAAGCATAAAAAAAACCCTCACTTGTGGTCACAACAACGCAGGGTAAACACTATAATGACTAATATTATATCCACCACGTTCTTAAGCCTCAGATTATCTTATATTGAGGATGAATCATACACTGCATAATTTCTAAATTAATAAAATTAGGGACGTATTTACAAACAAGTAAAATAAATACAAACGACAGCCTAAATTAACCTAAACACCCTTACCATACACGAACACTACAAGGGAATAAACTAATTATCGCCATATACATATATCCACATATATCCACATATATCCTGAGTCCAGACCAACTGTACCACCCATTGACCACACTCTCTCACCAGCCAGGTTTATCTGCCTCTCCCCCAGTGTTGCCGTTATTCCACCAGTGTTAGGTAAAAAGCTTTTTTCTCGTTCATTTTTGTCATTGCAGTAGCCATTATTTCAAGGAAGAGGTGACGACCCCCAAAAGATTCTTTATGGAACTTTATGGAGGTGGGAGGAAAGCAGTAGAAAGGGTTGGAGGCCAAGATAGTGTCCTTTAGTCACACTTTTTTTCTTTTTTTTGGAAGCTTTTGTTTAAAATAGAAAACCGGCAGGTTGCCGGTGTGTTATCCAGGTTGGATGTGAGTAAGGCGCATGGACCGAACGGAATACCCTGTTCTGAGGAGGTGCTGAAGCCCCGGCCCTGTGCTTGCTCACCTTTCGCCTTTGCCTCAAAACCCAAACTTTTCCTTCTTCTTGGAAGCATGCCTTGGTTCAGCCCATCCCGAAGAAGGGTGACCATTCTAATCCCTCTAACTATCGCCCCAATGCCCTAACTTCATCCCTCTCTAAGATTTTCGAAACTATTTTAACTCCCGTTTTCTCCGTCACCTTGAACGCCTTTTCTTTTGTCAGATCACCAGTATGGCTTTCGCCAGGCGAGATCTACTGGTGATCTGCTCTCCTATTGCACCCATCTTTGGTCATCCTCTCCTAGGGATTATGGGGAAACCTTTTGTCGGGCCCTCGACATCTCCAAAGCATTTGACAGGGTATGGCACAAGTCTTTGCTATCTAAACTTCCTCTTTTGGTTTCTCTCCCCAATTTGGTTTTCTCATCTCTAGCTTCCTTGAGAACGGATCCATGGCAGTTGTTGTCGAGGATCGATTTCTCGCCTTTTCTCTACCAGTAGTGGCGTCCCACCGTTCTGTTCTTTCACCAACTCTCTTCCTTCTTTTTATCAAGGATTTACTTCACACTTCAACTACTTCTATCCATTCTACGCTGATGATTCTACTCTTCACTCTTCCTCATAATTTCCTTCTCCTAACTCTCAAACTAGATCTGTTTCTAGAACCGATATCATACTTCTATCAACGCGGATCTGTGCAGCATCTCTGAATGGGTACAAACTTGGTTAAGTTCAATAGTAATAAAACTCAATATTTACCAATTACACTTTGTAAATTAGACGATCTCCACCAATTTCATTTCTGGACGCTATCATCCTCCCAAATTCTGAAATAAATATGTTAGGCCTCACCATTTCCTCCAATATGTCCTGAAATCACACATCCTTAGTATAACTAAAGCTGCCTCCCGAAAGTTGGGAATGCTGTACAGATGCCGCAGCTACTTCACTCCTGAGCAGTTGCTCCAAGTATATAAGATTCATTCGTCCTAACTTGGAGTACTGCTCTCATATCTGTCCAACTATTAGATAGGGTGGAAGCAAAGGCATTTCGTCTTATTAACTCTCCTCCTTTAGTCGACAACTTTCTTTTCTTCGCCACAATGTTGCTTCACTCTCTTTTACAGGTACTTTAACGGGCAATGTTCGGTGGATTTGGCATCCTGTACCGCCGGCAAGGCCCTGGGTTCGTAACAACGTCTTGCCCGCTGGTGCCCACCGTTTTCTTGGATGTCGGTCACACGAGAATAACCCGTTATAGTATTCTTTCCCCACACAGCCAAACTGTGAAATGCTCTGCCTTCTTCTGTGTTTCCATGCTCTTACAATCTGTCTCACTTTAAAAGCTGGTTTTCCGGCATCTTCGTGATGTAGATTAATACAGTATAACCTTTTTTTCTATATTTACAATTTCTTTCGCTTTTTTTTTTCGCCCCAGGCTCCATTGTGGGTCGTTTGACTCCTGCCTGGGCTAATTCCGTAAAAAAAGAAAAAGAAAAGAGGATCCAACATGCTGCTTTGGTTAGCAAGGAGGAGGTCATTCTTTAAATTTAATTAAAAGGTTGATGTTTCGTGGTGCCGGTGTTTAATTGGTTATTTAATCTATGCGATTTTTGTTTTATTTTGTTATTGTATTACTTTGAGGTTGTTAGTTTTATCTTGGTATTGGTGCTTGTTGTTTAGTGTTGTTCTGCTCGATCTGAACCATGAATGTTCTCTCACTCTTCTTTCTATTTCATTATTGAGCCAGGAGTTACAGCTTCTAACTCTTCAACTTGCCCCGAGTTCTTTAGCTTTGTTGTATATGTCTACATTTACTGCCTCGATGTTCGCTCACCTATGCAGTTCTTCGTTTGTTATCCTTGTTCGTATCTGATGTTATATATAAATATTGGACATTTATTTTGTATTGTTTGTAGTTTCTTGATTCTTGTGTCACTGAATGCGTTGATTGGTACAGGCGGGTAGCTTATTATTGATTTTATTAGAGCCGAATACAATTTTAGTCTGTTTTCTGTATTTAGGTTTTAAAATTTCCAAGTAATTGAAACTTTGCTGCGTAGTTTGTTGTCCTTTCCTTTAATGAAACTTTTATATCCGGTTTGTGATCCTGAATCTTAATATGGTGCCTTCATTGGCGTATGGGTATATTTCTTCATCCACATTGACTAGTTCGACCTTTTTCTTGGCAACTTGTGTGATTTTAAATTTGTTAATATTTGTTTTAATCTCCCATTTTTTTCCATACTCATTTATGTTCTTTTATTGCATGCGCTGTATGGCGTGCCATCATTGCCTCTGACTTTTCATGGTATGATATGATTTGTGGGATGTCATCTGCGAAGATGTTTGCTATGTTGTGTTGGTTCTGGTAGGTTGTTTGTATATATGTTGAGAGTGCTGGGGACAGTACGCCCCCCAAGGCACCCCACTTTTTGAGGTCTAGGGTTGGGCCTAAATACGTGACCAATTCAGCCGCCTTCTGTTTCGGAGGTAGTTACAGGATTCTCTCTCACTTTCTGCTGGCAGGTGTAGTTGTAAGGTTTTGTAATTTAGGTCTGTGCGCCACACTTTATCAAAGGCTTTTGCATGTCTCTCAGGATAAGGTTTATTTGGTTTCCATGCTGTTTTTCTTTAGCGATGATTTCTGTTATTATAGCTATTGCAGTCTGGGTCCCTCCCACTCCTGAAGCCATGCTGTCTTGGGTTGTGTTTACTATATGTATCCGATTTTTTAGCCTGTTCTTTATTAAGCATTCTAAGAGTTTGCCAGTTATTTCCAGTAAAGATATCGGTCTGTAATTGGTTATTTGTGTTGGATCTTTGCCTTCTTTGGGAATGAAGATCATTTTAGCGCACTTGAGGGCATCAGGAAGTAACCAGCTGATAGGACTGAGTTGTATATAGGAGTGCTTGAATTGGTCTGTTAGGTAGGTTCAATAGTATATTTCGAGTTATGCCACTCATTCCAGGGTGATTTTTTCTTATATTTGCATAAGCTGAGTAGTAGTTCGTCGTGCCCTATGAGTCTATTGGTTTTAGTCTATCTGGCTTTCCTGTATGGTAGGGCGCCAGTCTATTGTTTTGCTCTTTAATTGCTTCTTCATGTTCTTTGTCAAAGTTGTAATTTTCTTCTTCTGATATTCGAATATATTTTTCCATTCTCTACGAACGGCCTCTTTCTTTTTCCTGGTCTGTATAAAGTTTTTTCTCCGTTTGGTCTTTTTATGTCGTTTACTGTTTGTTTTTTGGTGCCAAGTAATCTGTTAATGTTTTGCCTGAATGTTTTTGTGTCCGTTGTCGTATCTATGTTTGATATTACAGTAGACTGTTCCATATTTTCGTTGTTAATTTTATATATTCCTCTTGGAGGTCATGGTAAATTTCCTTAAGTTTTGGAGTAGTTCTCTAGTGGGTCCTGCTTGTTCTATATCTGTCCTTGTATTATTGTAGTATTGTACATGTAGCCTCTAATGCTTCAGTGGGTTTATTACTTGAGGGGTTCTGTATATCATTAATGGGGTCGTTTGGTTGAACGCTTACTATGGCGTTGTGTAGCTTATCTAGGTCTTCGTCGATTTCTTCGTGTTGCTTGTTTTACATTCAGTAGTGGATAATTATTAATAGTTCCTTGTCTTTTATACAGTCCGTTTTGCTCATCTGGAGTTTTGGTGATGTTGCTCGGTTTTGTTCAATTGGTGAATGTCATAGTTGAATATGCTTCACTAGATGATACAGCCATTAAATATTCAAGTTTGTTGGTAACAGAACAGAGGTTGTTATGTCTGATATTTACTTTATAAACGACAAATGCATCACCATCAATAATCCTGAAACCAAACACCTCCAAAACACACTATCTTCTTCATTTGTATATTACATTTGTAAACTATTTATAATTGCTCGAGATGAGGTAAACTTCACACAGTAACCTTGGGATTTTAGTTTCAGAAACTGAAGTTAAGGCATTGATGGGTGGTATCTGTGCGATTCCTTGTGTCTTTTTTCATTAAAGTAATTTTGGAGAATAACCTTTCTGCATCTGCATTGGATGTGTTGTAATGACAACCTGCAATGCAAATGGGAAAAAGTTTATTGATGTGATCCTCGTTATTGGTCGTTTGTCGTAACTTTACATAAAATTCTACATTCCCACATTTAACGTCTCTCAGTTCTGGTGGTAAAGGAGTAGAATCAAGGTTTCTCCACTTATATTCCAATGCCTGTATATCCCCGTCATGAAAACGAGGCACAGCATTCACTAAATCATGTAAAGAAGGCATCGCAGTCCTGGACCTGAAGTCTAAAACTTTTTGGGGAATAAAAATGAGCACATATACCATAGTTTATCATTAAAATCAAATCTTTTCTTCAGCTGCATACACATAGTGACCATAAAGGTGCGACATCTTCGTCGCACATCACGCCATGATTTTGATACTCAGTCTGAAGCAACCCATTCACAGCTGAGCCCAAGAAAATCAGAGTAATTGGTAGGTGGTTGTTTTCATTACATAGGTCAAAGTTCGTAATGTCTGCCTTTTGCACCAACTACGGACGGGAAAAATACTCTAATAAATTCTTATAGAGTAAATGAACTGTAGGGGTCCATCTGGAATAGTTGGTTATTTTTTTTATAAATGTTGGCCAAATAAAGTTTAAGAAGTTGAAATAAAGAAAAGCCGATGGGTCTCTCATGTCCACTGCTCTAAGACTCTTTCAACTGTTTTATGAAATGACAAATGACAAATGACAATAGCTATATCCTTACCATAATTAGGCTAATATATAAATACACCTTCTCATTATATTTTGGTATCAAAATTATTAAGGGTTATTATCATATTTTACATATATGCATATGTATGGAATATGTTCCACAGTAAGGGGAACTAGGTCCAGCAGGTCCACATCGGCAAGGTATGTGTGATTGTTTTCCACACTAGCAGATGATATTCCATGAAACGGCATCACTGTGAGTCTCCCCACTTACTAGCTGAGCTGGTAGACCAGTGACCCACACAGTGCAGATACCATGTCGCCAATTATATCAAGCAATTTTACCTAACTAATACATATTTTACTTAATTAATACACGACATGGACTAATTTACTTAATACATACATATTATAAATCAATATATATAACATATTAACCAGTTATTACATAAAGGAACAAAGTTATATATAATATAGCCATACCTACCGAACAAGCAGAGTAATTACCCCTGAACATATAACAACATATGTAAGTTTATTATGTTTTACCCTATCAAAGACTTTTTCAAAATATAAAAGCAGATAAATAAATATCTTAGGACCGCTAAAGCTCTTCACTCAAAAATTTCAATTCAAATATAGCTTCACAAGTTCATTTTCCTTTTCTAAATTCATTTTGTTCTTCAGATAACTAAGTCTATTTAAAATTTTATTCTACTTAAAATATTGTTTAATAAAATTTCGCCGGTATGGCTTATTAAGCTTATTTTTTTCTAACTGGGTGCATTCTGCCGTTCCTGGCTCTTAGGTAATAACACAAATATCTATATTTGGAAATAATTAGGAAGTTACTTATTTTAGCCAAATATTTGATGGTATTCTAGCCCATTTGTTTTATGAATGTCATTAGAAGCTGACGACCCCACAAGCCTTATTATTTTTCATTTTGCTCACAGCTGCCCAACTTCTGGTGTCCACAATAGTCTGATCTTTATACTCTTGTCATTTCCTACCTCCAGTGTATCATCATCATCATCATTGTATAGTTCTTCTACATACTCTGCCCATCTCTCGTACTTTTTCTGCCTCAAACAGGATCTTACCGTATTTGCTAATTTTACTGTATATTTTCCTACTTATATGTCCCTGTCATCATCTTCTATCTCCTTGCATTTCCTAGCTATAAAATCTTCTTTCGCCTGTCTATAGAGCTTTTTAATTTTTTTTTTAAGCTCTTTGTAAGCAAGGTTTCGGCTTTTCAACTTCCGTTATATATACATTCCCTCTCAAATTTAATTTGTGGTTCAATCACTTTTAACTTGGTCCCCCTATATTCGAGAAGTTTTTCTACACTCTCTAATACAATATTATTTATTTGAAACTATTCCAGTTTTGCTATTTCTTTTTCATGAGAGCCTTCTACTCACAATAGTGAAATTTTAGGGAGGGTTCAATTTAATTTTATATTCCAGTCATTGTTTTGAACTTCCTATATTCCATTTGTTTTTGTCCAATGTTTTTCTTTTTAATTATTTTTAGGTTTTAGCCCCATTAACTCATTACTGGGACGTGGTCATCTTGCCTTCCTAACACAAATCAATTAATATATTTTCTCTTTCATGGCTATTGTCCATTCTATGTTGTCTTAGTCCTGGTGTTTCTTTTCCACTTCTCAACCATTCCGTTAAAATCACTGGTCAGACATTCATTAAACTTTATTGTGTCTTTGGATTTCATTAAATCTTCATAAAACTTTTCTAGAACTTTATCCTCACTTTCAATTGTTGGTGCAGAATTCTGCATTGTTACCAAGTCCGTGGCTTTAGCATTAAAACTGACTAATAAAACTCCATCTGACATTGCCCAATATCCCTTTACACGACAGCTCACATCTGGTTTCCAAGAATACAACACCTCTCATGTTTTTCACCACCTGGATACATGAAATATTTTTTAACCACTAAAACTATATGAACCTTTCCATCATACTTCCCTTAATCCCAGAATGTCCCACTGTAATGTTTGAATTTTCCTACTTACATTACAAGCCCTCCTATCTTATCTAATGTTTTCACACTATTTTGATTTTGTGCTTGTTCATTCTCAAAACTTTCTATAGTTGTATTTAATGCCCAAGGCTTTCATTTGTTCTGACAGTAATTGCCAGTTATCGGTGGCGCACTGTTCGTGAGGCAATGCAGTTGGACATTTACGTGACGATGATTCAACAAGAAAATAGTTTCTTGTATCGGCCCATAGAAAACAATTTTTATTATAAGGTGGCCTCGCCGCAGCCTGTAAGCCCTATATAAATATTTAACACTCAGATTGAAAACTAAAGTAATATTTAAATATAATCTGATATATCTAATTTCATGTTTGCCTAACTATACCTTATATTTAATGACCTTACTCCCCGTAACGAAACACTCCCTCTCCTCCCTCACACAACTCACCACTGATACATAACGAAATATACCCCACTCCCCCTGTACGATTTTCATCTAACCTGTGAGATATGTAAAATTGTTTGACTGACATTATGAACTGACTAAACATAAATGACACCGACGTCAACAATTTTCGACTGTAAATAAGTGTATCAAGACATGTAGCATACAAAGTTACGAGCATTTATACCTAGGAAATATATTAATTTTAGTATTATAAATAAGGATTTAACTCACGTTGCTCTGCTTTAGGATGACGTAAGAGTCTGGGGAATCTTCAATGATGTAGAATCTTCCCGTGGAGCAGAACCCTCGAGCACGGAACAGCAGGTTGTTGTACATCTGTTCAAGTGGTGGTCAGAGATTCAAAACACTCATGCTATAGATGTATATTTGCAGTTCTTTCAATCTGTATTTCTTTACAACATATACCTAATTTTTTCATCCATCTTCTTTTTTTTTGGGGAGGGGGGTGAAATTACCAATATGCATGCCGGAAATTGTACAAACTTATTAACCAAAGTAAAAAAAAACAATAGAACAGGACCACTTAGCTGTGTATCAATCTACATGAGCCATCCTAACCTAACCATAAGGTTAGGTTAGTTCAGGTTGTCTGTTTGTAAGTTATTTTGCAAAATTGCCAATATGCATGCCGGTAATTTTGCCAAAGAAACCGATTTCGCCCAAAATCTGTAATATATATATATATATACACGTTTATCATCATCCAACATGAATACTCACCAAACATGATTGTGGGAAATCTTGCTTAATTCTTTCAGCTAACCCCAAGAGCTGCTCCTTGTCTGTCACTTCAGTGAAGCCCATCTTAGCACAGCTCTCTCTCCCTCTCTAACAGCAGAGAGTCTCTACTTGTTGTAGAGACCAACCTTAAGTTGGTCCACTGTGTTGATCAATCTGATGTTCCAATCTTTGAGTTGCTCGTTGATGTCTGTTAGCCCACAGTCGTAAGGCTGAAACAGGAAGTAGTTAAATGTTGTAAGCCTTGTACTGTTATCATGACGTGTTAATAGGTTGATTTGGGCAATGTGTGTTGTTGACAGTCAGATTTTAGTACACGTTTCTTGATAATGATGCCTAATGACGGTAACCTGATGTTTCAAGCCTATTACTATCTGCCACCGCAAGATGTAAGGGTATCCTGAACTTATTTTAATTTAAAACTGAATTAATCAAGATAAATTCAATTTCAATTTCAATTGATAGAGGAAGCGGGATCCTAGTGCTGTCACTAGGTACCCCTGTACAATAACACCAGAAGCATCTGGCACGTGTCACAAATATATACAGTATAAATAAATATTATAAAAAGGCTTACTAAAGCCTAAGGAAGGAAGGATATTATCTTAACACAAAATCAATGTTATTTACATAATATCTGGCCAGTATGGGGAGGATCATCGTGTCTCCGTCAGGGGGTCGTGGAGTGGTGGTCCAGAAGGCGTCACGGAAGCGTTGTGTGTGGGGACATCTTAGGAGGTAGTGGATAAGGGTGCGGCTGTCGGGTCTTGTGCACAATGCACAAGAACTTTGCTCAGGGGATGCGGGGATACCAATCTCAATCAAGGTAAAGTATATATTATGTATTAAGCGTTACAGAATATTTCTAAAGTATCAGCTACTTTGTAAAAAAATCTAGAATGTTGGCCATTTTACAAAAAGACAAGCAACAGATCAATTTGCAAAAAATGCAAAAAAAAATTTCTTCCGTGTCATATAATAACTAGGACAAGAATATTGGAGAATGTCATAGTTATGATATAACTAGGAAAGAAGAGAAGATTCATTGGCCGGTTAATGGAGAGAGTCTACTATCCCCCTGTGTACGGGTTCTGTCTGAGCTAAATAAAGTCGTCTGACGTTAGCCAAATAAAATATTAAACGTGGCGCACCCGTAGTAAAGGGGTTAATGAACTATTTCGTTCAGCAGTTTAGCCACTGGTCATGAAGTGGTCTCACTCCATTCTGGACCAGCTAATTCCCGATTTTTTTTACAGATTTGCACCGCATGGGGCTATTTTATTGGGCACCCACCCCCTTGCATTCTATGATAGGGGAAGTGAAAACGCGTTCACAGTGCCCAACAGGGAAGCTTACGAACTTCATGCTTGCTTTCTTTGACTACTTTGATTAATAAAAGAAGTGCTTGAGGCGCCAAGGATTGGGTCAGCAAGTTACATTGAAAGGCAAAAGTCGTGTCGTGAAATTTGGTGAAAACATATGCCGAAGGGCTAAAGTTTTAGTGCACTCTGCCTTGTGGCAAGGGGCTCTCATAATGTTTCACGAGTTATATTTAATCTTCGGACAAAACGGCGACACGACTTTTGTCTTTGATTGTACATACAGTGAGAGGAGAATGAGGGTGTAGAGGGAGAATTCCAGATATATTTCATCTGTTTATGGCAAAGCCTGGCAGGTCCCTCTAATAATGTCAAGTGCAACTCCCGAGGCAGTAGCAAGGAAGTGAAGTGACCAGTGCGACACCAGGTTAAGCATACATACTGAATTTGACCTGACCTTCCCGTGGCCCAGTCATTAACAACAGTGCCCGTGTGATGTGGTGCTTATTTGCCCAACTATGAATGAAAGAAAGAAGGAGTTTGATTTAACACCGGCCACAGGTGAGAAAGAAAAACCAGACATTGCATCAAGTTTGTTTCCTTTTCATTTTTTTAGCACCGGAAATAAATGTACTACATGCCTGTTTGCAAATTGGTTGACTTTTTTCCGTTCATGTGGTGAGTATGGGAACATTCTATATATTTTTTTTTATGGGCAGGGATATCTCAATGTAATTCTGCTTAAAAATGTTGATACTACATAAATAAATTCTCAATGCGATCTTTAAGTAATCTCTTTATTTATTCTTAACCGAAAAACTCCTTCTTATATATCAAAATTTCAAGTCTTCTTTTATATATAACAATCTTGCAAGTGGAATTATTTATAACAATATCTCAGATCACTTCCCAGTTTTTGACATGTATAAAACAGCCACAAGACCTGAAAGGTCTAGTAGAGTCTCAATACAATACAGAGACTACTGCACCGACAACATGCTCCTTTTTTAAAGCAACCTAATGAATGCTAACTGGGATCTTGTCTATGCCTCCGACAACCCTAACGTGAACAGCTGCAACTTCTCTTGCATCTTCAATGCTTGCTTTGATAAATGCTTCCCGCTCAAGACTAAGTCAGTGAAAACTGTATCCATTTCCAAACCCTATATCACAAGCGAGATTAAGATAATGATAAAGGAAAAACACAAACTCCAAAGGAAATTTGCAAAAAGACCCATAATTTTCGGTGATGCTTACCGAAGTATCAGAAAGAGTAACTCAAGAAGTTAGAAATGCCAGACGTAGCTATTATACAAATAAGCTCCAGGCAGCATGAGGTGACGGTAAGAAAAGCTGGAATGTCATAAATTCTATTCAGAACAGGAACACTCACCCTTCGGCCCCCCACTCAGCTTTTATGATAAATGATTCAGTTGTAACGGAACCTTCCCTCATTGCCAACCACTTCAATGAATATTTTATTAATATTGGCAAAAAATTTGCAGACAGCATCCCTGATCACCATGAAGAATTTCGAGCCTACCTGCAAAACAGACAGCAAAATGAGCTGTTCTTATCCCCTGTAGCAGCAGATGAATTACTGACCATCATAAAAATGTCCAAAGATGCAGCAGCAGGCGAAGACAATATACCAATGAGCATCATTAAGAAAGTAGCCCACTTATTGCTACCTGTTCTCCTACACATTTGTAACTCCTCTTTTACTAGTGGTGTCTTTCCGGATAAACTGAAAATTGCTAAAGTTTACATAGCATATAAAAAATCTGGGGACAAAGGACTCTTCAAGAATTACCGGCCCATATCAGTCCTCCCAGCTTTTAGTAAGATACTGGAGAAGCTAGCATGTAGTAGACTAAATTCCTTCTGCAAAGCCAATAACATCTTTACAGACTCCCAGTTTGGATTTAGAGCTCGTAGGTCGACTGAGAGTGCTCTGCTATCCTTTACTAATGATATCTTAAATTCCTTTGATGACAGTCAGTTCACAGTAGGCATTGGGCCTCCCTAAAGCCTTTGATACTGTCGACCATACAATCTTCCTTACAAAGCTTAAACATTACGGCGTTAGGGGCCTGTCCCACAATTGGTTTACCTCATATCTGTCCAATAAGATGCAGTATGTCTGTTATAATAATCACTAATGTGACTCCTCGCCAATCTTATTTGGCGTCCCCCAAAGGTGTTTCGGTTGAGCACCAAATGTTAGTGCCCTTTCCAGCGCTGAGATGCCTTCCTCATCTTTAATTAGGGAGTTACCATCGGATGAGCAGACGGGGGCTGTACCACCAGTGACTGGCCCATAAAATTTTTGAGTGGAATTGAAAAATTCACATATCTTGTGCTGATTTACACGGTTTTTGGGGGGTTTCACATGCTTTATTTTTGAATCAGTCGTTCTTTAGTTTGCAAAAGTTCGAGATGGGCAGCCGCTTTCTTCTTGCCACAGGTATCAGCATTGGTCCGAGACTGAGGGTTGTTCTGCCAGTCAGGTAAAGCAGCACGTTTATCATTGATATACGGGCCATTTTCATCAAACCAACCCTGGTCTATTCTTTCGATCAGGCCGAGGGTCTCTCTGCAGGTTTTTCTCATAACAGTGTGGAGAATAACCCATTCATCAGTGGGATTTGGGTTTTTTGTTGTCGGGTTGTTTATGAGCCCATGTTCGAGCTTCTCTATTAAAGCATGTGCTATCGCTGGATCCTCCAGACGCTTAGTATTAAAACAACATCTGGAAGCTTGCTGCCTTCGCCGTTTTGGGGGTGACGTGAAGTGAGAGCTTAGCTCTGATGAGCCGATGATCAGTGTCGCAGTGATCTGAGCCACACATTGCTTGAGTGATGAGGATATCTTGGCGATCTCTTTCTCTGACAATGATG
Organism: Homarus americanus; assembly: GCF_018991925.1. Classification (NCBI taxonomy): domain Eukaryota; kingdom Metazoa; phylum Arthropoda; class Malacostraca; order Decapoda; family Nephropidae; genus Homarus; species Homarus americanus. The sequence goes on from NW_024713129.1 coordinate 5,615,971, forward strand.
TAGTCAATGAGATGCCAGTGTTTGGATCGTGGGTGTTGCCACGAGTCCCCTTGAACTTGTCGGCCTGCCTAAACATGGTATTTGTAAGAGTGAGGTTGTGTGCAGCTCACTTGCTGAGGAGGTGTATACCGTTGGGATTACATACATACATACATACATGCATACATGCATACATACATACATACATACATACATACATGCATACATACATACATACATACATACATACAAAGAGTTTCTGGAGCCTCCATACGTCTTAGAGATGGTAACAGGATATTGTATAAATGTGCATTTACTAAGTGCACCCTGAAAATGTTCCTCTTAATTCGTGGGTTCACAGAGTCCGTAACTCGCACACATATTGTCTATACACTAATAGTAATCCCAACATAGGATTTCACGCTTTCTGTATTACTACTGCCTTCAGACATACTGTGCAGTACTTCCTCTCAACACTCACTGTGGTTCATGTGTGGTCACATAGAACTGACCACAACACATATTTCCATTATGCTGGTCACTATAGACCGTTCTTTCCAATAAGCGTAGATTCTCACATCCTTGAAGGCCTGTTGAGTGGAGTTTCTTCCTGTCCACAGATGGTGGTTGTCAGGTCCCAGTAGGCCACATCGTCCACCGAGCGATGCCGTAACGCATTATCCGTGTTCTACTCTTTTCTGGAGACGTGGAGTTTTTTGACTACATTATCTATTACGTACTATCTTCCTTGAGGTACTGGTATTTCCAAAATCGAGATACCTTCTCCCTGGTAACCGGGTTCAGCGGTATACTCTCACTTCGTCAAGAGGAGACTTATTGGGTGACATATACTTTCAGTACTTGTATCGGAAGCGGAAGCTTTTCCAATAGTGTGGGGGGTGGGGGAGGGGGGGGGGAACTAGCCAATTTTCTACACCGGGAATGTCCATCCCAAGGACATAGGATCCTCTTCTCAACAACTACACAAAAAAGTTCTTCACCAGCTCTGATGAGAACACACAGCATCGATTGTATATATATATATATATATATATATATATATATATATATATATATATATATATATATATATATATATATATATATATATATATATATATATATATATATATATATATATATACATATATTTATATACACATACATATATTTATATACACATACATATACATACACATACACATATACATATAAATTACAGTGAAATTGAAAAACATAAGTATAATGGGGGAGCAGTACAACATGGGTTGTACAGTAATAAGGTTGAACAAGAGGACAGAGGTGTCAGGATTATGTCTAGTTGGCAATTATGTTTATTTCCATGATAACTTCCGATAAAATGGTTTTGATGGTACAATAAAAGCAGGTACTGTAAATATAGTAGGTGTTACAAGAAACATTAATACTTCGACAATATATATTTTTTAGGAGATGATTTAATGGAAGGGAGAGTAGTCTTTGCTCGGATGGGTGGGGGTAAGGCGTTCCACACCTTCACACCATGATATTTTATGGAGGTCTGGGACTGAGAGGAGTGCATGGAGGGTAGTCTTAGTAGCTCTGGGTGCCTTAAGTTGTATCTCTGATTATTCCGGAACTGGAAATAATTATTGTCAAGCAAGTGATTGATAGATTTGTAAACAAAGAGGGCACAGCAGTAAGTGTTAATATCTTCGAATTTTAAAAATACCAACATAGCAAATTTTTCGTTTGTGTGATCTGTTTTTTTTCAAGTAGGTCATTGTCCGTACAACTCCCTTTTGTACAGTAACCAGAGATTGTGTTTTTGTAGAGCCAGAGGCCCCCCCATAGTGTGTGACAGTGTATCAGGTGTTGGTAAACAAGATCATGATAGATTTCTTTCATTGCTGTGAGAGTGAGCGACTGTCGAGTGTGACACATGATACCGCACTGTTTTCTTATTTTACTGTGAATGGCTTGTAAGTGGTTTCTCCAGTTAAGTTTCTCATCAGCAATAACTCCGAGGAATTTACAATTTTGTTCGCGTTTGAGGATTAGATTACCAAGGTACAGGGGGTCCAGGTCTGGGGGTAAGTTTTCCTTCTGTAAAAGATAGTGTAGTGGGTTTTCTCAAGGTTTAAGGTCAGTTTAATACGTATTACCCAGGTCCCGACTTTAGTCAATTGAGTGTTCATAGTTCTCATCAAAGAATGGAGGTTGCTGGCATAGAGATTACTATCGTCCGCAAATAAGTTGTATTTTATGAGTGAGCTGGCGTGGACTATGTCGTTTTTGTACAACAAAAATAGTACTGGACCGAGAATGGAACCATGGGGGACTCCATGCAAGATTGGGGAGGAGTCAGATTGGTGGTTATTATAACAGACATACTGCATCCTGTTGGACAGATATGAGGTAAACCAATTGTGGGACAGGCCCCTAACGCCGTAATGTTCAAGCTTTGAAAGGAGGATGGTATTGTCAACAGTATCGAAGGCTTTAGAGAGGTCCAAGAATATACCGAATGTGAACTGACTGTCATCAAAGGAATTTAAGATGTCATTAGTAAAGGATAGCAGAGCACTCTCAGTCGACCTTCTAGCTCTAAATCCAAACTGGGAGTCTGTAAAGATGTTATTGGCATTGCTAGTTTTTCCAGGATCTTACTCAAGACTGGGAGGACTGATATGGGGCGGTAATTCTTGAAGAGACCTTTGTCCACAGATTTTTTTATATGCCTGATGAACTTTATCAATTTTCAGTTTATCAGGAAAGACACCTCTAGTGAAGTAGGAGTTACAAATGTGTAGGAGAACAGGTAGCAATAAGTGGACTACTTTCTTAATGATGCTCATTGGTATATTGTCTTCGCCTGCTGCTGCAACATTGGACTTTTTTATGATGGCCAGTAATTCATCTGCTGTGACAGGGGATAAGAACAGCTCATTTGGTGTCTGTTTTGCAGGTAAGTATGGGAGATGTTTTCCAAATTCAGGGGAGGTTTACGGCAAATATATACCTAGACATCGTGCGGAATGAGTTCCTAGCTTCAATTCAGGAACGCAATTTCCCATTACCTGCTGGGCCAATTACTTTTATTCAAGATAGATGTCCTATCCACAGTCAGAGCAGTGCGTCAGTAGTTTGACGGGCAGCAACACTTCAGGCTCTTGGAATTGCCGAGCAAGGGATGCGACATGAATCCCATTGAAAATATCTTTGCAAGTATCGTCAATTCCTGGGAGCCCGAGTTCGAGAGGACGCCGAACCAGCTGTTCGACCACGTGACAAGACAGTGGGAGATTTTTAGAAACAAACATAAGCTTTTTACAAACAACGTATCTTCTATGCAGCGGAGGCTGCAAGCTGTAATTAATAAGGAGGGTGGTTGGACCCGTTATTAAACAATATACTGTAAATAATGCACTTGTCTATATTTTAATCCTCGAAAGAAAGAAATGTATTATAAACCTTATTTTTGAATTATGCAATGACATAAAGCCTGTTACAATATGATTAAAAAATAAATAAAAAATGAGGTCCAAAACCTCCCCCCCACAATCTTTTTTTTTTAGAGCTATTCAACCTCTTTCTGAGTTCTCGTCAACTCTATAATTATAAGTATACTCTGTCTTTGACTGAGTGACTCTCTCTCTCTCTCTCTCTCTCTCTCTCTCTCTGAGTTATTAATAATTATACCATCAAATACATTTAATAGAACACTAAAATGACCACTTCAGTGCGGCCCTGGAATACCACTTGTGTCAGTTTAGTCTACTACAGTGTCTGCTCTCTAACTTACGTCAAATTATATTATGTAATGCTTACATTACACTCAAGATTAAACGTGGAACATATTGTATATTCTTGAAATTTGATGTGAGACTCTAGTGGCAGCCCTGGTTGTAGTTGCGTTGCCAATTTATTGATATAATACTTTATTATTGTAGCAAATTTACGAATATTTGGAAACTTGTCATGATCTTAAATTACGATGAATAGCTTATTATTGTAAAAATGGTACTTTTGGATTGCTTAATATTTATACTGACAGCGATACGGCCGAAAATAAATCCACCAATCACAATCACCTTTACATACAGCCTTCCTTTACGAAGTATTGTCAGGTAAAATTACGAGCATGAGACCAGGGTGGGGTCGGTGCATCTTTGGCTGACTGTACCTTCACCTGTCACCATACTGTACAACTCGACTACAACGTATCCTCTTCGTTATCTACTAATCGGGGCCTACTGGGTTGAGATAATATGACACAACGGGCGAAGGATTTTGACAAACCGACCTGGCAACAGGTGTCGGAGTGTTCATACCTTTCTTGAGCGACTGTATAATATACACATGTGCACATTAAACCATAATTTCACACACACATACTGTATATACATGCTGGAGTTGAGGGAAACTGAGAACACTAAATGCAATCGTTTAATCTATTGTCACATTTGCTTACTGGTTTGAAAATGTGGCAGTTTAAGTTCTCGTATGAGCCGCATTTACATGGGCTGTATGTCAGGTGGTTTACCGTACATCATTACCTCTGGATGGCTGCCGCTACTTACCGTTCTTCAGATGGGCTGCTGTTCTTGCGTTTGTGCTTAAGCCTTTCCACAGTTGTACGTAAGAAACACACATATAGATACAAGTGTCACAAAACCGTCTGTATCAACTGTCGTAAACGGAATAACTAGCAGCCCAGGCTACAGGGTATCCGTCTCTAGCTGAGTTACCAACTAATGTTATTCTTGTACAGTATATATAACTCAAGGTCAGATCGAGTACTTGGATATTAGTTTTGCCATTCCTTGGCATTTTTCATTAGATCTTTTTACTCAGACCTTGTATTTTATTAACAGCCCACCCTATTTTTTTTTTAAATTCCACCTTACTTCAGAAGGGCTACTGATTCTCGCATTTCAGTTGGGCTGCCATTACCTGCACTTCAGATGGGCAGCCGTTACTCACCCGTACTCCAGATTGGCGGCCTGGTGCAACTAAAGTATGCGGTCTACCGAGCTGGAGTTGGTCAACCGTGATATTTACATTGTAGCGTCTATTAACCCAACCTAACCTAACCTAACTTAATCTAATATATCTTAACCTAACCTAACCTAGGGTAGGTTAGGTTAATGGATGCTACAGTGTAAATATCCCGGTAGACAGAACTCCAGCTCGATAGACCGAATACTATAGTTACAGTAGCACCAGCTGCCGTTACTTACCCGTACTTCGGTTGGGCTGCCGTTACCAGTACTTCAAATGAGCTGCCGTTACCTATATTTCAGATGGGCTGCCGTTACTTAGCCGTACTTCAGATGGTCTGTCTTTACTTACCCGTACTTCAGATGGGGCGACGTTATTGAATAGTACTTCAGATGGGCTGCTGTTATTAACAGTAGTTCAGATGGGCTGCCATTACTTACCCATACTCCAGATTGGCAGCCGTTATTTACCTATACGTCAGATGGGCTGCCGTTACTTATCCCATACTTCAGATGGACTGCTGTTACTTACCCGTACTTCAGATGGGCTGCCGTTACTTATCCCATACTTCAGATGGGCTGCTGTTACTTTGTACTGCGCACCTCATTGTCATTCCTAAAAACCCGTTTTAATTCATATTACGCTACATAATATTCAAATCCACCGCGCTTGTAGAATCTCAGGAGAGACGAGTATTTCCCATCTGTTTTACCCTCAGGATCACTCTCAGTAAGCCCCGCCTTCGAACACAGTTGTCACTGCGTTTATTGCACTCTCTACTGGCAAACGCAACCTTGAATTAGTCTGTTTAAATCAACTTTAGTAATTCGCCAGACCTTTGTCAACTGAGGGTCATCTTTGAATGAGTAACAGTTAGTTTGTTTGTGATTATTGTCATTGCGTGAGTAGGGATCACTGGCAACTCAGGGGTATATAAACTCAAGATGGCCAGGGAGCGCGCCCCCTGACGCTGCCCCGTTTGTTCCCAGGTATGTTCTGTGTTCCCTAGCCATTCAGTTACTTCAGTCAATTGTAGTGAATATCAGTGTTCACCAGTGTTCATGATTTAACAGTTGAATTGTCATTCACCCAGTGTAGAAGTAATATACTGTAACGTAAATACGTCTGTCGTCTAGACAAGAGAGTTTGTTGGTGTTGTCATGTTTCTCAGTCCCCTGACGCTGCCCCGTTTGTCTCCAGGTCGAGGGTGGGCTTAATTGAAACCCACCGGTCGCTCGGAGCCGGTGGATACCCAGCAGTGGTCAATATAGGAGTGATGGCGCTGATTCGGCATGATTAATCGGCTCTACTCTACCTCGTGGGCCGAGGACCCCAAACCCACCTCGGGTCGGAGTGTAACCGACCACAACAGCAGTTGTTAGAGGCGCCAGTGCTATACCCTGGGCCAGGCCTGGGAATTATGGTCCACAGTGTGGTTGTATGTGTTTTTTACCAGTATGTTTTATAAGGAATAAATCAATTAAGACATGTTATGGTTTCACCCTTCTTTACCCTTATCGATCTGGTCAATGGAAAACCTAACCCAATGCCTAGTCCACTCTGCCCGCTATCAAACGAGCTACATGCTGTCCAGAGGGGGTTTGGTGGCAGCGACCCTTAGAAATTAAGATTAGAGTTAAGTTATCCCCTTAGATTTAGTGACCCCAGAATCTGGCAGTATAAATTGGTGGCTATAGCGGTGGGATGGTTTTTAATCATTGATCAAATCCGAGGGAATTGAAGCTGTGATTTAAGTTGCAGAAAAAGAACAATTATAGAGAAGTAAGGTAAGGGTGGTGTAGGTGTTGAAAAAAAAAAACCCGCCCCCTTACACAGGTGGCACGGAAGTGATGTAATTTACATGGTATCAGATCAGGAGGAATAAATGTGATGCTGTGGATATTTTTTTTTGTGGTTTTAAGGAGAAATTGAAAACAGTTCACGGCAAATACCTTACTCGAAGTTAGGTTAGAACAATTGCATCCAGAAAATTAGAAATCTGTTTTAAAGTAGAGTGTGCAGTGAAGTGTTTAAGATTGAAAAGTTCAGTGTTGAAAAATGTCTGAGAATCAGAGTTTAGCTACCTAACTATTTTTTTTGCAGTCTTTTGTGAAATCTCAGAAAAGTGTTGGTTGTATGCCAAGGTAAATTTTTTTTGGGTGCCTTTCTGCACTGGTACCATAGCAATTGTTGTGATCACCCGAGTTAATACTTTGTTATTTACAGACAATGAGGGACATTGAACATGTGCCGTGTTACGAGTGTTGTGGACAGTGTCGATTTCTGAGTGTACCGGAAGGCCATAATTATATTAAGGTTATGTAACAGTGTTATTTGTAATTGACAAAATATGGGTGTAGTTGTTTTAATTTTAATTGGAAGTGTTTTAGTTATAAGTTGAGGTCAGAATTGGGGCAAGTGAATTTATTTGTATAACCTGTGTTGTGTTAGATACCCGAGTATTTGGTATATTTTGTATTGTTTCTATTATTATGATTTTTAGTGCATAGAGCATTAGTTTCTAGCAGTGTAGACTTACAGGCAATGTCATTGAGTGTGTTTTATGTATATTTGAGATCTAATACATGTATAATTTCAGCAATTGCTTTGATGAGTTGAGGACTCTATGGTGATATGGACATCTGTAAAAGAACGCAATCTTTGAAAATTTATTGGTGAAAGTACATGTAAGGACCCCCCATTTGTGAGTACAACAGAGTACATTGTGAAGTGATAAGTGTTGAAATCATTGCAATTGAAAAGACAGTGAACATTTGTTGAGTACTGAGGGGACAGTCTCGTAAAGTATTACCATATTACCACTGATTCTTTTTTGTGTGCGTGACTCAGTAATGGAAATGTCTATGTTTTTGTTTAAGTTGATTTGTTTAATTATAATCTTTTGGTAGGGGGGGGGGGAAGACAGTTACTCAGATGGTTTTTGAGGATGCTTTTTGAAGATCAGCTATTAGTAGTGGTATCTATATTGTCTGAAAAGGTTTTTTTTTGGGTTGTTGACTTCGTCAGTCGTACTGAAGTCACCCCAACATTATAAACCCAAGTTCTTACGAACTGAAGTCCGGAGATCCAGTTGCTGCCTATGTTGTCGAAAGGAAAAATCTCAGTTTATGTGTGTCGGAAGTTTTTTTTTGGGTTGTTGACTCACTCCAAGTGAGGGAGTCACCCCGACTTTGAAATACCAGTTCTTCTGAACTGTGAGATGGAAAATACGTGTTTTGTGTTATGAGCCCCATTGTGTACTTATAGAACCACGGTTTTGTGTTGAAAAGGTGAATTATTATTGAAACGAAGTAGTAATCGGAGGATGTGGCTGATGTAACTAATGCCCCATTCATAGACAGGAATTTAAATTCCTAAGTATATGTAATTTCATGCAGAGTTCTTTGTTGTATATGTAAGGTCAGAGTCACTGTTTATGCGCTGGTGCCAAAAATATGTTGAGGTATTATGCTGATGAACTGTTAGGGGAATGTTCCCTATACTATATTGTACGGAAATAAGAATTAAGTTGTTGCAGGTATTGGTAGCGGAGACTCGAGTATGAAACGTTTAAGTCTCCTTAGGTTTTGTTTTATGTATTAAGGTACTGTAATCACGAACTGTTAAGATATGTCGAATGTATGTGCACTACCGCGTTAGTGCTTTTGCCTATTATTCCGCCTAATATGAATCTTTGGAAGGGGAAGGCAATGTACTGCGCACCTCATTGTCATTCCTAAAAACCCGTTTTAATTCATATTACGCTACATAATATTCAAGTCCACCGCGCTTGTAGAATCTCAGGAGAGACGTGTATTTCCCATCTGTTTTACCCTCAGGATCACTCTCAGTAAGCCCCGCCTTCGAACACAGTTGTCACTGCGTTTATTGCACTCTCTACTGGCAAACGCAACCTTGAATTAGTCTGTTTAAATCAACTTTAGTAATTCGCCTGACCTTTGTCAACTGAGGGTCATCTTTGAATGAGTAACAGTTAGTTTGTTTGTGATTATTGTCATTGCGTGAGTAGCGATCACTGGCAACTCAGGGGTATATAAACTCAAGATGGCCAGGGAGCGCGCCCCCTGACGCTGGCCCGTTTGTCTCCAGGTATGTTCTGTGTTCCCTAGCCATTCAGTTAATTCAGTCAATTGTAGTGAATATCAGTGTTCACCAGTGTTCATGATTTAACAGTTGAATTGTCATTCACCCAGTGTAGAAGTAATTTAACGTAAATACGTCTGTCGTCTAGACAAGAGAGTTTGTTGGTGTTGTCATGTTTCTCAGTCCCCTGACGCTGCCCCGTTTGTCTCCAGGTCGAGGGTGGGCTTAATTGAAACCCACCGGTCGCTCGGACCCGGTGGATACCCAGCAGTGGTCAATATAGGAGTGATGGCGCTGATTCGGCATGATTAATCGGCTCTACTCTACCTCGTGGGCCGAGGACCCCAAACCCACCTCGGGTCGGAGTGTAACCGACCACAACAGCAGTTGTTAGAGGCGCCAGTGCTATACCCTGGGCCAGGCCTGGGAATTATGGTCCACAGTGTGGTTGTATGTGTTTTTTACCAGTATGTTTTATAAGGAATAAATCAATTAAGACATGTTATGGTTTCACCCTTCTTTACCCTTATCGATCTGGTCAATGGAAAACCTAACCCAATGCCTACTGTACAAGGATTTCATCATTATCCTCATGGACGAAGGAAGGGCTCATAGGTGTTAAATGATCAGCTGCTTTTCCCTCAATGATATCTTTAGACACTAGACCTTCTATGACCACATTTTGAAGAACTTCTTTAGTTACGTTACATGAAGGGGGGATTTGAAAATAACAAGCAATGGATTTCCAGTCATTTTTCTTTATGTCTTGACCTTGTAATTGATCATAAGTTGGCTCTCTACAAAATTCTTCTACGTTAAATTTAGCAGCAGCCATGGTGTACACAGACAATAAAAAGTGATACCAGCAATACATTAAAAAAAAGTGTTAAAGAAACAGGTGTTATTACATTCCAACCAAAATGGAATAAATGCCAAGTATCACGAAACAGATAAATGAGAAGAACTTGAAGGTAGGAAGATAACCAAGAAAACCCTCTGGCTAGTATCTAGTTATGCCCGAATTACAACAATCACGAGTGTGGACACCTCGATTTATAGACTGGGATAAGGGGAGGATAAGGCATTGGTAAGTTTTGGTAAGTTTCTCTGTTGAGTTCAGTCACTTTGTTCCAGATATTTGCGGTTTTGTTGTGTAATTCTACATTGATTGCTAGGAGGTTTGCTCTCTTGCGTAGCTGTTAATTATTGATGTGGTCTGTATATTTTATGTTATATATAAATCTGAGGGCTATATTTTGTATTGTTTGTAACTTTTTAATGCTCGTTTTACTAAGGGTGTTCAATGGGATGGGTGGGTATTCCATAATTTCTTTGGTTATACATGCTAAGGTTCTTAAATCGTTTTAATTTTGATAATCTTATTCTTACCTGTGGTTCTTTATCTTGTATGTATGTTATATATCCTCTTTTTGTTAGTCTTAGTCCAAGCATTCTGCCTTCAGTGTCGTATGGGTATTGTTCCTGGTTGACTATTATTGGACTTGTTTCGATTTTGCCTATTGGTTTTATCTTGTATTTATTCTTATTTGTCCTGATTTTCCATTTTTTCTTTAAAGTCATTTATGGTTTTTTTATCGCTGTTGAGGCGTAGCGTGCCATATATTTGGTTGATTTTCCTGTGTATGATACTATTTGAGTGATATTATCAGTAAACATTACATATTCGCTGAAGGAGGTTGGATGAGGTGTGCCTGAGGTATATATTGCATAGAGTGTTGGAGAAAGGCATCCTCCTTGAGGTACTCCACTCTCGAGATTAAATATAATTCCCATAAAGTTTCCACTTTGAATTTGTGCTCTCCTATCATCTAAATAGTCATGCAATATTCTTAGCAAGTGTTCATTAAGTCCCAATTTTAATATTTTATATTTTAAGCCCAAATACCAAACTTTATCAAATGCCTTAGAAACGTCCCTTGAAATTACTGTATATTGATCTGGTTCCCCTTGCTTTTTTCTATCGCCATTATTTCCGTTATTGTAGCTATTGCAGTTAGGGTAATTCTATGGGGCATAGATCCACAATATGTATTTTTTTTTACCCCTGTTATGTTAAAAGAAATTATAAGTCTTGAATTCATTTTTTGCCAATATTTTCCCGGTAATTTCTAGTAAGGATATATTGGCCGGCAGTTTAATATTTCCTTATTGACCTTGCCCTCCTTGGGAATAAATATAATTTTAGCATATTTTAGTTTGTCTGGAAAGTAACCGCTTATTAAGCATGCGTTATAGATGTTTAATAATGTTTTTAAGATGTTTCCGGTATATTTATGATCATATTCCGTGTAATACCCGTGAGACCAGGGGCCTTTTCCTTAAACTTCCTCAGTGTATCATTTCTCCCATAGTTATTATTTGATTATTAGGTAATAAGTTATAGTCTAGATATTGCTTTGGGGTGATTCTTTGTATGTGTCTTCCCATTTTATCTTCTATCCTTCCTTCGTGTTCATTATCAAAATCTTCATTTTCCTCATCTGATATTTTAAAAACTTTTACCCATTCCCATTTGAATGCTGACTCTTGTTCATTTTCCTCGTACAGTTTTGTTCCATTATGGTCGTTAATGTATGGTGTTTTTTGCTTGGTATGCCCCATCATCTTGTTTATGGAAGTCCAAAATGTTTTTGTGTTTTAGTCTTGTCGGCCGCCATTATAATATCATTCGATTTTGTTGTTGTTTGCTTCCTTACATGCGTCTCTTAATTTTATCTGTAGTGCTGTCTGCGTCGTATATAGCCATCTGTTACTGCCGTGTCTTTCCATATACCTGTTTATTCTTCTATTAGTCTATTGTTGGGTAATGTTCTGAAGTGTGAAATAGGAGTGTGTTTGGTTATAAATGTTTTTATTGCTGAGTGCAGTTTGTCAATTTCTGAGTCTATGTCTTCTATTGTTTTCCCTTGTAGATTAAACGAATGGTGATTGCCTAAGTCTTCTTTGTAGCTGTCCCAGTCAGTTTTGCTCATTTTCAGTCCCTGAATTTACAGGGACTGAGAGAGGCTTATATACAAAGGGTGCCCTTGCATAACATCAGGTCAGGTTAATAACATGGGATCCACTACTCCACACACCACCTCCACTGCACACAAAAGAAAAGTTTTTAAAAATGGGTTACGTAATAAATCATGTCAAATCAGGTAAAAATCATGAAGCACAGTAACCATCTACCCTACATCTCCCTCAAATGCTTTCAAAGCATTTTTAACCTTGCGCCACTGGCAAATAAATTTATGTAACATATTATCAGACTTCTTGCTGATTAGGGAAATGAATTATATATATATATATATATATATATATATATATATATATATATATATATATATATATATATATATATATATATATATATATATATATATATATATATATATATATATATATATATATATATATATATATATATATATATATATATATGCAAGTAAATCACTGTAGGTGCGCGTGATCTAGGTATATGCTGATAACCACAAGGAAAGAAGCAAACACGAAGTTCCCAAGCGCTTTCGTGTAATACAAACCAAGGTGTATATATACACCTTGATTTGTATTTCTCTCTCTAGTCTGTACTCACCCCTGAAGATGTGAATTACACGAAAGCGCTTGGGAACTTCGTGTTTTCTTCTTTCCTTTTGGTTATCAGCATATATATATATATATATATATATATATATATATATATATATATATATATATATATATATATATATATATATATATATATATATATACTAGCAGAATCGCCGCCCTCCGGGCGGCTCATCCGCTAGGTAACGGTAGGACGCCACCCTCTGGGAGGCTCAACATTGTCTCACTGTTCAGTCCCCAAAACTTCTTCTTCCATCAATAGTTCATTAATGGTGTATGTAAGTTCCATCATGTTTTTTACTACAACAGTACAGCAAAGTAAATTTTTTTTAGCATTAAGCTGTTATTATTTTATTGTCTAATCATCACTACATATAACACCACCCATCATCACTACATATAACACCATCCATCATCACTACATATAACACCACCCATCATCACTACATATAACATCACCCATCATCACTACATATAACATCACCCATCATCACTACATATAACACCACCCATTATCACTACATATAACACCATGCATCATCACTACATATAACACCATCCATCATCACTACATATACCACCATCTTCTCGTGCGGACACACAAACACATGGACATATAAATGTATATTAGGGTGGTCCTTTATTTGAGGCAAAAAGCAAAGTTTGCCATTTTTTTTACAGACCCTGGCAAAAGTTTCGTTTGGGGTAGAAACATTGCTTGTAAAATATTTTTTAAATATCTTAATAATTAAAGGTTGCTCAAGTCAAATGAAATTTAACAATATTATGCCCATGCTTAATGTTCATAACACATCATTTCCTAGCCCCCAACCCTGGGCCCCCCCACTGAGTCTAAGTGGGTATTAGCTGCTCAAGGCAGGGGTCGCATGAGGACCAGTCTCACTCTTTGTCGCCCAGTAAGGTCTGCTTGAGGGCATTAGGGAATGATTTCCTGTGGTCAGCAACTGTCTGCAGTAGATACTGCAGTGACTGTTCGTCCTTGGTGATGCGGCCTGAGAAATCTTGGACTAAGGCTACTCCTCTTTCTGCATGATCATTGATCACAGACAAAGCTTGTACACTGGCTTTTGCATTTTGGAAGCCAGGATCATCTTTCCATTGTTCTACTGGGAGGGCCAGGAAATCTGTATTCAAGTTGAGCTTTTTGAAAAATGACTTTGTGTTCTTTGTCGTGAAATCATATAGGTTCTTCACTTGGAGTGTGTCTGGATTGATTGTAACCCGTTCGACATGCTTTTCTTCTCCAATAACGATGTTCATAGCTTCCAACATGCGGTCCTTCACTGCTGGGAGAATATCGTCATCAAAGAAGGCCAATGCAACCAACTCTTCTGACAAGTACCAGAGGTGTCTCATCATTTTGTGGAAAGTTGCCTTTGATATGGCATCGCTGATGGTACTGTAGTCTTGTAGAGCTTTAAGCAACATCAGATCTCCTTTTGGTGCCTTTGCAGCAAGTGGAGCAGTTGACCAAGCCTTCACATATATTCGGGCAAAGAAAATGCACAAATCTCTTAGTCCTCTGTTCTCCTTTGGAGTAAACTTAAACTGAGAACGGAATAACCACATTTTGAAGGAATAAATGGTTTTTGCCATCCATCGTGCTTGGTGCATTGCACCAGGAGCAGAAAATCGTACTCCCCGAGAAGGTGATGTGCCAAGGAAGATGGAGACCAGCTCTAGCAGATCTCGATAATCATCTCGAAGCTGTGTCTCCAAAAGAAACTTCTCAATGAAGTTGGTTAGATCGTCCCTAACAGCTCTGACCGATTCTTCTGCCAGATCGTCGGTGGAGGAGTCTTCAAACTTCTGCTTGTCAATTTGTTCCCATTTGGCTTGGAATCTTCTGAACAGCTGTATGTCAGGAGCAGCTGAGTGCCCCATTACAGCTTCAAAAGCAGCTCCAGCTACAAGTTCTAGTACATGGTGGCGGCAGGCAAAATATAGCAAATCACGACCCAGCAACTGCTCAGTTTTGACACACGCACCCTTGTGGTGACCAGTAGTTGAGCTTGTATCAAAACACATGCCATGCACGATGTCTGCAATGTGCCATTGCTGCAAAGCCTTCACAACAGCTTTTGCTTGTTCATCACCGGTACCAGAGGGAAGTTTTGGAACAGCAAGAAGTTGGGAGGTGCCATTGCCTGAGACAAAAACTGGAGTCTGTCATGGCCCCCATGCCCCGTCAAATCAGGCATCAATTTACCATCCCAGTGAACAATTAAAACTGACTCTGGTTTGAAGTTTGAAAGGATTTCAGCTGCCCTGCTACTGCGATGATGCTGACGTTTCCTCCTGATGCTTGATCGATTCAAAATCAATTCACTGACATCATGGCCCAGACTCCGAGCAGTTTGGGTGACAATGTGCATGTCCATTCTATCTGAGGACTTGGTCCGATCTAATGCTGCAGAAAGTTCTGGAGTTAGAACTTTTTTTCGCCCACGCTTCTTGACAGTAGGTGGAGTTTGAAGTGCTGATGGGCCAGGAACTGGGTTGGATTCCTCAGAGGAAGACGTACTACTGCTGTCCAAGACAACGATGGCCTGGCATTTTTTGGCTTCTTCCTCTGCACTGTCTGCAGCCAACTTCCTTTTCATTGATTTCTTGAGAGTTTTTTCTCGTCGTTTCTGTCTTTTCAGGAATACTTTGTCAAGAGATGACATTGCCCCACGACGCCCTTATTCTCGTTGCTCTATTAAGAAATCCTTATCCTCCTGAACTGTCATCATATTCAAAGCATTCACATGTGCAATGTCAAAGAGATCTTCAAATGTATCAGTGAACTCTTTCTCTTTCTGCTTTTGAGTTTCTGTCTTTCTTGAAGAGTTCTTTTTCAAACTACTCCACTTGTCAAACATTTTGTGAACTTGATTCACACAATCTGGTTTGTGGTGTGTGGGAATGTTTGCTTTTGTCCAAAATTGAAGAACTTTGTCTGTGACTTCCCTAGCTGCCACTCTGATAGTTTTTTTCTGTATGCGATGCAGGCTTAAAAAATACAGTAACACTTGCCTGTTTGAAGGTAACTTAGCCCCTGTAATGTCATCACATAATGCCTTTATCAAATACACATTTTCTCGTGTTTTTACTCCCACATTAGCCATTTTGACCTGAGGAATAAAGAAATTAACTATTAATATAAATTAATAATGAGAATACTCTGCAGAACTGTTTCTAATTTCCCCAATCATCAATCACGACCTGCAAAAACTCACCACAATCGTGCTAAATGCGACGCACTAGTGGTGGGCGTAACAACAACACATCGCACAGATGGTGGCCTAGAAGCATAAAAACTGATAACGAAGAACCAGAGACTCTATATACACAATAAAAAAGAACCAGAAGATGGGAACAACTCTCCAGTCACACAAGGACGAGGAAGGACCCCACAAACAAACAAAGACTTAAAAAGTTCACAATAAAAAGTAGAAACGAAACAGATGGGGATCATCCCTCCAGTGCCACAAGGACCTGGAGCGATCCCCCCCCTAACATAATATGCCCCAAGGAAACATCAAACATCAAATAGAACAACTTAGTTTAGCTTGGCTGAGACCGGCCTTCCCTAACCGCAGCACTGTTGACGGAAGACAAAAACCTCGTCTCCTCAAGGTGGATAGCCCACCTGCTGTTAACCTCCTCCTATATTTCCCACTTCTGAGCTTTACCTTGTACTGATATCCTTCTTGCACCCTCAGAGCTAATGCTCTCTTCTCTTCGTATCACCGACCGACCGTACCAAGCCAGTAGTGTGTCTTTGTGTAGGGGGGAACGACATAGGAAAGGTTCGGAGTTAAGAACTTTTCAAGAGGTATAGGCAGGCGCCAGGGAAGGTTAGAGATAGGGGAGGTAACCCGATAGTATGTTGTGTCTTGCCTAGAAGAGGAGTTAACGATAAATGGCTGTCCATGGCAATTGCCATAATTTGCCGACTGGAAAAACATTGTGCAAGCAATGGTTGGGCGTACATTAATAAGTGACAACCATTCTATGGCAACGACTACCTGTACAGTCGTGATGGAGTACATTTGTCTCGCACGGGGGTAAAGACGTTGTTTGCATCCCTGGAGTGTGAAATTGTTACTCCTACGGGGGTGTTTCGCCAGTAGAGAGAGGTTAGGGTAAATGGGAGTGAAAAATTAAGCAGGTCCTGTGGAGTAGAATTGGTTACTCAGGACACGGGGTAAAACAGGGCCAGGGAAAGGTAGGTTTAAATGTATACTATACAAACAGTAGGAGCGTTAGAAATAAAATACACTTGCTGAGAGCGGCTGTATGTACCGAGAATGTAGACGCCATAACAATCACCGAAACATGGATGAATCTGGCTAGCAAGAACTTTTTATCAGAGTACCACATAGACGGGTACAACCTTTTACACAAGGACAGAGAAGGTAGGAAGGGGGGAGGGATCACGCTCCTCGTCAGGGATGCATTAAAATGTTGTATTAATAATTCAATAAAGGGTGAAATAGGAACCGAGTCTGTATGGGTAGAAATTGCGGAAGGAAGAAAAACCTAATAATCGGAGTGATTTACAAGCCCCAAAGTCTTGGGAAAGAAGCAGCTCAGCCCATATGGTAGGAAATGAGTAGGGCAGCAAAATACAACAACCTGTGCATTATGGGGGATTTCAACTTCAGAAATATTGACATGGACAACATCATAGGTGACTATGAATCTGACGTCTTCTTAGACGCAGTACGGGACAATTAAAAAATATATATTACAGAACCAACTAGAGGTGACGATATAATAGACCTAGTATTAACAAATAAAGAAAATATTATCAAAGACATCACAATAGGGGAAGAACTAGGGAACAGAGATCACAGAGAAATCAGGTTCACCCTAAATTGGGAAACGAAAAACAATTACAATATGGTCAGAGTCCCAGACTTTCTATCAGCGAATTATGAGGGGTTAAGAATGTACCTAGGTCAGGTTCGCCTGGGAACCATCAGGTCAGATCCCGGTAGGAACGGGTGAGGTCACCGGCGATACAACAATTGATCATGAGTTCATGACTATAATATATTCACTGGTATACTACGTAAAGCACAGGAACAAAATATACCATACAGAAAAATTAGGTCAAATAAGAATGAGACAAGGTGGATGACCAAAAAACTTAAACATGACATAGGAATAAATGATCGAATTTATAAGAAATTAAAGGGAGGGGCATCTCAGAAATAGGTATAATGAACTATCTAGGAATGTTAAGAAAAATGTAAGGAAAGGAAAGAGGAACTTCGAAATCAGGATAGTAAGAGAATCCAAGACGAATCCCAAGGGATTTTTCCAGGTATATAAGACAAAGGTCAAAGACAAAGTTGGGCCTTTAAAGTCAGAGAGAGAGGGGAGGTGATAGATGATAGTGAGAAAATAAGCAAAGCATTAAACAGCTACTTATAAGTTTTTCACAGAAGAAATTCACGAGAAAATGTCAGAGATGGATCTGATATTTAGGGGAAATTAAGTCGAGAAATTAAAGAATATCGCTATCAGAAAGGAAGATGTTCTTAAGAAGATCAATAAATTAAAGAAGACAAAATCCGCAGGGCCGGATGAAATTTTCCCTCGAGTTTTGAAAGAGTGCAAGGAACAGATTAGCGGACACCTCTTAAATTTATTTACAAAATCATTAGACAGGGAAATTGCGCCAGACTTGTGGAAACAGGCAAATGTAGTACCCATATTCAAAAAGGGAGATGGAGCATCTGCGTCAACTTACAGGCCGATTAGTTTAACGTTAGTAGTGGGGAAATTTCTTGAATCAATTATAACAAATAGCATCGATCGCATTTAGAGAAAACAAATTAATCTATGACTCTCAACATGGATTTACAAAATGAAAAATCTCGTCTATCAAATCTGCTGACTTTTTTAGGAAATTCATCGAGGTAGTAGATAATGACGAAAATTACGATGTTATTTACTTAGACTTTAGCAAAGCGTTTAACAGAGTACTGCATCAGAGGTTTCTGAGAAAAGTTAAGGCTCATGGTATCGAGGGGAAAGTTTTACATTGGATAAAATCATGGCTCACCGATAGAACATAGAGGGTCTGCGTAGATGGTGTTAAATCTGATTGGGGCAGTGTAACTAGTGGGTTCCCCAAGGGTCAGTACTGGGCATACTCTTGTTCATAATCTACATACACGATTTAGATACTGGGATTAGCAGTAACATAAGAAAGTTTGAGGATGACACCAAAATAGGACGGCAGATTAATTCAGGGCAGGATGCAAATGCACTACAGGGATATCTAAATAAACAACAAGAGTGGTCAGAAAAATGGCAAATGGTATTCAACACCAGCAAGTGCAGCGTACTTAATATTGGAAGAACAAATACTGTCAATGTATACAACCTTAACAACATCAACCCAGAGAAGTCGACTTGTGAAAGAGACTTAGGGGTACTTGTAAGCCCGGACCTATGGCCTAGAAAACAATGCGTTAATGTTCGAATAAGGCAAACAGAGTATTAGGTTTTATATCTTGAAGTATAAGTAATAAGATTGCGGAGATCATATTGCAACTGTATCTTGCGCTAGTCAGGCCGCACCTCGATTATGCTGTTCAGCTCTGGTGCCCTTATTATAGAATGGATATCATTTCACTAGAGTCGGTGCAAAGAAGACTGACGAAAATGATTTAGCGACTTAGAAACCTTCCATATCAAGATAGATTAAAAAAAACTAAACTTGCATTTCCTAGAAAGACGAAGAGTGTGGGAAGATATGATAGAAGTATTTAAGTGGGTGAAAGGAATCAATAAAGGAGATATAGATAACGTTCTTATAATATCCGTGCAGGATAGGACTCGTAGCAGCTGATTTAAGTTGGATAAGTGTAGGTTTAGGAGGGAGATAGGAACTGGTTAACAAATATGGTGGTAGACGAGTGGAACAGGCTTAGCAACTTTATAGTAAGAGTTGGAACGCTGGAAAATTTTAAAAGGAGGCTAGATAGATTCATGGCTGATAGAGAGTGGTAGTAACTCTTGACAGGAGCTGCCATGCACAAGTCAACCGGGCTATTGCAGACTCCTTATGTTCTTATGTTAACACACTATACACCCAATGTGCTACAACACACTATACACCAACCGTGCTACAACACACCATAACACCCACCATGCTATAACACACTCTACACCCACCGTGCTACAACACGCTATACATCCAGCGTGATACAACTCACTATGCACCCACCGTGCTACAACACACTATACAACCACCGTGCTACAACACACCATAACACCCACCATGCTACAACACACTATACACCCACCGTGCTACAACACACTATACACCCTCCGTGCTACAACACACTATAACACCCTCCATGCTACAACACACTCGACACCCACCGTGCTACAATACACTCTACACCCACCGTGCTACAATACACTCTACACCCACCGTGCTACAACATACCATAACTCCCACCATGCTACAACACACTCTACACCCACAGTGCTACAACACACTATACACCCAGCATGCTACAACACACTATACACCCACCGTGCTGCAACACACTATACACCCTCCGTGCTACAACACACTATACACCCTAGGTGCTCCAACACACAATACACCCACCATGCTACAACACACTCTACACCCACAGTGCTACAACACACTATACACCCACCGTGCTACAACACACTATACACCCACCGTGCTGCAACACACTATACACCCTCCGTGCTACAACACACTATACACCCACCGTGCTACAACACACTATACACCCACCGTGCTGCAACACACTATACACCCACCGTGCTACAACACACTATACACCCACCGTGCTGCAACACACAATACACCCTCCGTGCTACAACACACTATACACCCTCCGTGCTACAACACACTATACACCCTAGGTGCTCCAACACACTATACACCCACCGTGCTGCAACACACTATACACCCACCGTGCTACAACACACCACAACACAATAGGGCTACACCTGGATATCCATTTCTCTGTCCTTCTAGATCAGTTGTTGTCAACCTTTTTCACTCCATTCCCCCTTTGAGGAATTTTCAACATCCTCGTGGCCTCCTTCATTTTTCTCCCAGAACAGACAAACAGACAAGTGATAAAGACTAAAGAATGATAAAGAAGGACAGATAAATAGGACAAGAGTTAGAATGACAAACACACACAGACACATTCACGTACATGCACTCACACATAAAGCACATATACAGTCATACACAAACATGTACACAGGTAAACATTCACACTCAAGCTAGCAAGCTGAAGTGTACTTCCTGTAAGCAAGAACACGCCTCCTTTGATAAGCACTGCCCAACTTGGAAGAATGAGAAGAATAGTGAGTCATACCAATTTAGCACTAAAAATGGTAGGATTATATAAGTAAAGAATGAGTATGAACAACAATGACACCAATAAATAAGGAAATAATTAATAAAGGAAGCGTACAAATATTTCACCCACGTTAAGCAGCGACCACATGAATTATGAAACAAAATAAGTAACACCAATTAGGGAGTATATTATGCTTGAGTCAAGCTCAAACACAATATATGGTTCAGAGACAATACACTCCAGTGTTATCGTGATGGTATCCCAGGCCAGACTGAGATCATTGAGTCCTATCACCACTTGCAAAGGGATGACACACGGACACGTACTGAACAAGTCAGTTCAGCAGTTTGGTCCAGCGCCTGTCACACAGACAGGGACTGGACCTGTGAAATCTTAAATAATCCGTAAAAAAAAAATAGCACCAGAGTATGTAAATATTAAAATTGCATTGTCGTTATGATTAAACAAAATGACAAAAAAGAATGAAAATTCTCTTCTGCCAAGTCAAAATAAGTAATACAAGTTTTGTTTAATTAAGATTCCCAACATTATCTGGAAACGTACAATTTATAACAGCTCGCCGTGGCTCCCCTAAATTCTTGCCGAGGCTCCCTTGGGGGCTATGGCCCCCAGGTTGAGAACCACTGTTTTAGATCGTCTCACGTCGTACAGTATGCCAGAGGAACATTAAATTTATAGAACATACCCATATTTGGAAGAGAAAGGAATTTTTAAAATAAATGAAATCAGATAATTTACCTTCGGTACCCAACATTTTCTGCGACTGAAGGAGGGGTATTTTTCTAAATGTCGACTTCATCCTTCTTTAATAAACTATAATTATTAAGAGTTAATCGGATGGTGAATTAAATGTAATAATTCTCTTGTAACAAAACGTATTAACTAATTTTTGAAGACTGAACCGGAAGAGGTCAATGATACTAGGGAAGAATAAAGATGTTATATCATCAGGAGCGGCGGCGGCACCAGCCTCGATTATCAGATAGTTACACACTCACGTTCGAGATGAAGGAGCCAATATTCCCGAGACAATAAACAAGACTACCTGATAATATGGTGGGATGGAGGTATGTTATGGATGGTTGATGGGGTGGTGGTGATAGTGCTATTGATAATAGTGGTGGTATTGGTGGTGATGGTGTTGATAGTGGTTGTAGTGTTTTGGTAGTGGTGATAATAGTTGTGGTGATGATGGTGATGGTAGTAATGGTGTGTTGATAGTGGTGGCGGTATTGGCGACAGGGACAGGCAGAGATGACTGCCGGGAGTCTCTAGTCACAACTCTGCACATGGACAGCATAGATTAGATGGTCGTTTATGCACTGGGATCTTGGCAATCCGGTACTGTCTGTGCGACCGAGGAGCTCTTTTGAGGAGCCACTCCGCTCACCTCACATAGGGAGGGGACTAGGAAAGGTGCCCTAAACATTGCCTGCCTAAAGCACCAACCTGACTGGGCAACCACACCCAGTAAGGCCATCCCTATGCTGTCGAAAACACAATCATAATCACAGATCCAAGAATTACAAACTATACAACCTTTTATGGTCACTGCATGGAATGGCAAGACCCTTCTGGATACTAGTACAAATAAGCATCATGAAAGAAGAACTACACTTGTGGCAAAAGAGCTGGCTAGGTATAACAACGACATAGCAGCCATTAGTGAGTCCCGGCTCCCAAACGAGCGTTAATTCACAGAACTGGGGTCTGGCAATACCTTCTTCCAGAAGGGTAAGCCTGCTGCGGACCGAAACCACATTTATGGAGTTAGCTTTGCCCTAAGCGAATGTATCCTACATAGGCGAACTGATATGCCTGTTGGAATCAATGAGCACCTCATGAAGCTCCGAGCCCCACTGAATTTCTCACGTCATGCCTTCTTTATCAATCCATAAGCCCCAACACTAGATGCAGAGGATGACATCAAGGAGGCCTTTTACACCAACCTTGACAGAGTGGTAACCTCTATCCCTAGAGAAAATAACATTGAGCTCCGAGGTGACTTCAGTGTCCGAGTTGGCAGAGATGTTAACATTTGGCAGGGAATCATTGGGAGAAATAGACTAGGCAAGTGTAAACCCAATAGCCTTCTCCTCCTCAGAAAGTGTGTTGTACACAACCGTACTATCACCAATGCCTCGTTTAGGCAGCCAGACAAGTTCATGGGTTTATGGCAACACCTAAGATTCAAACACTGGCATCTCATTGACTACATCATTGTCAGAGAAATATATCCCCAAGATGTCATCATCACCCGAGCCATGCGTGGCTCAGACCACTGGGACGCTGATCATCGACTCATCAGAGCCAAGCTCTCTCTTCACATCACTCAAAAACGGCAGAGACAGCAAGCCTCGAGAAGAGGTTTTATCATTAAGAGTATGGAGGTTCCAGCTGTTTCAATTCAATTCAGTGGTAGCACATGCTTTCAGAAAGCAGCTCGAACCAGGGCTGATAAACAATCCAACAACAACCAACCCAAATCCCAATACCAAATGGAATATTCTCGACACTGTCATGACGAAATCCTGCAGAGAGACCCTCTGCTAGATTGAAAGAATAGACCAGGACTGGTTTGGTGAAAATTACCCGGAATTCATTGAACTCGTTGATGAAGAACGTGCTACTTTAACTGACTGTCAGAACAATCCTCAGTTTCGGACCAAAGCTGATACCTTCCGCAAGAAGAAAGCGGTGGCCCAGCGCAAACTTCACATTCTAAAGAATGACTGGTCTAAAAATAAAGCATGTGAAACACAAAAACTTGCATCAACAAAAGATGCACGAATTTTTCAATTCCACTAAAACATTGGATGGGCCAGTCACTCATGGCACAGCTTCCCTCTGTTCAACCGACGGTAACTCCCTAATTAAAGACGAAGAAGGCATCCTTCGGCACTGGAAAGAGCACTACCATTTGCTGCTCAACCGAAACGCCGATGTGGATGTCCTGACTACCCTGTAGATCCTTCAGCATCCAGAGCTGACTCACCTCAGCTATCCTCCATCCCTAGATGATGCAGCTACTGCCATCAAACAAATGAAAAATAGCAAATCCATAGGGCCTGATGGAATCCCAGCTGAGATGTATAAAGCACAAGGATCTTTGCTCACCTGCCGTCTCAACTCTCTCCTGGAGAATGTATGGGAAAAGGAGGAAATCCCCAAGCTCTTAAAGACGTCTTCATCATCAACGTTTATAAGAACAAGGGAGATTGGTCGGAATGTGGCAACTATCGTGGGAACTCACTGCTGTCCATAGCTGGTAAGATTATCGCCCGAGGAAGAAAGCTTCCCCCAAGAATCTCAATGTGGCTTTTGACCATCACGTGGCTCCACTGACATGATCTTTGCTGCCCGCCAGATACAGGAAAAGTGTAGAGAAAAGTGTGGTGACCTGCACATGGCCTTCACTGGCCTTACCAAGGCCTTCAACTCGGTCAACAGGGAAGCCCTGTGGCGAACCCTCAGCCGTTTTCGCAGCCCTCTAAAATTCATCCCTATGTAACAATGTCAGTGTTTCCGCCAAATTCGAGCCAATAGGGTGAATGCCTTAGGCCTGGACCAATGAGAAACCTGCTAGACGTGACGTCATGAAAGATGTAGCATCCCTTTGTGGGCGACACAGTTTGAAAAACACTGCTGTGTTTTTGGAGAGATGAAGTGTGGACGTGTAGGTATCAACTCCTCGTATGGCGACCTATAATGTGAGTACCTTTTAGGTTTTTCCGTTTCACGAAATGTATTGTGATTCATATGAGCCGCCTGGTTAGCTAGCTCGGAAGATAGGTTATAGTTTTGAGATTGTAACTGTTCATTTTGAGTTGACTAAAACATTGTCATGCATGTCTTTGGTATTATGCAGTAATACAGTGACTCCTAAATAATAAATATTTCATATTTCCCCTCTGTTAAGTGTTGTATCTTAGTCCCCAGCTATCCACCTCAGTTATCCACGTCCTCAGTCTCCCCTTGGTGTGTGTGTGAGCCAACTGTAGGCCTGACCAAACCTCCTTCCCTCCTCTAATACGCTCCCCACAAACATAAACAATTACTTCTCACTCCTTCCCTTCTCGAAGAGACAGAAGAAAAGAAAGAATAAAAGGAATAGAAAAGAAAGAGTAAAAGAGAAGTAAAAGAGTAAATAAATAAATAGAAGTAGGAAAAGAAACATACATAAGTAAATAAAATAAATAAAAATGTAAACAAAACAGACCTCTGTTACACCCATTGTGAGGCAACTCCACGATGGCATGAACGGCAGTGTCCTGCACAATGGCACCCAGTCTGAGTTTTCCCCATCCACACGGGGTTAAAACAAGGATGTGTACTGGCACCAACTCTCTTTTTCATTTTCTTGGCTGCATTCTTTACTCATCTCCGTGCCAATTTAGCTGGTGGGGTGGACATCGAGTACCGGATGAAGGGTCTTTTCAACATAAGACGACCCCAGACAGGAAAAAAGTATCGGCAGCTTCCATTACTGAACTTCATCATGCAGACGATCTCACCCTTGTCGCTCACACTGAATGTGACCTACAGGAGATCCTGAACACCTACACAGATGCGTATGCACACTTCGGCCTTGAGGTGAATGTACAGTACGTATGAATCAGATTCTCTTTCAGCCTGCCCCAGGTTCAGCCGCACCTCCACCATCCATCCAGCTTAACAGTATTTCTTTCTCGAATCTTACCCACTTTCGGTATCTCGGCGCCCATTTGTCCACCACCGCAGACATCGATGAAGAGTTTCAACATCGGATCTGATGTGCATCTCAAGAATTTCGTAGACTCCATACCAATGCCTTCAGCTGTAGGAAGCTGAAATTATCTACAAAGTTGCACCTATATTGAGCAATGGTCCTCCCCACCCTGCTATATGGCAGGGAGACATGGGTCCCATGCAGGTGTTACCTGAAGGCACTTGAAAACTTTCACCAACGTAATCTACGTTCCAACCTCCGAGGTCGCTGTTAAGATAAGAGAACAAATACCAATATTCTCGCTGACACCAAATGTAGGAGCATTGAGTCTACCATTATCCATGAACATCTACGCTGGGTTGGCCATGTTACCCTCATGGACGACAGTAGACTGCCAAAGCAGCTACTTTACAGTCACCTAACGAATAATAAACGTAATACTGGCGGACAACTGAAAAGGTATTAGGATAGTCTGAAGACAGACTTGAAAAAATGCCAAATCGACACCCTCAACTGGGAGACGATTACTCCACATCGTGACGATTGGAGGAACACCACACAAGAAGGTGTTAATACTTTTGAGTTACCCTGACTGTAAGCCGAGGCAGACAAGTGCCAACGCCGGAAAGACACTGTAGCCCCTCCCGTTTCGGCTTCTTTAGTCACCTCAGAACTCACCAACGAAGGTGACATCCTTAATAACTCATACAATTGTATCATAGGTGGATGATAGTCATACTCGATTCTGGCCCTCACGGACCACATAATAGCCCAGAATGCAACAGGGGAAGTGGATACCAGTGAAGTAAATAAGATTCGTAGGTCCATTACGACAGATCGACAGCACTGCCAAAATGATAAGTTGCAGCAACTATTGCTCCAGGTACCAGAAAATTTGAAAAAAAAAGTAGCTATAGCGCAGGAGGTGGGCGCCTCGAACTGGTTAACTACGTTACCGATAAGGGCAAATGGTTTCGATCTTAACAAACAAGAATTTACAGATGCCATTGCTCTAAGGTACGGTCGGCCAGTAGAAGGTTTGCCCTCCCAATGCGTGTGTGGCTCTTCCTATGATGGCGATCACGCCATGGTGTGCAAGAAGGGGGGTTTCATATGCATGAGGCATGACGAGGTAAGGGATCTCACAGCAAATATGTTGAAGGAAATCTGCCGGGATGTCACGGTAGAACCGACCCTTCTTCCATTGGATGGTGAGATCTTCCAACACAGGACTTCAAACACATCTAACGAAGCCCGTGTGGACGTCAGTGCTCGAGTATTCTGGACGCGGGGACAGCGAGCTTTCTTCGACATCAGGATTTTTGATCCCATGGCCGCATGTCACCGTAATCTAGCTCTCGATGCTGCACACAGGAGGAACGAGAACGACAAGAGAAGGGCATATGGGGAGAGAATTCAAAACGTTGATCAAGGCAGCTTCACTCCTCTAGTGTTCACAACCTCTGGTGGGATGGGACCAAGTGCAAGATGTTTCTACGCCAGACTCGCGGAGTTGATCTCCGAACAGAAGCAGCAGCCCAGAAGTTATGTTACAGCCTGGATGAGATGTCGACTGTCCTTCTCTCTCCTTCGGTCGGCTTTGCTCTGCCTCAGGGGAACGAGAGCTTCTGCCCCAACTCCCACAACTGCTGCAGATATACTGTCACTGAATGCCGCATAGATCTGCGGCTCAACTAATTTAACACAGATAGGATAGCTTCTTATGTATTAGGATATTTAATATTAAGGTAATTAAATGGTGGCGAAGGTGTGGCTATTGGGGGAGGCTGGAGGCCACTTAAAAAAAAAAAAGTAGAAGTAGTAGTATTGGTGAGGATGGTAGTGGTAATGGTGGAAGTGGTTTGTTGATAGTTATGATGGTATTGATGGTGTTGGTGGAGATGGTGGTGGTATAAGTGGTGTGGTAATAGTGGTGTTAATGGTGGTATCACTGGTGATAATGGATAAAATTGCAAAAATACAACATAGTAAGTGCAAAGAATGTTAATTCTCTCCTGGTGATAAAGTACTACTATTTCTGCCCATTCTTGGTAATCCACTAAAGAGTAGATACACTGGTCCCTACATTGTCTCCCATAAACTCAATTCTCTAAAGTTTGTCGTCAATACTCCTGACCGGCGGAAAGATTCACAACTGGTCCATATCAATCTCTTGAAAGCTTATGTTGACAGGAAGCCAGAGGAAGAAACCACAGAGGGACAAATGTAATTTCCAGTGCCATGTGTAATACTAGTTTGGTTCAAGAGTAGGAGACAGTCGCTCCCTTTTCTAGAGTATTTGACTTGGATGAAGAGCCCAATCTTCCTACCCCTAATGGAAACCATAAATACACAGACATCCTCGGTAATCTTGACTCTCACTTTGATACGTTACCTCAAACACAGAGGGACGATTTAAAACATTTGTTATTCTCTACCCCAGAGTCACTTATGACCTCCCCGGGTTTTGCAGTTTTCTCCAGGATGACGTCACCCTCATTTCCCTAGATGTTCAACCCATAAAACAATCTCTTTATCGCCTTAATACTGTAAAAAGAGAAATATTGAAAACCCCTAAACCTGATGGCAGTAGGCACACTATGTATATATAAGCGTTAGGTCAATAAAGTAACTGTCCCCGATTCTTTCCCACTTTCTCTGATGGAAGATCTGATAGATAACACTGGGCAAGCTAAAAAATATTACTGTAGTACGATTGACTTGTTAAAAGTTTGCTACCAAATAGGATTAACAGAACCAAAACCATCTGTGTCTTTACTACACCCTTTGGTGTATATCAATACACTGTTATGTCATTTACGATGATTAATGCGCCTGCTACCATCCAGCGAGTGATTAACTACAATATTCAAGATCTTGAGGACTGCTGCTTATCTAGACGATCTAGTGGTCATCGCCAACAGCTGGGGAGAACATCTTACCAGGCTCAACGCACTTGGATCGAAAACAGGGGGACTGGATTCGCCATCAATCTGGCCAAATCCACATTCGGGAAGGCAACTGTTGTATACTTGGGACATGTAGACTGGTGCGACCAAAGACTGCAAATGTTGAAGCCATCCATGGTTTTCCTCCACCTACCACCAGAAAAGCTCTTATGATATTTTTGGGAATGGTTGGCTACAACAGAAAGTTCTGTAGCAATTTTTCCACCGTCGCAATCCCTAAACTAAACTGATCAGTCCCAAAACTCCATTCCTATGGACACTTGAATGTGAACACGTTTTTGAACACCTCAAACTGTTCCTATCCTCCCAGCCTGTCCTGAGGACCACTGACCACTCACGACCCTTTACCCTCCAGATTGACGCCAGCGAGGTCACATTTGGTGCAGTCCTCCTACAAGAAGACTCTACCAGCGTCATATTGCACTCTGTAGCCTACTTTTCATCAAAACTCAAGAGAGGTCAACAGGGGTATTCAATCATCGAGAAGGAGGCCTTGTCACTAGTCTTGACCAAAAGGAGATTGGAATGTTACCTCCACCAGAACCCGGAACAAACCACAGTCTACCCTGACCAAAACAAGTTAAAAATGTGTTCATACATTAATTATTATTCAGCCCACCATAATACTCAAACAGTCAGAATTTTCATTAATGTTTTACATGGTCTAAGAATATGCATTCCGGAATTCATTGATGAGGAAAATAAATATATCTATTATATTGGCTTGAACCTTAAATACCCTAGGTCTTTTAAAGACAAATTCCTTAACATTTCAATAAGAATCTCTTAGTATTACCATTTAGCAAAATTTCTCTCAAATTCCAATGCAACTGAAAACCTGGAACGTTAATGTAGCATTTAAAAACTCCTGCACTGTAAAACAAATGTTAATTAAGAACTCCCCCAACAATGCAGGCTGCTGCATTTACAAGGTTCCTTGCAAGGAATGTAATATGTTTCACTTCGGCCAGAACGGGTAAAGATCTTATAACTAGACTTAAACAGCATAAATATAGTGTTAGGACAGGCCAGGAATCCAATGCTTTGTTCATTCATATGAGAGATGTTACGAGTTGGGGATTTAGAATATAGTTATACGTCTACCCAGATCCCAACAGGTAACAAAAAAAAAAAAACAAAGACAATCGGACTATAAAAGGGTAGACAAAGGATGTGAGTTTTCGTTGTATATAATAAAGTACCATAAATCCCTAAACAAAATATTCAGCTTGTAAATTACCCTTAACCAAACTTAACCTAAACATTAACAGTATATACATATTAATACAACATAAACAATTTTGAAGCAAGTGGACGTGGGGGAGGCAATACAAGATACAAATACTTAAGTGAGGAGCTGAGATGGCTGACGAGTAAGGCCGAGTATTGTAGAAGACGGTAGGTAGTCACTGCACCGTAGGTTTAGAGGATAGATGATCCTGTGGTCACTTCCCAGAGCCAAGTCTTCTTTGTGAGCTCCAATTCGAGGAAAGAGCACTTGGCTCTGGGAAGTGACCACAGGATCATCTATCCTCTAAACCTACGGTGCAGTGACTACCTACCGTCTTCTACAATACTCAGCCATCTCAGCTCCTCACTTAAGTATTTGTATCGTGTATTGCCTCCCCCACGTCCACTTGCTTCAAAATTGTTTATGTTGTATTAATATGTATATACTGTTAATGTTTAGGTTAAGTTTGGTTAAGGGTAATTTATAAGCTGAATATTTTGTTTAGGGATTTATGGTACTTTATTATACACAACGAAAACTCGCATCCTTTGTCTACCCTTTTATAGTCCGATTGTCTTTGTTTTTTTTATTGTTGTTACCTGTTGGGATCTGGGTAGACTTTTAACTATATTCTAAATCCCCAACTCGTAACAAATGGCGACCGTGACAGGATACGACCTTAAGTACCATATTCCTTCCTCCCTTGTTACTCAGTGTTAATTATTCCTCCCAGTCACTTCTGTTCACAATTGCTTTACGGTGGTTTAAAGTTTCCTTCATATGTGTGTGCATATATTGGTATTATCGTACAGTAAGAGTGACAGCCGTAGGATATTAGGTTCCAAGTGTCATAAGGCTTACCTGTTATTACACGTGGCAGTCGTGTAGTAAGTCTTATCGAGTGTAGGGAAGAATCCGGATCTGTTTAATGCCGTACCCTCACTCCAGAGTAGGCTGTTCCATAGTCGCTAGTTTAGGGTGAAGTGATATCTTGGGACGCCCCGCTCTACCAGGACCCCATAATTATAAAGCCTCAATTATTGTTCTTCTCATTATCTCATTCTGGGTCAATCATACCAAACTCAAGGGTTGTTAATCCGGATCTTATATTAATGCCGTAATACGCCCTTCCTCTTTCAAGTATCTCAGGGCTGTTAATCCGGATCTTTATATTAATGCCGTAATACGCCCTTCCTCTTTCAAGTATCTCAGGGTTGTTAATCCGGATCTTTATATTAATGCCATAATACGCCCTTCCTCTTTCAAGTATCTCAGGGTTGTTAATCCGGATCTTTATATAAATGCCGTAATACGCCCTTCCTCTTTCAAGTATCTCAGGGTTGTTAATCCGGATCTTTATATTAATGCCGTAATACGCCCTTCCTCTTTCAAGTATCTCAGGGTTGTTAATCCGGATCTTTATATTAATGCCGTAATACGCCCTTCCCGTTTCAAGTCTCTTATCCTTATCTAAGGATATTCTCAGAAGAACAATATTCATAAGTGTAATTTCCCTAGGTATAACTTGGGTAGTTTCCGGGACTTTCTGGTTATCCACTGCCGTGATATTTTCTAGGGTAATCCACTTATCTTATCTTTTGACCATTAATTAATTTATCTAGGTTTTCTTAATGGCCACCTCAGGATTTGTTAAACTTGGTAGTCCTGGAGGAGTGGAAGAGCAAGATACCATTTCACATCTTGAAGCATGTGGAGGAGCGTGGAGAGGTTAATTTAGGGCGTGCAGCTGAGCTGGCTGATGAGTACGCCTTGCTGGTGGAGTCACTGTGCCGTAGGGAACGTGGTACTTTCCGACATGTTAGGTCCTCCTCTGATGATAACCTTGGGGACGTGAGTGGTAGGTCGAAAGGTCCCACACCTACCCCCCCTGATGCAACCAAGTTATATTGTTCTTACTGTAAAAACCCAGGCCATACAATCCAGACTTGTAAACACCCAAAGTGTCGAATTGCTAAAAGTAGTTCCCTGGATCCCAAATCCAAACAAATAGCAACCACCAATGTGGAAAGGCCCCATCAGGATCTCTTCTCTTCATTCGCCTATGAGGGAAAAATTTCAATCATGGAGGGGTCTCGTTCTTTCCCTATTCGTATACTACGTGATACCGGAGCAGCACAATCTATCCTCCTGTTTAACGTCATTCCTGATATATCTACCGCATTTACTAATGAGAGTGTTCTAATATCAGATCTCTGATCCCATTCTTCCTATCCTTTAGCTAAAGTGCACCTCCAATGTCCCTTGATTACTGGGGAAGTGCAAGTAGCCATAAGGAAAGACCCAATGCCTGTGTGCGGCATTCATTTATTATTGGGTAATGACTTGGTAGGAGATCTAGTGGTTCCTAACATAAAGACAGTCGACTCTCCCTTACCTGTCAACTCCACCACTGACCTTAAAGAAACTATTCCTCATCTTTTCCCATCTTGTGCTGTCACCCGGTCACAGAGTGTGCGAAATGGGCCCTCTTCATTTGAAACCACCTCCAATATCTTACTACCCACAGAAGATCTGTACAATAAGACCATTAGTAAGGATGAGCTCATTACAGCCCAACAATCTGATCCATCTTTGTTCAAACAGGTGATGAAAGACCCCAGTGTGGACCATTGTACATCTTCGGCTTACCACCCACCGTCCCAAGGTTGCTTGGAACGGTTCCATCAAAACTTTCAAGTCAATGCTAATAAACTATCTCCCCTCAACTATATAGTCCATACTCCTGATCGCCGAAAAGATTCACAACTTGTTCACATTAATCTCATGAAACTTTACCATTCCAGGCAGTCAGAGGAAGACATCCCAGAGGCTATAAGCCTACCTGTATTGCAAACGGTTTTGTCAGGGCCGGAGCCGGAGACAGATGACATGGATCTATTGGAGAATTTAGACTTCCCTCTACCTAAAGAGAACCCTGCTAACAGTCACATACTCAACAACTTGGATGAGTATTTTTCTGTTCTGAATCCATCTCAAGCAAAAGATCTCACTAAGTTATCAACATTTCCTAAAGTCACGTCAGACCTCCCAGGGTTTTGCAATATACTTAAACATGATATTAAGCTAATCTCAGATGATGTACAACCCATTAGGCAATCAGCCTATCGACTAAATCCACAAAAAAAAGAGATTATGAAAAAGGAGGTAGATTTTTTGTTAAAACATAACTTAGCTGAGCCTAGTACCTCCCCCTGGGCTTCACCTTGCCTTCTCATTCCAAAACCCGATGGCACTTTTCGTTTCTGTACCGATTATCGTAAAGTGAACCAGGTCACTGTCTCAGACTCCTACCCTTTACCTTTGATTGAAGATATAATAGACAGCATAGGCTGTGCCAAATTTATCAGTACGGTGGACTTATTGAAAGGATACTATCAAGTGGGACTCACGGATAGGGCAAAAATAATCTCGGCATTTATAACTCCATTTGGTCTTTTTCAATATTTGGTTATGGCGTTTGGCTTTTCTAATGCTCCGGCCACATTCCAGAGGGCCATCAACTACCTTATTCAGGACCTAGGTGGGACGTTCGCCTACCTGGATGACCTGGTGGTGGTGTCGGACAGCTGGGACGAACATCTGGTGCGTTTGGAGATACTGTTTGCACGACTGCAAGAGACTGGATTCACCATAAACCTGGCTAAATCTGCTTTTGGCCGGGCATCAGTGACTTACCTGGGACATATCGTTGGGCATGGTATGGTGAGACCCAAGGACGCAAACGTTAGAGCCATCTTATCCTTCCCCACTCCAAGGACGAGGAAAGAACTCATGCGCTTCCTGGGGATGTGCGGCTACTACTTCTCCAGCGTGGCCGGACCCCTCATAGACCTTACCAGTTCTGCGGTCCCTTACATCTGGAACCAGAGGTGCGACCAGTCTTTCCACCGCCTCAAAGCCTTCCTTGCCTCCAAGCCTATAGTCCACCCCCCTGACTACACCTTGCCCTTCCATCTGCAAATCGACGCTAGTGGTGTCGGAGTTGGGGCTGTGCTCCTACAACCCGACCCAACCACTGATGTCCTTCACCCTGTGGCATACTACTCCGCCAAGTTGAAAAAACATAAGACCAACTACTCGACCATAGAGAAGGAGGCCCTGGCTCTGGTGTTGGCAATAAAGAAGTTTGAATGTTACCTCCAGTCTTGCCCACAAACAACCCTAGTCTTCACCGACCATAACCCACTCACGTTCATCCAAACCAACAAGACCTCCAACCAGCGAATCCTCCGCTGGGCTCTCCTCACCCAGCCCTATAATCTACAAGTCCGGCACATAAAGGGGGTGGACAACCTGATTGCAGACTCCTTATCCCGAGCTCCAGTGGAAATGCAGCAGCTACTCTCCAGACGCACCAGGTGATCACCTCCTTCGCGCCCGCGCTACGGAGGTCTTTGGAGGGGGGGTGTGTTACGAACCCCTCCACCCAGCACTACGAACCACGCCATCTATTGTCTTGATCTACCTACCCAGCACCACGAGCAACGCCATCTAGGGACGAGACACGAGTATGACTCGTCTTAGTTACCACTCCGGGGTTTCCCTTCTCCATATCCTGGTTGTTGCGTCACTTCCTCCAAGTCTTCTTTGTGAGCTCCAATTCGAGGAGAGAGCACTTGGCTCTGGGAAGTGACCACAGGATCATCTATCCTCTAAACCTACGGTGCAGTGACTACCTACCGTCTTCTACAATACTCAGCCTTACTCGTCAGCCATCTCAGCTCCTCACTTAAGTATTTGTATCTTGTATTGCCTCCCCCACGTCCACTTGCTTCAAAATTGTATTAATATGTATATACTGTTAATGTTTAGGTTAAGTTTGGTTAAGGGTAATTTATAAGCTGAATATTTTGTTTTGGGATTTATGGTACTTTATTATACACAACGAAAACTCGCATCCTTTGTCTACCCTTTTATAGTCCGATTGTCTTTTTTTTTTATTATTGTTGTTACCTGTTGGGATCTGGGTAGACTTTTAACCATATTCTAAATCCCCAACTCGTAACAGAGATAATAAGCATTGCCTCCTCAATATTACCTTGTAATTCAATTGTCAGTAGGAACATTATAGAATCCAGTCTCATTAAACATACCGAATTTGTCAACATGAATTTTAATGATGGTATGTACAAACTGGATAATTTTGTGATAAAGTTGATTTGTAACCAAGTGAGAAAGTTGGGTCATCTTACCCTATGACCTTACTACGGACAGCTGCTGTGCTTAGAGATGGCATGGTCAATTTTTTTTTTATTAAGAGGATTAGTAAGGGTCACTGCCTTATGACTGGAACATTGTGGACACCTGCTGTCCCCTAGGGACTTGATCTCGCTCTCCTCTATTGTATATATTTGCCTTGTCAAGTATAACTTTTTAGTCTGCACTCACCCCTGAAGATGTGAATTACATGAAAGCTCTTGGGAAGTTCGTGTTGTTATTTTTCCTTGTGGTTACCAATATATATATATATATATATATATATATATATATATATATATATATATATATATATATATATATATATATATATATATATATATATATATATATCACGGGTTAGAATCTATGGTTAACGAATTAAATAGTTGAAAGGACAGTACCGAACTCTTAATTCACTTAAAAAACTAAATGTAGCAAGTACGTTAACCATAAATTCTACTCGCGGTAAAAATAAAGTTGTGACCCAGATGAATATGGTAGTATTCCCCTCTGCTTGGGTAGGGAACCGGATGTATCATGGTACAATGGTGGCGATGGCGCGGGTAACTCTCTTGATGGACTGACAAGCACATGCCTGTGACATATCCGCCATAAGAACATAAGAACATAAGAAAGTGGGATACTGCAGGAGGCCGACTGGCCCATACAGGGCAGATCCCTTTCACACCCATCCCAGCACTTCCATGTGCCTATCCAACTTCGTCTTGAATCTCCCTAGCGTCCCCGATCCTACTATAGCACTCGGTAGCCTATTCCACATATCCACAACTCTATTACCAAACCAGTGCTTGCCTATATCCTTTCTGAATCGGAATTTATCTAATTTAAAGCCACTTGTTCTAGTTATTTCGTTATTACTGAGCTTCAGAACATCTTCCATTTTACCCTTGTTAATCCCACTTACCCACTTGAACACCTCTATCATATCTCCCCTAACTCTACGCCTCTCTAATGAATGCAAGCCTAAGCTTTTCAGTCTTTCTTCATATGGAAGGTTTCTAATATTATGGATAATTTTTGTCATTCTTCTTTGTACTCTCTCCAAAGAATCTATGTCCATTCTATAATAAGGACACCAGAATTGAACCGCATAATCCATGTGTGGCCTCACTAATGCTAGGTAAAGTTTCAAGATAACGTCAGCAGTTCTGTTACTCACACTCCTAGATATGAACCCAAGAATCCTGTTTGCCTTGTTGCGAACGCTAATACTGTACATTGTTTTCTAGGTTTCAAGTCGTTGCCAACACATACACCTAGATCTTTTTCACAATCTGAGTTTTCTATTTCCGTGTTACCTAGTTTATACTTAAAGTTTGTATTCGTCTTCCCTATCTGTAGTACCTTGCATTTATCAGTATTAAAATTCATTTGCCAGTCTACTGACCACTCATGTAAGGTATCTAGATCTCTTTGAAGGTGTTCAAAGTCATGTCTCCAACAGTCGCCTGCAAATCACCTGTTGCCAGGTAACGAAGTGCAGCCAATATCTTCTGTCTTGGTGATATTCGGAGACCTAGAAATACATTTTTACAAATTATTTTTGGATAAATTATGATTGAAAATTAAGTACAATAATTCCTCGTTATACACTGATTCATCTTACACGGTTTTGCTTATATACGGTAAATGAATATATACCAGTCTCTTTAACACGGATTGGCATCGCTGATTTTTCCAATGTGGGGTGGGACAGAAATGAAGACAATTGGGATCCAATTCACATAATTTTCAGCAAAAACTTCAATTATTCTGTTACCCAAAATTCAATATAACTACATGTTTTGTCTGAACCATTGTCATGTTCACTTACCTCTCCTGTCTCTGCAAGCTAGAAGATGTCCTATTTCTTCTAACAAGGCTGCAACACACTGTTTGGAGAGCCGATGCCTCTCCAAAAACTCGTCGTCGGTGAAAACCTCGACAGGATCGAGTTGTTGCCTAAGTATGCGTCTAGTACGTCCACCTCTATGGTTTCTGCCTACTCTCGCTACCTCCGAGGCGTCCAAAGCTTCTTGGACTTCATGCTGAAAAAAATAAGTTCCTGCATTAGTAAGACAATTTAACCTAACCTCTCCTTCCATCTCTCAAACTTATCTCAACCTCACCTACCCTTACCTACTCAAACTTGACCATTATGCAAGCCATTAACCCATTAACGAGACTTAACCCCTCTCCCTACCGTTCTTGGAACAAGGTCGTTGCCGGCCCTGACACACAGTCACCACCACCTCCTGCCTACCGGGGCCCCAGCAGTCTTTCACCAGCACCATCACCTCTAGCTCACCTCAGTCCTCACCTTTCCTCCCTGTCACCACCACCTCCTGCCCACCCGGACCCCAGCTGTCTATCACCAGCACCAGTACCATCACCTCTTGCTCACCTGAACCCTCACCGCCCCTCTCCGTCGCCACCACCACCACCTGCCAAGTCGGGTCGTCGCCAATCCTCGCCGCCACCTCCAGCTCCTGCAGAGGTACACCAAGTTGGTTCTATGGAAACAATCACTCTCTGTCTAGATCGCCACTCCAAGCAAATCAACCTTCTCTCTGCCCAACTCAACTCGTTTATGGAGACAATTGCGACATTGCAGAGGCAACAACAACTCATTCTGGACACCTTGACGCAACAGGGGCGCACTTTGCAAGCCCTGGTGACCCGCCGCCTTCCTTCTCCTGAGATGGAGGATGCATCCCTCGCTCTCCCACTCCTCCCTTTCCAATATCCTCAACAGAATTTGGTACCTCCTCCGTAGCCCTGTCTATCCCCACCGACTCTTCATCTCACACCGGAGACCAACCGGCCTATTGCAGACTCCATATTTTCTTATGTTCTTTTGTTCATTCCAGGCGTGGTAACTGCCATGGCAGTTGATACACCGTGGAGCAACTGGGATTTTGTTTTGAATTTTCGATTTGTATTCCACTGTGTCGTGAAGACCTACACAGAAACTGCAGTCGACCATCCTCGTGCACTCCCAGGTGCGGTGTTCCGACGATTGGCGACGACCACAGATTTTCGGGGTTTTGATAAATCGGTCGAGAGGACAGTGTGATTAGGTCCTACATTCACCTTCGGGGGGAGGGGGCCCACCCATCAGCCGATGAGTTCGTTGGAAGGGCGTTTGGAGACCGGGTTGATGCGGCGCTCCATGTCGAGTAGTTGTGGGAGAACAGGGCGAAGATGTTTGATAGGGATCTCCCAGGGTACTTGGTGAACCATTTCCTTGATACGACGAGTTTCTGGGGTAATGGCATTCTTCAATTTGTTTGAAATCTTGGATACACAAAACCATTGTATTCACACTTGATTCTACCATACTTGTAGACAAAATATAGAATGGCTGTGTGCAGTACTGTATATCAACATTGCCATTAAACATATGGAAACCCTTGATACTTGCCATCTATAGTATAATGAAAACAAAAACCTTAAAAATCTCATATGCCAAAACTGTCAATTGCAAAGTGAATTATTACTACCACACCAAAGTACTTAGAGAAACTGTTGGAAAAAGAATGGTAAGGTAGTTCTTTATTGCAATACACTGAGTCACTAAGGGAATAAAAAAAACCATGAATTTATATTGTGTTAACGCTCATAGGAGCGTTATTGGTTTGTTGCTTTTGTTGATGCCTTGTATGACTGTCAATCACGCTGCCCCTCCACGCCCTCCCCGTCACCCCATAAGTGCCACCAACTACTGGTATCGTATCCCTGCCATGAGACATCTCCGGCAGGTAACCCGTGATCTCCACTCTCCCATACGGAGGTCTCACTCTCCAGAGGTCTTAGAAGACTTCAAAAACTGGTGCTCCTTTGTAACTCGGGAGCGTCGTCGGATTCGTGAGGCGGACTGGCTATCCTTCACGGGGTCTCTATCGTTCCAGTCGTCACCCTCTTATGAATGGAATCGGATTAATGCTATACGGGGTACTCGACGGAGGCCTCCTCCCCACCCTGACCTCGCCTCCCTTGCCTGCTCTTTAATGGAGGACTGGGCACGAGCCTCCTCCCCTGAGGCACTTCCAGATCCGATGCAGGAGGCAGTGCAGGCCCGCATCGATGCGTCTCAGCCTGTTGTTCGTGCTGCTCTTACCTCCCCTGCCCCCACTGATCATCCCATCACACAGTTCGAGCTTGACAGTGCTCGTCGCTCTAGAAAAGACACCTCTCCTGGGGATGATTCAGATAACCTGTACTAATATTCCTAACGGCCCCTTGCTCGCTCTCTGCAATATGTCTTATGAACATGGGGTTTTCCCGTCTAACTGGAAAAATGCCACTATTATACCCATCCCTAAGCCGGGAGATCCTGGGAAATGTCGACCCATTAGTCTTACCTCCTGTGTTTGCAAGATGATGGAGAGGTTACTCCATCGTCGCCTTCTTCACACCACAGGCGGCTTCCACAACTCCCTCAATGTTTCATACAACATCGCAGCACAGCACACTCCATTGATTCTTTCTATTGAAATCAGACTGCCCTGCGTCTCCGTCTTCCTTGATATCAAGGAAGCCTTTGATACGGCTCAGCCTGCCCTCATTTTAGCTGAACTTGCGCGGTTAGGGGTTAAAAGGAGACTTCTTCGATGGATCGCCTCTTACCTCACTGGACGTCAGGCCCGGGTTTGCGTTGAAGGCTCTATATTTCCTGTTCAAGAAATGAACCTCGGCACCCCTCAAGGTGGAGTCCTGAGTCCCACCTTGATTAACACTCTCATGCACTCCATTGCATCTCTCCCGTGACCGACAGAAGTTGTCCACTCAGGATATGCCGACGATGTCCTCCTCCAAGCCCCTGACTACCTCAGCATGCAGGAAGCCCTTGAACTGGTCTCCAGAGAGAGTGATTCACTTGGTTCCTTCTTTCAACTGCGAAAACAAAAGCCATGTGGCACGGTCGTGTTGTACCTCCACCCCTTCTCTTATCAGGAACACCCTTGGACTGGGTTAATGAGACAAAATACCTGGTGTGTATGTAACTCGCACACGTTGTCAGATCCCTCAAGTCCGCTATCTTCGAGACATATGCTTTCGGCGTCTCGTACCCCTCTCTACCATGTGCAGGGGTTCCCTTGGTGCCACCATCCCTGTACTTCTCACCATGTACAAGTCATTTGTCCGCTCCTGTGTCGACTACGCCGCCCCTGCCCTCGTCAACATTAGTCAACATTAGTCGGACTGCTGTCAACCGTGTCGAAGTTATCCAGAGGAAAGCTGCTCGTATCATCCTTGAGGCTCCTCAGTGGACACGCTCTACTTCTCTATATACCGAACTTGGTCTTCCCCCCTTACAGGATCGTGTCCAGGAGTTTTACCTAAAAACTACTGTTTCCATTCTACGGGATCCTCGGGGCAACTATGTCCAAGCCAACTTGACTCCTGCTGTCCGAGCCCTTCAGGAACACGACCCCCTGCCTGATATTGTTGTCACCCCTGCTGTTTGTTCGTCTCCTTCTCCCTTGCTGGATTTTCAACCTGAAGTGATTGCCCTCGGTGGACCGCTCCCGAAATCCCACGTGAACCCTGTTATTCTCTGCAAATACCACCTTTCCAGGATCGCCCACTGGTCCCCAGGTAGGGTCGTCCTCTACACTGATGGCTCTGTTGACCCCGCTACAGGTCGGGCCGGGGCTGGTGTCTACATCTCCCGTCCTGATGCCCCTGAGCCTATCAAACTTTCTCTCAGAGTTTCTGACGGGGCATCCTCCACTCGGGCTGAACTAATAGTCCTCCTTGCTGCCCTTCTCGCTGAGGAAGAAGCAGATGGTTTCTGCCCCTTGCTTGTCTGCTCCGATTCCATGTCTGCTCTCGGCGGGATCGCATTTGGATCAGGGGAAAATAACCTCATCCTCCGAATACGAGGGTTAACATCCACTCTTCAGGATGCAGGCTGTCCTGTGACATTCCTATGGATACCTAGTCATGTCGGTATCTTGGGGAATGAGGCAGCAGATGGCCTTGCCAAGACTGGCTGTAACAAGGCCACACCTGACTATGTTGTTCCTCGAACACTTTTACAGCTTAGGACCCAAATTCGCCGCAAACAGAGAGAAGCTTGAGAAGCAGCCATCCCCCTGGACTCCCCGCCCACCTGGTACTATGTCCTCCGTAAACTTCCTGACCTCTCGTACGTCTATGGGAAAGGGTCGCGGAAAAGGTCGTGATTGCTGCCCGTATCATCATTGGGTATGACTTTGCTTGGGAGATTGGTATCCCCGCATCCCCTGAGCAACGCTCTTGTGCATTATGCAGAAGACCCGACAGCCGCGCCCTTGTCTACTAACTCCTAAGATGTCCCCACACACAACGCTTCCGTGACGCCTGCTGGACCACCACTCCCCGACCCCTTGACGGAGACACGATGATCCTCCCCATACTGGTCAGATATGTTGTAAATAATATTGATAATGTGTTAAAGGAATATCCTTCCTTCCTTAGGCTTTAGTAAGCCCCTTTATAATATTTATACTGTATATACTTGTTACACTTGCCAGATGCTTCTGGTGTTATTGTACAGGGGTACCTAGTGACAGCACTAGGATCCCGCTTCCTCTATCAAGGAATAAACTATTGAAATTGAAATGGTTGTTCCTCCACACACACACACACACACACACACACACACACACACACACACACACACACACACACACACACACACACACACACACACTGCACTGTCACTATGTTGAAATGAACTGTAGTTTGTTTCTTCCCCCATCTAGTTATTATATATCTATTTGTATCAATTTATGTTACTTGTATATTATTTGTAATTCGTAACCCATTCCCCAAATATGTAACTGTATATTTTCAGCCTTCTACGCTGCTCTTCAATAAACCGTTAATTATTATATATATATATTACATACACACACACACACACACACACACACACACACACACACACACACACACACACACACACACACACACACACAGTCGTCACTTCACCTACAGAGAGTGAGAGTTACTGAGAGGAGAGTGAAGCGTGTTGATCGTAAACAAACACACACACACACACACACACACACACACACACACAAAAAAAAAATACGACATCCTCCCATCCTCCATCTCTTACGTTCACCTTCACTCCACCATCACCTGTCCCCACCCTCCCTTCCCCCTCCCTCTCCTTTCCCACCATACCCTCCCCCTACCACACCTCTCCCCCTCCCCGAGCCACTGCAGTGCGTGTGTGTAAATCACCTGAGAGCTCTGTGATGTTTACCTGTCTGGCGGGGGACTCACCTCAGGATGTTGCTCACCTGTGTTTGTCTCTCCCAGGTAATAACTCTGATGCTTTATATTCGTTATGACGTGTTCAGACACAGTCAAAACTCTGTACACACGTCTATCACCTGCCGCGGTGTACCTCGGGTAAGGTGGTGGTGTACCTCGGCCAGGGGAGGTGTCCTCAGGTAGGGAATGGTGTACTCAGCCAGGGGAGGTGTACCTCAGGCAGGGGGTGGTGTGCCTAGCCAGGGGCGGTGTATTTCGGCCTGGGGCGGTGTACCTCAGGCAGGGGGTGGTGTGCCTCGGCCAGGGGAGGTGTACCTCCGCCAGGGGGCGGTGTACCTCGGTTAGAGGGCGGTGTACCTCAGGCAGGGTGGTGTACCTCGGCCGGGGGCGGTGTATCTCGCTGGGGGCGGCGTACCTTGGGGAGGGGGCGGCGTGCCTCGGCGGGGGCGGTGTACCTCGGGCAATGGGCGGTGTACCTCGGGCATGGGCGGTGAACCTCGGCGGTGGTGTATCTCGGCCAGGGGGTGTACCTCAGGCAGGGGTGATGTACCTCGGCCAGGGGCGGTGTACCTTGGGCAGGGGGCGGTGTACCTCGGGTAGGGGCAGGTGTACCTCGGCCGGGGGCGGTGTACCTCGACCAGGGTGCTGTGTGCCTCGGCCAGGGGGCGGTGTACCTCGGCCAGGGGGGGTGTACCTCGGCAGGGGTGGTGTACCTCGACCAGGGGTGCTGTACCTCGGCAGGGGCGGTGCCTCGGCCGGGGCGGTGTACGCCTCGGCCAGGGGGCGGTGTACCTCGGCAGGGGCGGTGTACCTCGGGGAATGGCGGTGTATCTCGGCCAGGCGGTGTACCCCGGGCAGGGGGCGGTGTACCTCGGCCGGGGCGGTGTCACCTCGACCAGGGTGCTGTGTACCTCAGCGGGGCGGTACCTGCCAGGGTCGGTGTACCTCGGCGGGGCGGTGTACCTCGGGCGGGCGGTGCACCTCGGCCGGGGGCGGTGTACCCCGGGCAGGGGCGGTGTGCCTCGGCGGGGGCGGTGCACCTCGGCCAGGGGTGCGGTGTACCCGGGCAGGGGGCGGTGTACCTCGGCCGGGGGCGGTGTACCTCGGCCGGGGCGGCAGCCTCGGCCAGGGGGCGGGAACCTCGGGCAGGGGCGGTGTGCCTCGGCCGGGGCGGTGTACCTCGGCCGGGGGCGGTGTACCTCAGCCAGGGGCGGTGTACCTCGGCCAGGGGCGGTGTACCTCGGGCAGGTGCGGTGTACCTCGGCAGGGGCGGTGACCCCCGGGCAGGGGGCGGTGCCTCGGCAGGGGCGGTGTACCTCGGCCAGGGTGCGGTGTATCCCCGGGCAGGGGCGGTGTACCTCGGCCAGGGGGCGGTGTACCTCGGCCAGGGGGGCGCGCCTCGGCCAGGGGGGGGAACCTCGGGCAGGGGCGGCGTACCTCGGCAGGGGTGGTGTGCTTCAGACAGGGTCGTGTTACCTCGGGCAGGGGGCGGTGTACCTCGGGCAGGAGCGGTGTGTACCTCGGGCAGGGGCGTGCCTCGGGCAGGGGCGGTGTACCTCGGGCAGGGCGGTGTACCTCGGGCAGGGGCGGTGTACCTCGGGCAGGGCGGTGTACCTCGGGCAGGGGGCGGTGTATCCTCGGGCAGGGGGCGGTGTACCTCGGGCAGGGGCGGTGTTCCTCGGGCAGGGGCGGTGTACCTCGGGCGGGGACGGTGTACCTCGGGCAGGGGCGGTGTACCTCGGGCAGGGGCGGTGTACCTCGGGCAGGGGGGCGGTGCCTCGGCGGCAGGGCGGTGTACCTCGGGCAGGGGGCGGTGTACCTCGGGCGGGGGGCGGTGTACCCTGGCCAGGGGCGGTGTACCCCGGGCAGGGGCGGTGTGCCTCGGCCGGGGCGGTGTACCTCGGCCGGGGCGGTGCCTCGGCCGGGGGCGGGAACCTCGGGCAGGGGGTGGTGTGCTTCAGACCAGGGGTCGGTGTACCTCGGGCAGGGGGCGGTGTACCTCGGGCAGGGGGGCGGTGTACCTCGGGCGGGGCGGTGTACCTCGGGCAGGGGGCGGTGTACCTCGGGCAGGGCGGTGTACCTCGGGCGGGGGCGGTGATCCTCGGCCAGGGGCGGTGTACCTCGGCAGGGGCGGTGTACCCTGGGCAGGGGCGGTGTACCTCGGGCAGGGGCGGTGTACCTCGCAGGGGGCGGTGTACCTCGGGCGGGGCGGTGTACCTCAGGCGGGGCGGTGTACCTCGGCGGGGGCGGTGTGCCTCGGGCAGGGGGCGGTGTACCTCGGGCAGGGGGCGGTGTACCTCGGGCAGGGGCGGTGTACCTCAGGCAGGGGCGG
This sequence comes from Homarus americanus, assembly GCF_018991925.1. NCBI lineage: Eukaryota > Metazoa > Arthropoda > Malacostraca > Decapoda > Nephropidae > Homarus > Homarus americanus. The sequence goes on from NW_024713129.1 coordinate 5,660,789, forward strand.
TGTACCTCGGGCAGGGGCGGTGTACCTCGGGCAGGGGGCGGTGTTCCTCGGGCAGGGGCGGTGTACCTCGGGCAGGGGACGGTGTACCTCGGGCAGGGGCGGTGTACCTCGGGCAGGGGCGGTGTACCTCGGGCAGGGGCGGTGTACCTCGGGCAGGGGCGGTGGTATACCTCGGCAGGGGGCGGTGTACCTCGGGCAGGGGGCGGTGTACCTCGGGCAGGGGCGGTGTACCTCGGGCGCGGGGGCGGTGTACCTCGGGCAGGGGCGGTGTACCTCGGCCAGGGGCGGTGTACCTCGGGCAGGGGCGGTGTGCACCTCGGGCAGGGCGGTGTACCTCGGGCGGGGGCGGTGTACCTCGGGCAGGGGGCGGTGTGTACCTCGGGCAGGGGCGTTGCCTCGGGCGGGGGCGGTGTACCTCGGGCGGGGGCGGTGTCACTCGGGCGGGGGCGGTGTACCTCCGGGCAGGGCGGTGTACCTCGGGGAGGGGACGGTGTACCTCGGGCGGGGGCGGTGTACCTCGGGCAGGGGGCGGTGTACCTCGGGCAGGGGGGCGGTGTACCTCGGGCAGGGCGGTGTGTACCTCGGGCAGGGCGGTGTCCTCGGGCAGGGGCGGTGTACCTCGGGCAGGGGGCGGTGTACCTCGGCCAGGGGCGGGTACCTCGGGCAGGGGGGTGCCTCGGGCAGGGGGCGGTGTACTCAGGCAGGCGGTGTACCCCCGGGCAGGGCGGTGGCCGCTCGGGCAGGGGGCGGTGTACCTCGGGCAGGGGCGGTGTACCTCGGGCAGGGGCGGTGTACCTCGGGCAGGGGGGGGTGTGTACCTCGGGCAGGGGGGTGTCCTGGGCAGGGGCGGTGTACCTCGGGCAGGGGCGGTGCCTCGGCCGGGGCGGTGTTGGGCAGGGGGTGCTGGCGGGGCGGTCTCGGCAGGGGCGGTACCTGGCAGGGGGCAGGTGTGCCTCCCAGGCAGGGGCGGTGTGCCTCGGCCAGGGGCAGTAGCGTGAGCTGGGAGCGTCATTCAATGATTCCAAGTCTCATTATTTTCTCTTTTATCTCTTTCTCTACCCCTCACCTCCCTCCCCTCACCTCCCTCCCCTCACCTCCTTCCCCTCACCTCCCCTCCTCTCACCTCCCTCCCCTCACCTCCCTCCTCTCACCTCCCTCCCTCACCTCCCTCCCCTCCCCACCTCCCTCCCCCCTCACCTCCCTCCCCTCACCTCCCTCCTCTCCCACCCCTCCCTCCCCTCACCTCCCTCCCCTCCCCACCTCCTCCCTCACCTCCCTCCCTTCACCTCCTCCTCTCCCCCTCCCTCCCCTCCACCTCCCTCCCCTCACCTCCTCCCCTCCCACCTCCCCTCCTCCTCCCACCTCCCCTCCCCTCCCCCTCTCCTCTCCACCTCCCTCCCTCTCACCTCCCTCCCCCTCACCTCCCTCCTCTCCCTCCCTCTCCCCCTCCCTCCCTCACCTCTCCCTCTCCCACCTCCCTCCTCTCCCCCTCCCCTCCCCTCACCTCCCTCCCCTCACCTCCTCCTCTCACCTCCCTCCTCCCCCCTCCCCTCCCTCCCCCTCCCCTCCCCTCCCTCCTCCCCTCCCACCTCCCTCCTCTCCCTCCCCTCCTCTCACCTCCCTCCTCTCACCCTCCCCTCCCTCTCACCTCTCTACCTCTCCTCCTCCCTCACCCCACCTTTCCCCTCCCCACCTCACCTCCCTCCTCCCTACTCACCTCCCACCTCCTCCTCCCCTAACCTCCTCACCTCACTTCCCTCCTCTTACCTCACCTCCCCTCTCTCCCTTCCTCTTACCTCCCTCACCCTCCCTCCTCTACCTCCCACCTCCACCTCCCTCCTCTAACCTCCACCTCCACCCCTCTCACCTCCAACTCCTCCTCTCCCCACCTCCCCTCCCTCCTCTCCCCCTCCCCTCCCCTCCTTCTCACCTCCTCCTCCCTCCCCTCCTCTCCACCTCCCTCCTCCCTCTCACCCCTCCTCCCCTCCTCCCTTCTTCCCCTCTCCCACCTCCCTCCCTCCTCTCACCTCCCTCCTCCCACCTCCCTCCTCTCCCACCTCCCTCCCTCCCACCTCCCTCCTCTCCACCTCCCTCCTCTCCTCCCCTCCCTCCCCTCTCACCTCCCCCCCTCACCCCCTCCTCCTCTCCCTCCCTCCCTCACCTCCCCCTCACCTCCTCCTCTACCTCCTCCTCCTCCCCCCTCCCTCCTCTCCCCTCCTCCTCCTCCTCTCCCTCCCTCCTCTCACCTCTCTTCACCTCTCCTCCCTCCTCCCACCTCCTCCCCTCACCACCCTCCTCCTACCTCACCTCACCTCCCTCCTCTAACCTCACCTCACCTCCCCTCCTCTCACCTCCCCCTCCCCTCACCTCCCTCCTCCCACCTCCCCTCCCTCACCTCCCTCCTCTCCCTCCCTCCTCTCATCTCTCTTCACCTCTCCTCCCTCCTCTCACCTCCCTACCCCTCTCCACCTCACCCCTCTCCCCTCACTCCCCTCCCTCACCTCCCTCCCTCTCCACCTCCCTCCTCTCACCCCTCCCTCCCTCCTCCCTCCCCTCCCTACCTCCCTCCTCTCACCTCCCTCCCCTCCACTCCTCCACCTCTCCTCCCCCTCCTCTCACCTCCTCCCCTCACCTCCCTCTCCCTACCTCCACCTCCTCTCCCTCCTCTTACCTCACCTCCTCCCCTCCCTCCCTCTAACCTCCACCTCACCTCCCTCCTCAACCTCCTTCACCTCCCTCTCCCACTCAGCTCACTCCTCTCCCTCACCTCACCTCCTCCTCTCACCTCTCCACCTCACCTCATTTCACCTCACCTCTGCGCTCTCGACCAACAGAACAACTCCTAGCAGGTTTTCGCTCACCGTTCTTAAAAATTACTGTGAGGCGCGACACAACCTGGCGGTGTGCAGGTGTCTGTCACTGCCCACCTGAGTCACCTAATATTAAAGGCAGGAGCACCAGGGCACGCACACACACACACACACACGCACACACACACACACACACATAGAACAGAAGGAGAAACTGCAGCGGGCCTATTTGCCCATACTGGGCAGTCCCGTTTACACCCAACCCCAATCTTATATCCATCCAACCTATGTTTGGCGTATTCGAGTTAATGGTGATGTTTGGTAACTTGTTCCACTACTCTTTTTCCAAACCAATGTTTACCTATCTCTCGCCTAAATTTAAATTTGCCTAATTTAAAACAATTGCTACGAGTTCCCTCCTGGTTGGATAGTTTGAGTACCTTTGTTATATCACCTTTGTTTAGCCCTGACTTCCATTTATACACCTCAATCATATCGCCCCTCACTCTACGTCTCTCGAGGGAGTGCAGACTAAGAAGCTTTAACCTGTCTCTGTACTCAAGGTTCCTAATGCCTGGGATTAGTCTTGTCATTCTCCTCTGAATTCTTTCTAGGGATTCTACATCCATTCTATAGTACTGTGACCGGAACTGAACTGCGTAATCCAAGTGAGGTCTCACATGCGCAAGATATAGTTTTAGGATGACCTCGCTAGTCTTGTAACTCCTTTCTATGAACCCAAGTACTTTATTAGCCTTGTTTCGAGCAAATACACATTGTTTACTTGGTTTGATATTCGTACACACACACACACACACACACACACACACACACACACACGCAGAAGATGAAATTAATAAATAAATACATCAATATGGAAACGGACGTCAAAAGATTCACAAACCTTCGACGGCTTCTACTATCAAAATAGTTTTCGTGTGTGTGTGTGTGTGTACCCGTCGTCCGTCCGTCCGTCCGTCTCGTGGTTAACTGGAGTTAATTAACAAGGTAAACTAACTCTTAACAACCTGACTTTAACCTTAATTACGGTAGATTAAATCCTGTTATATGTTAGTAGTCATATTTACTCTCTCTCTCTCTCTCTCTCTCTCTCCATCCATTAAACCGTACCCATAATTCCTGGTATTCATTATACCTGGGATGTTTCCATACCTGTTCTAGTCTATCGATTGACCTAATTAAATCCTAACCCCTGTAATCTAGCTCACGGCCTCCAGGTCTTGACTCTTTCTCGATAAGTTTTTTTCTCATACTGACAGACCCATTATGTCTACACCCTTTGACGATGATGGTTTACCCCTTTGGTGATGGTTTAACCCTTTGATGATGATTTAACCCTTTGATTATTGTTTAACCCTTTCATGATGGTTTAACCCTTTGATTATGGTTTATCCCTTTGATGATGGTTTAACCCTTTGATGAGGATTTAACACTTTGATTATGGCTTAACCCTTTGACGATGATTTAACCTTCTGATTGTGGTTTAACCCTTTGACTATGAATTAACCCTCTGATGATGATGGTTTAACCCTTTGGCGACGATGATTTAACCATTTGACGATGATTTAACCCTCTGACGATGATTTAACTCTGGCGACGATGGTAGTTCTAACACTTTGACTATGGTTTAACCCTTTGACGACGATAGTTTAAGCTTACGGACGGACAAGAGTCGTGACCTTGACCTTGTTTCGCATGTTCTATATTTAGTGATTTAATCTGGGTGGTGGTCGAGGCGGTCAAAGAGAGGACGTCGGGCGAGAAATGTCTGAAGAATTGATGTCAGGGCAGAAAAACAGGAGGAGGGAGAGGTGAAGGAGGAGGGAGAGGTAGAGGTGAAGGAGATGGTGCCAGAGGAGGAGGAGGACGACGAGGAGGGAGAAAATTAATGTAGAAGTGAGATAAAAGGAAAAAACAAAAAAAAGAAGAATATTCAGAGAGAGAGAGAGAGAGAGAGAGAGTTTTTCCAGAGCCTTTAAGTCTGGTGTGTGTGGTGAGTGTTAGTGGGTGCAGTACAGTAGTCACTCAGGGCGTCATGGTGACCAAGGCCGTCACTACCTACTACTGTGCTGTACTGTTCTGTCAGATGGTGAGCTGCTCCCGTGTAGTGTAGTGTTGGGAGTCGGGGCAGCGGCTTAACTAAGGACCTCACCCATGTGTTCACTGTATCTTGTCTTATAGTGTTAATGTGGCCATAAATTAAAGACTTGTGGCCACCACACTCAGGTTAACGACCGCCTGTATGGCCATCCTGATGGAGGGTGTGGTAGGTCCTGGGTGTGGTCAGCTGCTAACCTGCTCTCCTGCATCACTAGCGTCTGGTATCTGTTCTTCTTACGAATATGGTTGATGATCTACTCGCCAGGGTGACAAGGTCGTCATGAAAGACAGTAAGTATAGTTAAACCTCTATTTAGCGGACTATATGGTGAGGAAAATCCTTTATATCGAGCAGTTCGTTAGATGTGAAGCTTCTTCCATCTAACCAACTTTAAAGACACGAAAGTAACTTGTAAGAGGTTAGGTTAGATTACGTTACGCTAAGTTACGTTACGCTAGGTTAGGTTACGTTACGTTAGGTTACGTTACGTTAGATTACGTTACGTTACGTTAGTTTGGATGAGGTAAGGTTAGGTTAAGGTAGATTAGAATAAAGCCTAAAATAATTACCAATATGTTAGCAGCCTTGGTGTAGATGGAACACCTGTGGTAGCGGGTATACCTGGAGTAATTGTCCCAGTCGTCAGGTGTTGTACCCAAGAGGAGGCAGCAGAGAGGTGTGGTAGACCAGGTGTAGTGCGTGTGTGTGTAGTATCAGAGAGGTGTGGTAGACCAGGTGTAGTGTGTGTGTAGTAGCGGTGAGGTGTGGTAGACCAGGTGTAGTGTGTGTGTAGTATCAGAGAGGTGTGGTAGACCAGGTGAGTGTGTGTGTAGTATCAGAGAGGTGTGGTAGACCAGGTGTAGTGTGTGTGTAGTATCAGAGAGGTGTGGTAGACCAGGTGTAGTGTGTGTGTGTAGTAGCGGTGAGGTGTGGTAGACCAGGTGTAGTGTGTGTGTAGTATCCGAGAGGTGTGGTAGACCAGGTGTAGTGTGTGTGTAGTAGCAGAGAGGTGTGGTAGACCAGGTGTAGTGTGTGTGTAGTATCAGAGAGGTGTGGTGAGCCAGGTGTAGTGTTGTGTGTAGTATCAGAGGTGTGGTAGACCAGGTGTAGTGTGTGTGTATCAGAGGGGTGTGGTAGACCAGGTGTGGTGTGTGTGTGTGTGGTATCAGAGAGGTGTGGTAGACCAGGTGTAGTGTGTGTGTGTGTAGTATCAGAGAGGTGTAGTAGACCAGGTGTAGTGTGTATGTAGTATCAGAGAGGTGTGGTAGACCAGGTGTAGTGTGTATGTAGTATCAGAGAGGTGTGGTAGACCAGGTGTAGTGTGTATGTAGTATCAGAGAGGTGTGGTAGACCAGGTGTAGTGTGTATGTAGTATCAGAGAGGTGTGGTAGACCAGGTGTAGTGTGTGTGTAGTAGAAGAGGTGTGGAGAGTCATAATAATTAACCCCGTTGTCAGGATATTATGGCACTGAATGTTACACAGTATTTCAATTACATTATTTGTTTAGTTCTATACACGGTAACTCCTTCACAAATGCGTGAGTACAGGCGTGTGGAGGCAGTATGTCTGGCCGCACACTTTGTTATTCACGTTTGCGTGAAGTATTCAAGCACATTGTTATTTGGTTCTATACATGATAGCTGATATAGTTACTAAGTGCAAAAAGTGGATACACTCTTAATATGTCGGCTATCTTGCCATTAGAGATGAAGTGTTGTGCCATTTCACGCACAGTGTGCTTGGACCTGTCCCTAAAGGGTTCTAACTTCACAGAGTCGAGGACGTAGTGTTCAGGTGTGTGGCCATATATCTGGCCACACACTTTTATTTAGTCTTGTTTACATCTGTTTGAGGAACATACTGCCAAAAGTACTTATATCCTAACCTTAATCTAGCGGTTACAACATCTTGTAATCTAGTGATCTTGTTACTTGCTCCATATACATGTTTCACTTGATACATCTCATCATGGTAAACTATGGATCGACTAGTGCCTGTTTGCACTTGTCTACTTGCGTTAAATTCATCAATAGGTTCTTTCTAATTACAGTTTAAGGGTTCTTTTGACAGACCCAAATTGTATTCAACGGTGTCTTTGTTAGACGCGAGTTTGGCGAGGGCATCAACTCTGTCATGTTTTATGAGGCCTATGTGAGAGGGATCCACAACAGTTTGACCTTGACACCCGGTCAACAAGGCACGCATATTTGTGTCTGGCTTCAGAGACAAGAGCGTGACAACTTGAGTTGAGGGTGTCAAGGGCAAGTAGTGAGGATAGAGTCAGTGATGATGAGACTGTAGTGACAGTGGTTTCAATGAATTTAATAGCTGTGAGTATGGCAACTAATTCAGTTTGTAGAGTGGATGCCCAGTTGTTAATTCTAACTCCTTTCTCAATTATATTACTGTCAGGTTGAGTCACAATAGCACTTCCATCCCTCCCACAGGCGTTTGAGATCCATCAGTGTAGATGGTCTGTGTGATATTATCTGTCTGTAGAGTGTGTATGTGTTCAAGAGCTCTCACTTTGGCAGTGTGTTGGAGATAAATACTTTGTATAATTAATTTTTAGGCGGATACGTCGGTATTGTGATATCGAAGGGAACTGTCCGCCAGGGTGGCAGGAAGCGCTGTTGTGTCTCAACTTTGTACAGGTGGTCTAGTCCAAATATCTTCATATGTGTAGCTGTAGTTTTGATCCATTTAGACTCAGCAGTCCCATGGTTCATACATTCTAGCAATTTTAAGAAACAATGTTATCAGGATCACCACGCAGAAGCCTCAGGGCTATCATGAGGTTGACTTCAATTATTCTATCTTTAACACTGGGTATACCTAGTTCTTTCCTCATATTAAGTACTTTAGTGTTCATGGGACATCCTAGGATAATTCTGAAGGCTTTATTTTGCATTTTCTCGAGCTTGTCAACGCCTTTCCTGTCACGAATGACCAGGGCTGGTGCGTGGTAATCTATCAGAGATCTTATATAGCCTAGGTACATTGTTTTAACAATTCTAATATTAGCACCATAATGGGGCTGTACCCCGCTACACTTCTAAGAGGTCTCAGTCTGTCAGTACATTGGCGGGTTAGCTGTTGTATGGCAGGTAGGGTACAAGGGACGAAACACCAAGATATTTAAAAGAAGAAACATAGTCAATAGTGTTGTTACCTATCTTGAACTTGGCGGGGCCGCGTTTGCGGTTACCAGCTTGTTTGTTGAACACCTTAGTTTTCTCAGTGGAATAATAAGACCGAGGTTCTCACAGGCTGCGTATACATGGTTCAGGGTGGTTTGCATTTTACGATGAGTTTTAGTATGTATAAGAATATCATCAGCATAGCTGATTGAGATATTGCTGGGGTTGTCTGGTATTAAATTTAATAATGCATTCTAAGAACATTGAACAAAATGGGGCTAAGTACTCCACCTTGAGGGGTACCAGGTTGGTAGATCAGGTGTAGTGTGTGTATAGTAGAAGAGGTGTGGTAGACCAGGTGTAGTGTGTGTGTGTGTAGTATCAGAGGGGTGTGGTAGACCAGGTGTAGTGTGTGTCTGTGTAGTATCAGAGGGTGTGGTAGACCAGGTGTAGTGTGTGTGTGTGTAGTATCAGAGGTGTGGTAGACCAGGTGTAGTGTGTGTGTGTAGTAGCGGTGAGGTGTGGTAGACCAGGTGTAGTGTGTGTGTGTGTAGTATCAGAGGTGTGGTAGACCAGGTGTAGTGTGTGTGTGTGTGTAGTAGCAGAGAGGTGTAGTAGACCAGGTGTAGTGTGTGTGTGTGTAGTATCAGAGGGTGTGGTAGACCAGGTGTAGTGTGTGTGTGTAGTATCAGAGGGTGTGGTGAGACCAGGTGTAGTGTGTGTGTGTGTGTGGTGAGGTGTGGTAGACCAGGTGTGGTGTGTGTGTGTGTAGTAGCGGTGAGGTGTGGTAGACCAGGTGTGGTGTGTGTGTGTGTAGCAGAGGGGTGTGGTAGACCAGGTGTGGTGTGTGTGTGTGCAGTATCAGAGGGGTGTGGTAGACCAGGTGTAGTGTGTGTGTGTGTAGTAGCGGTGAGGTGTGGTAGACCAGGTGTAGTGTGTGTGTGTGTGTCAGAGGGATGTGGTAGACCAGGTGTGGTGTGTGTGTGTGTGCAGTATCAGAGGGTGTGGTAGACCAGGTGTGGTGTGTGTGTGTGTGTAGCGGTGAGGTGTGTGGTGGACCAGGTGTGGTGTGTGTGTAGTAGCAGAGGGGTGTGGTAGACCAGGTGTAGTGTGTGTGTGTGCAGTATCAGAGGGGTGTGGTAGACCAGGTGGTGTGTGTGTGTGTGTGGTGGTGTGGTAGACCAGGTGTAGTGTGTGTGTGTAGTATCAGAGGGATGTGGTAGACCAGGTGTAGTGTGTGTGTGTGCAGTATCAGAGGGGTGTGGTAGACCAGGTGTAGTGTGTGTGTGTGTAGTAGCGGTGAGGTGTGGTAGACCAGGTGTGGTGTGTGTGTGTGTAGCAGAGGGGTGTGGTAGACCAGGTGTGGTGTGTGTGTGGTGAGGTGTGGTAGACCAGGTGTGGTGTGTGTGTGTGGTGAGGTGTGGTAGACCAGGTGCGCTGTGTGTGTGAGTATCCGGGGGTGTGGCGTGAATCGAGCAGGCACCCAGTTAGTGTGAGGTGAAGTGAATCGCTCTCCTCCCTCTTTTCCTTCCTCCTTTCCTCCCTTCCTTTTACATCTTCCACCTCCTCTTCCTTCCCTCCCTCATCCTCGCCTCTCCCCTCCCTCGCCTCTCCCGCCCTCCCCTCTCCCGCCCTCCTCGCCTCTCCCTCCCTCCCTCGCCTCTCCCCTCCTCGCCTCCTCCCCAAACTCACGAGTATCGATACCTGGACACACACACACACACACACACACACTTATTCCTTGATATCATTTATAATTTGTCCATCTGGCTGCTTCATATTTCAGCGAATGATCTGGACTGTTTATTTTTACCTTCCTTACTCGATATTGGTGACCTGATTGGATGACTGAGTGGGGTGGTTAGGTTAGGTTAGGTTAGGTTAGGGGTGGTTAGGTTAGGTTAGGTTACTTTCAATTATGTTAGTTTATCATGAAGACTTTAGTTAGGTTCGGTTAGGTTAGGTTAGAGAGGAAAGTCCGTTATATCGAGGGTCTGTTAAGTATGAAACCCACCGTTATGTCAAGAAAGAAGTCCGTTATATGGAGGTTTTATTGAAAAGATAAGAAATATAAATTAAATTTGCAATGTTTTCTTTCCTTTCCTTCTTTCCTTTTCTTCCTTTCTTTTTCCTCCTTGACAAGTAATAATCTTAAGGTAATAAATTATTGTCCAGGTGTTTGTCTGTCGCGGTAATTCCTAACCTGGTAATTATTAAGATAAATGTAATGTGTTTAGATAATTACGGTTGGTCTTTTGGGGTAGTTATGTCATAAACATGTTTAATAATTGTTATATACTTTTTGAAGGGAAATTAGGTTAGGTTAGTTTACGTTAGGTTAGGTTAGGTTAGGTTGGTTTACGTTAGATTAGTTTAGGTTAGGTTACGTTAGGTTAGGTTAGGTTGGTTTACGTTAGATTAGTTTAGGTTAGCTTACGTTAGGTTAGTTTACGTTAACATAAGAACATAAGAATGGAGGAAACTGCAGCGGGCCTATTGACCCATACTGGACAGTCCTGTTTATACCCAACTATTGCTCACATAAGCATCCAACCTATGTTTGAAGCTATTCAGCCTATTCGAGTTAATGATGATATTTGGTAACTTGTTCCATTCATCCACTACTCTGTTTTCAAACCAGTGTTTACCAATTTCACGCCAATCTAAAATTGTCTAATTTAAAACCATTGTTACGAGTTCGCTCCTGGTTGGATAGTTTGAGTACCTTTGTATGTCCCCTTTGTTTAGCCCTGACTTCCATTTATACATCTATCATGTCGCCCTCACTCTACGTCTCTCGAGGAGTGCAGATTAGATGCTTAACCTGTCTCTGTATTCAAGGTTCCTAATGCCCGGGATTAGTCTTGTCATTCTCCTCTGGATTCTTTCCAAGGATTCTATATCCATTCTGTAATAAGGTGACCAGAATTGAACTGCGTAATCCAAATGGGGTCTCACAAGCCCAAGATATAGCTTTAAGATGACCTCGCTAGTCTTGTAACCAACACTCCTTTGTATGAACCCAAGTACTTTATTAGCCTTGTTTCCAGCAAATACACATTGCTTACTTGGCTTAAGATTCTGCTTATCATTACTCCTAAATCTGTCTCGCAGTCGGATTTCTCAATAACATCGTTGTTCATCTGGTATCTGGTTAGGTTAGTTTAGGTTGGTTTGCGTTAGGTTAGTTTACGTTAGGTTAGTTTAGGTTAGTTTACGTTAGGTTAGGTTAGTTTACGTTAGATTAGTTTACGTTAGGTTACGTTAGGTTAGTTTAGGATGATTGTTACTCTTGTTTTTTCTTAACGACAGTGATGGTCAATATGGTGTTATATATCATGCTTACAATGCCATCATTCATGTGTGTGTGTGTGTGTGGGTGCGTGTGTGTGTGTATATGTGTGTGTGTGCGTGTGTGTGTGTGTTGGGTGCGTGTGTGTGTGTGTATATGTGTGTGTGTGTCTCTCTCATTACATATATATTTTTCTTCTAATATTTCGCACAGTGGCCACCGTCAAGGCCAACAGCGGGTGACAGGCGCTATATACACCAGGTGAACACGACTCTGCACGCCTCCTGCCATGAACTTAACACCCTTCCTCCCTCTCCTTCCCTCCCCACTCCTTCCCCTCCCTCTCCTACTCCCTCCTCCCTTCCCTCCCTCTCTTCCCTTCCCCTCCCTCTCCTTCCTCTTTTTTCTCCATCTTCTCCCTCTTTCCCTCTTCCCCTCTCACCCCTACCTGTCTACCTACACCGCGATGCAACACACACACACACACACACACACACACACACACACACACACACACACACACACACACACACACACACACACACACACACACTTCAACAGTGACCTTGACGTGGAATGAATTTATCGTAATTTTGTCGGTTTTATTAATGTGCAGTTGTGGACAAAATCCAACAGGGAAAAGGAAGAGGAGGGAGGGAGGGAGGGAGGGAGGGAGGAAGGAGGAGGAGGAGGAAGGAGGAGGGAGGAGGGAGGAGGGAGGAGGAGGAGGGAGGGGGAGGAGGTGAGTGGTGAGGAGGAGGGAGGGGAGGGAGTGAGGCAGGAGGAGGACGGAGGGAGGAGAGGAGGAGGTGGTGTGTAGGAGCTCCATTTCTCCTCCTTCCTATTCTCCTTCTTCCTCCTCTCCCTACATTCCTTTCCTCCTCCCTCGTCTCCTTCCTCCCCATTCTTTCCCCTACCCTCTCTCTTTCCTCTTCCCTCCTTCTCTTCCCCCTCTCCCATTCTACCATCCTCCTACCTTGTCCTCGCCACCCACTATCAGGACAGAACTCCCACTACACAAGAGGCTGCTATATCCCTTGCACCTTCCACATGATCAGAATTTAGGTTTTGTTTCAGCTGTGGGTCTCTCTCTCTCTCTCTCTCTCTCTCTCTCTCTCTCTCTCTTCCACTCTTACTATTTTCTTCTGTCTCTCCTCTCTCTCTTTCTGGGGAAGGCAAGGGAGAGTGAGGAAAGCAGGGAAGTGAGGGAGGCAAGGGGAAGAGTGAGGAAGGAGGGAGTGAGGCAGGGGGAGTGAGGGAAGGCAGGGAAGTGAGGAGGCAGGGAGGAGTGGGGGGAGTGGGGGAGGGGGGAGAGGTGAAGGAGGCAGGGGAGGTGGGGGCGGGGAGGTGGGGAGGCAGGAGGTGGGGAGGCCAGGAGGTGGGAGGCAGGAGGTGGGAGGCAGGAGGTGAGGGAGGCAGGAGGTGGGAGAGGAGAGGGAGGTGGGGAGGCGGGAGGTGGGGGAGGCAGGAGGTGGGAGGGCAGGGAGGTGGGAGGCGGAGGTGGGGGAGGAGGTGAGGCAGGGAGGTGGGGAGGCAGGAGGGTGGGGAGGCAGGGGGAGGTGGGGAGAGGCAGGGGAGTGGGGAGGCATGGGTGAGGAGGAGGAGTGGGGAGGGCGGGGTGGGGAGGAAGGCAGGGAGGTGTGGGGAGGCAGGAGGTGGAAGTGGGAGGGCGGGAGGTGGGAAGGCAGGGGAGGTGAGGCAGGAGGTGGGGAGGCAGGAGGTGGGAGGCAGGGAGGGGTGGAGGCAGGAGGCGGGGAGGTGGGGAGGCAGGAGGTGGGAGGCAGGGGGAGGTGGGGGCAGGAGGTGGGGAGGCAGGAGGTGGAAGGCAGGGAGGTGGGGGCAGGAGGGTGGGAGGCAGGAGGTGGGGAGGTGGGGGAGGGCAGGGGAGGAGTGGGGGCGGGAGGCAGGCAGGGAGTGGGGAGGCAGGGAGGTGGGGAGGGCAGGGAGGTGGGGGAGGGGAGGTGGGGGGAGGCGGGGAGGTGGGGGCAGGAGAGGGGAGAGGCTGGGGTGGGGGGCAGGGGAGGTGGGGAAGGCAGAGGAGGGAGGCGGGAGGTGGGAGGCCAGGGAGGTGGGGAGGGCGGGGGAGGTGGGAAGGCCAGGGGAGTGTGGGGAAGGCTGGGGAGCAGGGGAGGCAGGAGGTGGGGAGAGGGCAGGAGGTGCAGGGTAAGGGCAGGAGTGGGGGCAGGGGAGGTGGGGAGGGGCAGGGGAGGTGGGGGGCAGGGGAGGCGAGGAGAGGTGGGGAGGTGGGGGAGGCTGAGGAGGTGGGAGGCAGGGAGTGGGGAAGGCTGGGAGAGTGGGGGCTGGGGAGGTGAGGAGCGGGAGGTGGGGAGGCAGGGGAGGTGGGGAGGGCAGGAGGTGGGGGAGGTGGGGAGGTGGGAGGGGTGGGGAGGGCAGGAGGTGAGGTGTGGGGAGAGGAGGGAGGTGAGGGGAGGTGGGAGGCTGGGGGAGGGTGGGGAGGCGGGGAGGTGGGAGAGGCAGGGAGGTGGGGGAAGGGAGGGGGAGGTGAGAGGGGAGAGGTGGGGAAGGCTGGGGGAGGTGGGGGCGGGAGGTGGGGGCAGGGGAGAGGTGGGGGAGGGCAGGGGAGGTGGGGAGGCAGGAGAGTGAGGGAGGGCAGGGAGGTGAGGGGCTGAGGGGAGGTGGGAGGGCAGGGGTGCATCAGCAGTGGATTTAGGGTCAGTCCTCTGCAGTTTGTCACCAGGTTCAGGGAGATGGGTGCAGTGCAAGTGTCTCTGTGGGATGTTAAGAAAAGATTAGTGACGTTTTTTCTGACTAGTGCATGTATCGTGTTTTGGTTTGTAGAGATGGTTGGGTTGAACTCTGACAAAATGTGAGGTTTAATATTGTCTTAAGGTTAGTATCATTATCAGCAGAAACAAATTAGGCGTAACATGACATCTGACTTGTAAACAAACAGGGCTTCACAGTATGTGGGACTAGCATGTGAACCTTATAAATAACTAACTATATGCAGAATATTTGCACATGAGTTAAGCAGGTTGGTGAGGTTATTTGGTGTTATTAACACGCATACCTTAACTCACACGTCTTACTATCTGCCCTACCTGGCAACTCCTATAATCACAACTCCTCACCCTTTAACCCTCTCTCTCAGACCACCCTCCCCCTTACAAGTCATAACCCCTCTGCCCTCCCTTATACCACTACTGTCTGTCACTAATAACACTCTCTGCTAAGAATAAAGCAATCAGCGTATTATTTTATACTATCAGAAATATATAATTTCAAAATCTGATAGAGTTTTTTGTTGTACACGTCGTTATTATAGAAAATAAAATAATTTGTTTGAAAGTGAAAAAGTGATATTGGGGGACAGTAAAGGCCAGGTCTAGCTCTTCAGGCGATAAAGGTTTAAGAATATTTTTGTCAACTGGAAAATATAAGACTAATAATAAACACCTCAAATGGAACTTTTTCAATTTTGTTTTATTGATTCTATGAAGATTTTGTACCTCTGGACGTTTATTCCTTTAACTTTTTGACCAGTTTCTTCTTAGTCGTAAAATCAACAAGCAGTTTTTTCGAGTTTGTTTGCGGCGTGAGTTGATGGTCGAGCCAATGGACTCACGACCTGAGGACAAATAACGCAGTGGTTACTATTAGAGGTCTGGTATCTGGACACTGTTCAGCCGTCATCGTCATCAAGGAAACCACCAAGTCTCAAATGGTTAAAACATCGTCCTCAAAGGTTTGATCCACTATCCTCAAAAGGTTAAATCATCGTCCTCAAAGGGTCAAATCATCGTCATCAAAGGTTTAAACCACCGTCTCAAAAGTTAAACACCGTCCTCAAAAGGTTGAACCACTATCCTCAAAGGTTAAATCATCGTCCTCAAAGGTCAAATCATCGCCATCAAAGGGTTAAACACAAATGTCAAAGGTTAAACCACCGTCTTCAAAAGGTTAAACCATCGTCGTCAAAGCGTTAAAGTGTTAAGTCCATTTATTATTAACCAACAGTTTCGTGGCTTCTAAGTAAACTTTTATAACACAGTATAATACATCGGCGCCATTATTACATGAGAACTAAGTATAAATAGAGGCAGTTTAAGCATAGATTAGGTTACCAAAGAGAAAGAGAGAGAGGCGGTTTGGGGTGACAAAGTGTAACGAGAATACAAGTCGCCTGGAAATTCTGGCTGTTGTGCATTGTGTGGGGGAGGCAAGGCGGGATGCTCCTCTGGTCTGGTCACTGTTGAGGCTGGCAGGTCAGGGCAGGGGCGATGTGAGGCGAGGCGGGCGATGTGGGGCAGGGCGGGAGGAGAGGAGATGTGGGACAAGGCGATGTGGGGGCGAGGCTAGGCAGATAATCACATAATGTTTACAGACATAATTTGGAAGTATTTTTTTGTAATATGGTAAAGTAATTCAACAGTAAATTCTTAACTTAGTAAATAAGCGTGTGTGTGTGTCTGTATTGTGTGTACAGTGAAACACAAATGGTATTACCTGTTGCTGGTCGGTAATGGTATTAAGAAACTACTAAACTGCTTCCTTAACATATATCATATTTTTCCTTGAAATTTGGAAATATTTTGTAAACTTTATGGAATTTGTAAGTGAGTTAGGCAAACATTCTAGTTCATGGCCATATCAGTGTGTATGTGTGTGCATCTGAGAGTGTGTGTGTGTATGGCTATCTTAGTGTTTGTGGGCATCTCAGTGTGTGTGTGTGTGTGTGTCTGTATAATAATAAATAATAATTAACGGTTTATTGAAAGAGCTTGGCAGCAGAAGGCTGAAAATATACAGTTACATATTTGAATGGGTTTCGAATTACAAATAATATACATTTTAAAACATAAGTTGATACAAATAAGATATATAATAACTTGATGAAAGCTCAAACTACATTCCATTTCAACATAGTGACAGTGCAAGAAGTAGTGTTTACTGGGAGTGAATACACTGGTTTATTACAAGTTATTGATAATTTTTACAATGGTTGGGACTGGGCTGTTCTGCTGATCGGTTTGTGCACGTATGGGCTGGATGCGGTTGTGGTGTCAATTGTGTGGGTGGGTGGGGTGCTTGTGGCTATCTGAGTGTTTGTGGCCGTCTGAGTGCTTGTGGCCATCTTAGCCCTTGTGGCCATCTTAGTGTTGTGGCCATCTGAGTGTGTGTGTGTGTGTGGCCATCTTAGTGTGTGTGTCCATCTGAGTGCATGTGGCCATTTTAGTGTCTGTGGCCATCTGAGTGCATGTGGCCTTCTTGTTGATGCCCAGGTCCAGGTTCGTGTTCGTGGCGTAAGAGTATTATAGCAGTTTCCTGGAAGATAAAATGACTAATTATACTCGATCAATGGTGTGTGTTCATGGTGTGTGTGTTCAGGTGTGTGTTCAGGTGTGTGTTCAGGTGTGTGTTCAGGTGTTTGTTCAGGTGTGTGTTCATGGTGTGTGTTCAGGTTGTGTTCATGGTGTGTGTGTTTTCAGGTGTGTGTTCTGGTGTGTGTGTTCAGGTGTTTGTTCAGGTGTGTGTTCAGTGTGTGTTCATGGTGTGTGTGTTCAGGTCTTTGTTCAGGTGTGTGTTCAGGTGTGTGTTCATGGGTTCAGGTGTAATATTAATAATAATAATAATAATAATAATAATATATAATAATAATTAATAATAATTATGGTTTTATTGAAAAGTTCTGCAGCCCGAAGGATGAAATTATACATTTGACGTAAATGACTTATACATACGCTGGTGGTTTTAACAAAATTCTCATTAGAGAAGGTAAGAACATACAGTGAACATACAGATTATTTACAGTGGAGGAGTCACGTAGATCATGTGGGTGAGGTATTGAACAGTAGTGCATGAAGTGTGCTCCCTCGATGGTGTTATGGGGGCATCACATGGTGTAGTGGTTCCCTCAGATGGTCTTATGAGGCATCACGTGGTGTAGTAGTTCCTCACAGATGGTTATGAGGGGCATCACGTGGTGTAGTAGTTCCCTCACAGATGGTGTTATGAGGGGCATCATGGTGTAGTGGTTCCCTCACAGATGGTGTTGGGGGCATCACGTGTGTGTGGTTCCTCACAGATGGCGTTATGGGGGCATCACGTGGTGTAGTAGTTCCTCACAGATGGTGTTATGAGGCATCACGTGGTGTAATAGTTCCCTCACAGATGGCGTTGGGAGCATCACGTGGTGTAGTAGTTCCCTCACAGATGGTGTTAGGGGCATCACGTGATGTAGTAGTTCCTCACAGATGGTGTTATGAGGCATCACGTGGTGTAGTAGTTCCCTCACAGATGGTGTGTGTTCAGGTGTGTGTTCATGGTTTCAGGTGTGTGTTCAGGTGTTGTATTCATTGGTTCAGGTGTGTGTTCAGTTGTGTTCATGGGCTCAGGTTTGTGCTCAGGAGTGTGTATGTGTGTTCATGGGTTCAGGTGTGTGTTTCAGGTTTGTGTTCAGGTGTGTGTTTAGGTTCAGAGTGTTTTCATGGGTTCAGGTGTGTTCAGGTGTGTGTTCTTGAGTTCAGGTATGTTAGGTGTGTGTGTTCAGTTCAGGTGTGTTCGGTGTGTGTCATGGGTTCAGAGTGTGTTCAGGTGTGTGTTCTTGAGTTCAGGTATGTTAGGGTGTGTGTTCATTGGGTTCAGGTGTGTTCCGGTGTGTCATGGGTTCAGGTATGTGTGTTCAGGTGTGTTCATGGGTTCAGGTTTGTGTCAAAGGTTTCAGGTGTGTGTTCATGGGTTCAGGTGTGTGTTCAGTGTGTGTGTTCAGGTGTGTGTTCATGGGTTCAGGTGTGTTCAGTTTGTGTTCATGGGTTCAGGTGTGGGTTCAGTGTGTTCAGGTGTGTGTTCAAGTGTGTTCCATGGGTTCAGAGTGTGTGTTCAGGTGTGTTCTGGTTGTTCAGGTGTGTGTTCATGGGTTTCAGCTTTGTGTTCAGTTGGATGTTCAGGTATATGTTTGTGTGTATGGATTCAGGTGTGTGTTCAAGTGGGTTCAGGTGTGTTCAGGCGTGTGTTCATGGGTAAGTGTGTGCTCAAGTGTGTTCGGCTGTGTGTTCAGGTGTGTGTTCAGATGTGTTCATGTGTGTGTTCAGGTGTGTTTGTTCGTTATCAGTCTTCAAGTAAATATATGCTTATTCTGTATTTAAATAGATACCCGATTTTCTTAATACGTGTCCTTGTTGATGAGTGGGGCTAGGGTGGGGGCTGGGGTGGGGCTGGGGTAAGACTGGGGTGGGGCTGGGGAGCTAAGACTGGGGTGGGGCTGAGTGAAGACTGGGGTTGGGCTGGAGAGTAAGACTGGGTGGAGCTGGAGAGTAAGACTGGGGTGGGGCTGGAGGAAATGACTGGGTGGGGCTGGAGAGTAGACTGGGGTGGAGCTGGGGTTAAGACTGGGGTGGCTGGAGAGTAAGACTGGGGTGGGACTGGGTTAGGACTGGTGTGGGTCTGGTGTGGGTGGGATAGATAAGGAATAGGTGGGGTCTGGGATGGGGGCTGGCAACATCTTCACACGCCCCTCTCGGCAGTCAGTGACCTCTCCTTTAAAGCTGCTGCCTCAACTCACCCACCAGGACGACTGTGTCTACTGTATATATGACGCTTGGGCCATGGTGGTCAGAACCTAACATCATAACGTAACCTAATCTAATCTAATCTAACCTTATGTAACTTAACCTAACCTAACCTAACCTAATCTAATCTAACCTTATGTAACTTAGCCTAACCTAATCTAATCTAATCTAACCTTATGTAACTTAACCTAACCTAACCTAATCTAATCTAATCTAACCTTATGTAACTTAACCTAACCTAACCTAACCTAACCTAACCCACTATCCTGTGCATAAATTAACAGGTGTAGTTTTGTGTTAATTTAAATCAAATAAAAAAAATCTAAACAGATTCAACATAAAAGTCCAATGATACTTACTGAGTGATTTACTGAGTGATTTACTGAGTGATTTACTGAGTGATTTAATGAGTGATTTACTGAGTGATTTACTGAGTGATTTACTGAGTGATTTACTGAGTGATTTACTGAGTGATTTAATGAGTGATTTAATGAGTGATTTACTGAGTGATTTAATGAGTGTTACTGAGAGTGATTTACCAGGTGATTTACTAGATGATTTGCCAGGTGATTTACTGAGTAGTTTAATGAATGATTTGCTAATTGATTTGTGGTGATTTACTGGTGATTTACTGAGTGATTTACTGGGTGATTTGCTGAGTGATTTAATGGTGATTTTACTAGGTGATTTACTGGGTGATTTAATGAGTGACTTACTAGGTGATTTACTGAGTGATTTACTGGTGATTTAATGAGTGATTTAATGAGTGATTTAATGAGTGATTTAATGAGTGATTTAATGAGTGATTTAATGAGTGATTTACTGAGTGATTTAATGAGTGATATAATGAGTGATTTAATGAGTGATTTACTGAGTGATTTACTGAGTGATTTACTGAGTGGCTTACTGAGTGATTTACTGAGTGATTTAATGAGTGATTTACTGAGTGATTTAATGAGTGATTTACTGAGTGATTTACTGAGTGATTTACTGAGTGATTTACTGAGTGATTTACTGAGTGATTTAATGAGTGATTTAATGAGTGATTGACTGAGTGATTTACTGAGTGATTAAATGAGTGATTTACTGAGTGATTTAATGAGTGATTTACTGAGTGATTTACTGAGTGATTTACTGAATGATTTAATGAGTGATTTAATGAGTGATTTAATGAGTGATTTAATGAGTGATTTACTGAGTGTTTAATGAGTGATTTACTGAGTGATTTATTGAGTGATTTAATGAGTGATATACTGAGTGATTTACTGAGTGATTTATTGAGTGATTTAATGAGTGATTTACTGAGTGATTTAATGAGTGATTTACTGAGTGATTTATTGAGTGATTTAATGAGTGATTTACTGAGTGATTTATTGAGTGATTTACTGAGTGATTTACTGAGTGATTTAATGAGTGATTTACTGAGTGATTTATTGAGTGATTTAATGAGTGATTTACTGAGTGATTTACTGAGTGATTTATTGAGTGATTTACTGAGTGATTTAATGAGTGATTTACTGAGTGATTTAATGAGTGATTTACTGAGTGCTTTACTGAGTGATTTAATGAGTGATTTAGCGAGTGATTTAATGAGTGATTTACTGAGTGATTTACTGAGAGGGAGGGAGAGCAGGAGAGAGAGGCGGAGGAGGAGAATTTGAGGGAGAGATAAGGAGAGAATAGGAAGCTGGAGGGAGGAGAAGCAAAGAGTAGGAGAGGAAGGACGAAGGGGGACAAGCAAGAGGAGAGGAGAAAAGGAGGATAGAGGGAATGAAGGAAGGAAGGAAGGAAGGAAGGAGACCCCTAATCATCTGTTGAACGCTCGTCCTGATGCCATACCGACGCATGTTACTTGAAGCCAAAATTCCCAACAAACTTTGTACTGTTTTGCGTCTCTTAATACATAACCCATAACATAGGATAATCGTTGTAGTGATATAGTATACAGTAAAACCTTCATATAACGGACTTATTTTTCCATATAATCCGTTAGATGGAGGTTTCACATAACGAACCCTCTGTATAACGGACTTTTCACCTTTAAAATCCGTTAGATGGGGGTTTCTGGACCGACTACATAACGGATTTATATCTCTATATAATCCGTTAGATGAGGGTTTCCCATAACAGACCCTCAATATAATGGACTTTTCATCTATATAGTTTTCTAGATGGGGGTTTCACACCTAACGGACCCTCTGTATAACGGACTTTCCTCTCCATATAGTCCGTTAAATAGATGGATTGATATAACTCCATTTTCGCCCATATAGTGTCCGTAAAAATGTTAGTCAAACTTTTTATGTCAAAAGTTAGAAGAGAAAATATTAAGCTGGACCATTTATAAATCTTGTGTTGTGATGATGGTGTTATTAATCCTCTCTCTCTCTCTCTCTCTCTCTCTCTCTCTCTCTCTCAACTTAAACTTCAATGAGTTCACAAAATCATTTCAGTTAAATTATCTTCGTGTGATAACTTTTTTAACACTCGACCATCAAAAGTTTAAGGCGTCGCGTTAAAGTTCAAACTTTGAATTAATTTTAAATTTTTTCCTTCGAAATTTAATGTTGGAAGTTAGTACAGTTAAATTATCCTCTACTGCTTCATGATACAGTCAGCTACTAAAGCCCGTTCACCTCTCCCCCTGAACTACGAACCCTGAGGTGATTCAGACTCGTGAACCCGAAGCATTTATGAAGAGAATAATGTATCAGTCTACTGCTTAGGGTTAACGAGTCTGACTCTCTCGGGGGTTCGTGGTTCAGGGGAAGAGGTGAACGGACTTAGTGATTAACTGTACGCTCACACTCACACACACACTCACACACACACATACACACACACACTCACACACACACATACACACACAGGACACCAAAGACAGGAAGAAAGGAGGGAAAATGGATGATCGAAAGAGATAGAGAAGTAGAAGAATGAGAGGAGGAGAACAAAGAACAATTTACCGGGTGAGAGAAGGAGAATAGTAGAGAGAATGAATGAGGAGGAGGAGTGATGGCAAGAGGAAGGAATTAGAGTCAAAGAGAGCTGCACTTCTTTTTTCATTCTACTGGTCTCTTTCTCTCTCTCTCTCCTCTCTCTCTCTCTCTCTCTCTCTCTCTCTCTCTCTGGTATAACGAGGCAGTGAACCTTCATCCTTGGTCCTTAACTTTCTTCATCACTTATGTCAGCTCAAGTGGCACTCCAGAGGTCATTACTTGCGTCAGGAAAACGATGTTAGGTCAACCAACCGCATCGGCCCGCATCTCAAAACCTGACCTAACTTGACCTAACCCGACTTCACCTGACTTAAGCCTAGCCGAACCCGATTTGCCCTGACTTAACCTGGCCTAACCCGACTTGACCTGACTTAATCTGGCCTAACCTAACCTCTCTCAAAACCTGACCCAACCTAACCTGACCTCTCTCAAAACCTGACCCTTGACCCTAACCCGACTTGACCTGACTTAAGCCTAGCCTAACCCGACTTGACCTGACTTAAGCCTAGCCTAACCCGACTTGACCTGACTTAAGCCTAGCCTAACCCGACTTGACCTGACTTAAGCCTAGCCCTAACCCGACTTGACCTGACTTAAGCCTAGCCTAACCCGACTTGACCTGACTCAACTTGACCTAACCCGACTTGACCTGACTTAACCTGGCCTAACCTAACCTCTCTCGACCTGACCTCTCTCAAAACCTTTAGACTCGAATTATCAATCAAGCCTAACGTTAAGAATATTCTCTCTCTCTCTCTCTCTCTCTCTCTCTCTCTCTCTCTATGATGGCACCTGAAGGCCAACCATACATACAAGTTCTGACATTTTCTTTAAGTTAATCGTGTTGTAATAGGGGGCCGTGTAATAATAATAATAATAATAATAATTAACGGTTTATTGAAAAAATTCTGCAGCCCGAAGGCTGAAAATATACATTGGACATAAATGACTTATTACATACATTGGTGGTTTAACAAAAGCCTTCATTAGAGAAAGGTAAAGGAACATACAGTGAACATACAGATTAATGTAGGTGTTGAACAGCAAACTCGTAGTGTAGTAACTCCCTCCCAGATGGTGTTAGGAGGAACTCACGTGGTGTAGTAGTTCCCTCAGATGGTGTTATGAGGGACCTGGCGTGGTGTAGTAATTCCCTCGCAGATGGTGTTATGAGGGGCATCATGTGGTGTAGTAATTACCTCACAGATGGTGTTATGAGGGGCCTCACGTGGTGTAGTAACTCCCTCACAGATGGTGTTATGAGGGGCCTCACGTGGTTCAGTAACTCCCTCACAGATGGTGTTATGAGGGGCCTCACGTGGTGTAGTAACTCCCTCACAGATGGTGTTATGAGGGGCCTCACGTGGTGTAGTAATTCCCTCACAGATGGTGTGTGTGTGTGTGTGTGTGTATCACTTGCCACAAAAACACGGGTATGTGAGAGTGGTGGGAGTGTGGGAGGTGAAGGTGGAGAGAGTGGTGAGTGGTAGGTGTCAGGTGAGAGAGGAAGGTGCGTAGGGGAGAGAGAGGTTGGAGGTGATGTTGACCAAAAGTAACTTGTGAGTGATGGCAGCTGTCAGTGTTGTGTTTACGCTACCTGACACTTCCAGATCCCACACGTAAATCGCTTCCTCCTGTCATTCTGCTGACCTATATAAGAAAGTGTGTGCTTTTACCGCTATCGGGTCGGGTTGGGTTGGGTTGGGTCGGGTTGGGTTAGGTTTGGTTGGGTTGGGTTAAATTTGTTTGGGTTACGGTTAGGTTAGGATAGGTTTTAGCAAGTGACAAATGGTGTCTGGTTCTCTGTTGACTCATCATGACAATAGCCAAGGTCGGTGGGATAGATAGTGGTAGTGGCGGTCAAACCCTCACTCATGATCGAGTTAGCGGGGGTGAGTGTCTGGCACCAACAGGGTCAGGGTCAGGGGCAGCCATTGTCCCTCTCCCCCTTCCCCCTCCTTCTATCCTCTCCTTTCATATCCCCCCGTCCCCCCACTCCGCTGCTTGCCCTATATCTCCTGTTCTCTCACTTCCCTCCTTCCAATCCCACCCCTTCCCTCCTCTCCCCCCCACCCCTTCCTCCCTCTCCCCCCCACCCCTCCCCCCACCTAGCCGTCAGCAACACCTGGGTGAGTTTCACCTGTGGTTGGCTTCCACCTTATCACCACACACCTGTTACTCTATCTGTGGGGTCTGTTGTGTGCAGGTGAGGTGGGAGGGTTAGGTTAAGTTAGGTTACACAAATGATTCACTATTTACTTTCTGGTTTGTTTATGTGGGAATGTTAATCGTTAATCCTTATTTGTGTCAATGTGTGTGTGTGTGTGTGTGTGTGTGTAGGTACTTATACATGGAGTGACCTACATAGAGTGGTGAGCCGTCCACATTGATTGCAGGACAAGTAGTGGCGTGAACCCATCCAGGTGTTGTCATGACTGAGTGTATACGCTGTGTGGTGTCGTTGTCAAGTACACCACGTTTAGCCAACACTGTTTTATGTATTTCTTCACTAGTTCCTCTCGGCTCCCTCCTTCTCACCGCCGTCCACACCACCTCACGCCATTCATGACGTTGATAAAGTGAAAATTCATTGATTTAACATTCTAGTAATATTCATTTCACAATACTTGACAGTTATTTAGACGCTGTAACAACCAGTTCTCTGATAACAACCGGTAACCTGATCACGTAAATACTGTACAGTCGCTCAAAAAACTATATACAAAATTGTGTTGAAAAAATGACACAATGGACGAAGGATTTTGACAACCCTACCGAGACAACAGGAGTCAGTGTTCATTCTGAAATTCATCGATCATCCCCAAGTACAGATACTTTATTTGAGTGATATTAGAACACTTGTTGTAGGCGGTCGGTGTAGAAATAAACCTCAGTTAACACTCACAGGTTCACGTCAGGGTGCAACTTGAAGTACTTAGCATGACCATTGTACTGTACCCTTAGTTCACTGCAGAGGAGGAAGGAAGTTTGTTTATTCCTTCAGTGTGTGTGTGTGTGTGTGTGTGTGTGTGTGTGTGTGTGTGTGAGAGAGAGTGTGAGTGTGTGTGTGTGTGTGTGTGTGTGTGCGTGCGTGTGTGTGTGTGTGTGTGTGTGAGCAGTAGACTAACACTACCATGTATCGAGAGGTCAGGAATCAATGGGAGGACTTATTAAATAATCTTTTGCCTTCTAACCTTGAAATAAAATGATAAAAAATATTAATATAATTAAAATCTTCCTGAACATTTTAAGGTTGTTACAACATCGTTTAGTGAGTGACAAAGTAAAGTTGTTGTCCTTTACAGTATAACCTCCATATAACGGACTTCTCTCTCCATATTATCCTTTAAATGGAGGTTTCACATCTAACGGACCCTCGATATAATGGACTTTCATATCTATATAATCCGTTAAATAGAGGTTTTGCATCTAACGGACCCTCGATATAATGGACTTTGCTCTCCCTAGCATCCGTTAAATCGAGGTTTCACATCTAATGAACCTGCAATATAATTAACTTTTCTCTCCTCTAGTCCGTTAAATAGAGGTCTTCACTCTTATGGTCTTCACTCTTATGGTCTTCACTCTTTTGGTCTTCACTCTTATTTTATACAGCAGGAAGTTTTAGCCCAGCACCACGTCTTACAGTATAACCTTGGCACAATTGGTCAGTGTGTTCCATCGATGTCTTGTACACACGCTACTTCATTCTGTCACGCCCTCCTCCTCCACCCCCTCCAACACTCACACTCCTCCTCCAACACTCACATATAACAGACCCTCGATATAACGGACATTCCTCTCTACATAGTCCGGTAAATAGTCTCATCGTGTGATGGCAATTGCTCCACCTGGTGTAATATGGATCAACACTTGTGCCGCCTCACTGGGATCACAGACTAACCTCCAGCCCACCACACTCACACTGACTTTGGGAAATCATTTATATTTTTGTCATTTTTTTGTGATGGTTTCTGTTGTTATTATTTGTTATTATTATTATTTATTGTTGTTATTATTTTTATTATTATTATTATTATTATTATTATTATTATTATTATTATTATTATTATTATTTTATTGTTTATATTTTTATTATTTTTTATTATTTTTATTATATTTATTATTATTATTTTTATTTTTATTATTTTTATTATTATTATTATTATTATTATTATTATTATTATTATTATTATTATTATTATTATTATTATTATTGGGGACAATAATAATGATAAATGATGAAAAAGTAGATCATTGAATAAATATACGAGCATATAATTAATTTCTCATTGTAGGAAGGCTCAATGTTTACGTGTGACGTCATGCATTGTTATGGTGTTCCTAGAAGGTGTTTAGTGATCCTCCTTGACGCCACAACACCACACACTGATACACCTGAGTTAATGAAGGGGATTACCTGGTAGGTTAGATTAGGTTAGGTTTAGTTAGGTTAGGTTCTAAACTTCTCACCCACCCACATCCCCCAACCACCAACACCCCTTACCACCAACCCACGCCCCAACACGCAACCCACATCAATAACCACCCAAATCCCACCCACATCCCTCAACCACCCACTCACATCCCCAGACACTACCCATTTCCCCAAACACCCAAAAGCCCCAAACCCACCCACCCCCACCACCCACCCACCCTCACCACCCACCCACCACCCAAACTTAACCTACCATCCCCTCTGTCAACTTTCACCTCTATCCCCGCCTTCACGCCCCTTCGTTGAGCCTCGTAAGCTGTGTGTGTGTGTGTGTGTGTGTGTGTGTGTGTGTGTGTGTGTGTGTGTGTGGTGCTTTAATATATTTTTCTCTTTCTGTTCTTCCCCTCTACCTATTTCCCCTCGTGGCTCTCCCCCTCTCACCTGTTCCCTCCTCTTTCTTCCCTCTTCACCTTCTCCCCTCTCCATCTTCTCCCCTCTCTACTTTCTCCCCTCTCCCTTTCCCTCCTCGCGGCTCTCCCCCTATCCCCTCCCTTTGTCTCCCATCCCCTACACCCCTCTCCTCTCCCCTCAACCTCTACCTAGGAGTGAGTCTAGTAAGCCAATAACGTTCCAGAAATAGGTTACCCAACACCTCCCCCCCTTTCCCCACCCTCCTCTCAATCTCCCTGTCACCCCTTCCCTCTTCATATCCCTTCCCCCACCTCCCTCCACCCCCCCACCTTCCTTCCCCCTCCTTCCTCCTCAACCTCCTCGACCCTCCCCCTCTTCTCCTAGCCTCTCCCTCCACACACACACCGTACTACCCCTCCCCCACCCCAAAGCTCGTACACTAGTTACTGGACGAGATGTTCACTAGTTCCTCTCGTCTCTGTGGCCACAAACAAGATATATTTTGGCTCGTTAAGCTCAACCTCCCCCTCTGGTGTACATTGTTGTCACTCTGTGTTCTATATCCAGTTAATGTAGGAGGTTTGGGCCAGGGCTGGTTTGGACCCCCCCTCTAACCTAACCTAACTTAGCCCCCACGTCATCCTCCCACACACCCTGAAGGTCACCCACCCACCCACCCAGGACACGGGGACGCATCTGACGGGGACATGTTGAGGTTTAGTGAATTTATTGCCTCAAATCTAGCGGCTGAAATAACCTATTAAAAAATCTGGCAGAAGTTTCCTGTTGTCTCTCGCCTTTGGTAGGAGTGAGAGAGAGAGGATGTGTGGGTGGTGTTTGGAGATTGAGAGGCTGAATGTAAACAGAAGAACGACAATAATAAACCGTCCATCAATACCAGGAGCGGTGACCAACGTCTTACCAGAGAATCATAATTTAATGATTCATACAGAGTTAATGAACGAGTGAGGAGGATGATGTATCGTAAGGCAGTGAAGGTATCATATATATGTTTCTACCTTCTCTCCTCCTCTTCCACCGTTCCCTTCCTTCTCTTCCATTCTCATCTCCCCCACTCCCCAAGATTCCCCTCCCTTCCACCCTTTCCTTCGCCTGCCCTTTCCTCTACTCCCCTCTGCCTTCTCTTACCCCACTTCCCCTCCCTCCATTCCTTCTCTCTCCTCTCCTACCCTCCATTCCTCCTCTATCCCCCCCTCCCCTTTCTCCTATTCCCCTTTCCTCCACTCCACTCCATACCCTTCCCCTCACTTAACCTAAGCTAACCAAAACAGTACAAAAGGATATGCTAAATGATATATATAAAATAAATGACTTATTGGAAATTTTATACAGCAAAATTTACCTTTAGTGGGGTGGCACACACACACACACACACACACACACACACACACACACACACTGCACCAAGATGGCCGATGGACCAACCAAAACAAGAACATAATTAATCAGTGTTGCCGAGTAAGATTCTCAACTCACGGTTTACAGAGACACGGTCGCGGGAACTAACAAAGAAAATACCTGTGTACAAAAATTATCACGCAAGATATCTTAGTGATTATTAAAGCAGGTAAAGGAAGAATTATGTACCATTTTGTTACATGCTATCGCCAGCCACCTTGAAGACACGTTAAAGAACAGAGGGTTTACATAATAAGCGAGTTTAAGGTGTGGTTTTTTTTGACATGTAAAGCAAAGGTTAATTATTATTATTATTTTTACTCATTGCAAACACGGATTGTACAGGTATGAGTATTGTGGGAATTATATTAAGCACCAATCGACCAAACCTAACCGTAACCTAAACAATCCAACCCGGCCCAACCCAACTCAATTCAACCCACAGAAGTCCATTCGCCTCTCCTCCCGAACCCCGAGAAATTCAGACTCACGAATCCGAAGCATTTATGGTACAGAATAATGTATCAGTCTACCGCTTCGGGTTCACGAGTCTGAATCTCTCGGGGAATCGGGGTTCAGAGGAGAGGCGACAGGATATTAGTAGTTAACTGTATCTGTGTATTGATTACTAAGCCTTTGGCCGGCACTGTACATGACTACTTTCGCTAACTCATCTGTAAAGTTAAATGCTCATTCACAGCTGGGAACGAACCGATGACGCTTTGGACATAAGGAGAGAACCCTGTATCCATTCAACCACCGCACCCCACGATATAATAATAAGAACCATATAATATACGAGAGCATGAGAGCTATATTACCGTGAGTTATATAACCTCAGAATACTGGTAAGAGCTATATACATAAACGACATAGATATCGGCGTAGACAGCAACATAAGTAAATTTACTGATGACATTAAAATAGGGAGTGTAATTAAATCTGACGAGGACTCTGCAAAACTACAGGAAGTTCTAAAAAAAATTTTCGAATGGTCTGAAAAATTACAGGTGAAATTCAATATGGACAAATATAAAGTACTCAGTATCTGAGATGTAAACAGGGAAACCAGATACCAGACGAACCACGATGCCATAGAGAAATCCACTTGCGAGAAAGATTTAGGAGTAATGATAAGTAGGAATCTTAAGCCAAGTAAACAATGTGTATTTGCTCGAAACAAGGCCCGCTGCAGTTTCCTCCATTCTTATGTTCTTATTTTCAGAGGAAGAGAGGAAGAGCTATATACTGGCGAGAACTCTTAATCCTCCCGCCAACCTCATTAAGGGATTACGACCTCATAACTTTATTTCTCTATCACCTCTCTCTTTATCTGCTTTACGGAGCGGAATCCCAAGTAGGAGTTACCGAATTCTTTTATTTATTATTATTTTTGGCCATTTTCTATCTTTTAGCAGCGGCCATGAGAAGTGCTTATTGTCTATCGTCCTAGTAATGCAAAAAAAAATCGGTGACATCATATAGGACAGTGTTACAAAGTTTCCACGAACATATTCTGTAAGCTTTTTTTTTTTAACTGTACACGTATTTACATGAACCTAACCTAACCTAATCTAACCTAACCTAACCTAACCTAAAGTGATTCTAAGGGGTTAGATTTAGGTTAGTTCATGTTTGGTTAGTTTGTATTGTATGATAAAACTCGGTATTATTGTTCAACGTTGTAATGTTGTGGGAACTGACTCGACCATTGGTTCTTAGAATGTGAATAGGAGACTGGAAGGGAAAAGTGACTATTTATTTATTGTAAAGAAATGCAACGGGGGATTAGGGGAGTTATAGGTCTCTCTTAACTTGCATTCCCTAGAAAGACGAAGAGTGCGGGGAGATATGATAGAAGTATTTAAATGGGTGAAAGGAATCAATAAAGGGGATATAGATAAAGTTCTTATAATATCCGAGCAGGATAGGACTCGGAGCAACGGATTTATGTTGGATAAGTTTAGGTTTAGGAGGGAGATAGGAAGGAACCGGTTCACAAATAGGGTGGTGGACGAGTGGAACAAGTTTAGCAACTTTGAGGTAAGTGCTGTTACGCTGGAAAATTTTAAAAGGAGGCTAGATAGATTCATGGATGATAGAGAGTGGTAGTAACTCTAGACAGCAGCTGCCAGGCACAGGCCAACCGGCCTATTGCAGACTCCTCATTTTCTAATGTTTTTTCTCTCTTTTTTTGTTTCTCCGTCTCTCTACTTTAAAAAGACAAGTTCACAGTAATAACTACCTCTCTCTCTCTCTCTCTCTCTCTCTCTCTCTCTCTCTCTCTCTCTCAGCTTTCAAAAGAGGGAAAGTTCCCCACAACTGCTCACCAAATGTCTTCACACCTCCCATTCAACCTCTCGTCAGATGTGTGTTCAGGTTTATGGTTAGGTGTGTGGTCAGGTGTAATAATAATAATAATAATAATAATAATAATAATAATAATAATAATAATAATAATAATAATAATAATAATAATAATAATAATAAACGGTTTATTAATAGAGTTGCAGCCGGTGGCTGAAAATATACAAACTTACATGTGATTTATACATAATAATATACGTTCAATACATTTACAGGGCTGTACAGTACATAAATAAGGAGCTGTTTATTATTTTAATAATAGATGGGATGGTGCTGTTCTTATATCTATCGGTGCGGGCTCTTTTGGGCTGAATTTTGTTGTGGTGGCGGACTGCGCGAGGTGGGCGGGGTACTCCAGGTGTGTGGTCAGGTGTGTGGTGGCGGCCATTAACATCCCTTTAATATAAACAGAGGCGACTATACAAAGACTTGGCTGGTGTTTTGTTCCGTGCGTGTGACTGGCTCATCATTATACCCTCCCTCCCTCCCTTCCCCTCCCCTCCCCCTACCTTCCTCCCTCCTTCCCTTCCCTCCCTCCCTCCTCCTTCCTTCCCTTCCCTCCCTCCCTCCTCCCCTTCCCTCCCCTCCCTCCTCTCCCTCCTCCCTCCCCTCCCTTCCTCCCTCCCTTCCTTTCTCCCTTCCTTCCCCTCCCCTCCCTCTCACCCTCCCTTCCTTCCCCCTCCCCCTCCCCTCCCTCACCCTCCCTCCCTTCCTCCTCCCTCCCCTCCCTCCCTCCCCTCCCCTCCCTCCCTCCCTTCCTCCCCTCCCCTTCCCTCCCCCCCTCCCTCCCTTCCTCCCTCCTCCTCCCCTCCCCTCATCTTCCCTCCCTTCCCCTCCCCTCCCCTCCCCTCCCTCCCCTCACCCCTCCCTTCCTTCCCTCCCCTCCCCCCCTCCCCACCTGCCTCCCTTCCCCTCCCCTCCCTCCCTTTCCTCCCTCCCCTCCCTCCCTCCCTTCCCTCCCTTCCTCCCTCCCTTCCCTCCCCCTCCCCTCCCCTCATCCTCCCCTCCCCTTCCCTCCCCTCCCCTCCCTCACTCTCCCTCCCTCCCTCACCCTTCCTTCCTCAACTCTCCAGCCCATTACCCTTCCCTTACCCCCCCTTCTTTCCCTTACCTTCCTCCTTTATAACCTAAACCTTCCTTCCATCACAACCTCCCCCTTCTTTCCCTTCCCTCCCTTTCTTTACCTTCCTGCCCTTCCTCATCCTTCCCTCCCTCCTCTCCTCTCCTCTCCTATTTGCTCTACTCCCCTCTACACCCTCACCTTGGAGATTAGGATGGGGGGTGACCAAGAGAGGCGGGAGAATGGTTATTAGAGCTGAAAATGTGTTGAAGTGTTTAACAGGCGACTGACTTGGCGAGAAGGAGAAGGAAGTGAGAGAGGAGGAGGATAAGGAGGTAGAAGAGGAGAAAGAGAAGAAGGAACAGAAGGAGGAGAAGAAGGAGCAGGAGAAGAAAGAGCAGGAGGAAGAGGAGAAGGGGGAGATAGAAAAGGAAGAGAAAGAGGAGGAGGAGAAGAAAGAGGAGAAGGAGGAGGAAGTAGAAGGGGGGTGTCAATGTGAGGAAGGGTTTGACTTAGGTAGGTGGAAAAGGAAGAGGAAGACAAGGAGGAGCTAAGGAGTTTAGGGGCGGGGGATGTGAGTAGGGGAGGAAGAGTGGTTACGGAGAATGTATTGGAAAAAATGGCACAGGAAAAAATGGCAATAGGAAAATATGGCACCTGAAAAAGGCCGTAATCATCAAACTAGGAAAGAATGGCACATTAATTTTTTTACATGTTTTCGCTAAAATTTTATAACGTTTTTACTGAAACCTACTTCGAGTTATATCAACGTCATGACATAAAACATTTATTAACTTTAACTAAAACATTCTACCGTATGTTAGTGAAAACTCGTACATAAATGAATTACAAAATTAAAAATGTCACATTGCATATTATTGTTTAAGATTTCCAACGAATGTTGTAGCAAAACTACAGGAAGGTCTAAATAAATTTTTTGGAATGGTCTGAAAAATGGCAGATGAAATTTAATGTGGGCAAATGCAAAGTACTTAGCCTAGGAGATGTAAACAGATAAACCAGATATCAGATGAACAACGATGTTATAGAGAAATCAGACTGCGAGAAAGATTTAGGAGTAATGATAAGGAGGGATCTTAAGTCAAGTAAACAATGTGTATGTGCTTGAAACAAGGCTAACAAAGTATTTGGGTTCATACAAAGGAGTGTTAGCACCAAGACTAGCGGGGTTATCCTGAAACTATATCTCGCGCTTGTGAGACCTCACTTGGATTACACAGTTCAGTTCTGGTCACAGTACTATAGAATGGATATAGAATCCCGAGAACGAATTCAGAGGAGAATGACAAGACTAATCCCGGGCATTAGGAACCTTGAGTACAGAGACAGGTTAAAGCATCTTAGTCTGCACTCCCTCGAGAGACGTAGAGTGAGGGGCGATATGATTGAGGTGTATAAATGGAAGTCGGGGCTAAACAAAGCTGATATAACAAGTTATCAAACATCATCTTTAATTCGAATACGCTGGATAACTTCAAACAAAGGCTCGTTAGCTTATTTGTGGTTCGTGAGCTGGAAGTGTAATTTATCGTGCCATTTTTCCCTGGTATGAAAATGTCATTTTTTCCAGTGCCATTTTTTCCGAGTACCGGTTACAGAGGGGGTCAGATAACTGAGAGAGGAAAAGTATCGAACGGAAAGGAGAAACATGTATAAAGAGCACGCCCCGTCGAGAGGGGAAGGATTTACCTGTAGAAGGAAGGACCTACCCGTAGAAGGAAGAACCGACCCGTAGAAGGAAGGAACCGACCCGTTGAAGGAAGAATCTACCTATAGAAGGAAGAGCCTACCCGTAGAAGGAAGGGACTTACATGTAATAGAAGGGGGCTTAATATAAAACTTAGATCATCCGGTAGTTAATTTGTAGTTAATATATAGTTAATCCATCGGTATTTAGCCCATAATTAATCCATATTTAATCCACCTATAGTCGCTCCAATTAATTATATTCGATCAATATGCAATCAATCCTGAACAATGTTACTGAAGAAAGTCAATGTTTGATCTTTCCACCGACGAGTTATGCTTTGTCAAGGTGAGGTCAAGTTAGTTTAGTTTAGTTTAGTTCAGTTCAGGTGAAGTGACTCAATCCTCCAGCTTCCTTGTCTCCTGTAGATGACAACAAACATTATATGACTGTGATATACTGTAAGAGACAAAACTACTAAAAGACAAAACTATTATGGGATGATAAAACTCAATAATATTATGGAACTGTTCAAACAACGAAACGATA
The DNA here is from genome assembly GCF_018991925.1 of Homarus americanus. NCBI lineage: Eukaryota > Metazoa > Arthropoda > Malacostraca > Decapoda > Nephropidae > Homarus > Homarus americanus. The sequence goes on from NW_024713129.1 coordinate 5,694,630, forward strand.
TTGAAATAAAAATTTAACTTATTAAATAAATAATAATAAAATGGGTTAAAAGTAAAGGTTATATTATGGTAAAAAAAATATAAATAAATGTTAATGAAATGATTTAGGTTTTTAATATATGAATGACGACGGATTTTAAATGGAATATTACCAATTAGAAGTTAATTTTTTCCTTTGTATTGTTTTTCTACTTTTTTTTAGAGGGACAAAAACACTTTCTTAAGGGAAAGATGAAGTTCTTTTATTTTTATTTATGTTTTTAAGAGAAAGAAGTGAGAGGAAGAGGATCAATAACTCGATAACTGAGGAAGTTTCAGGAGAGGTAGTAGGAGGCGGCCTAGCTAGTAGTGTTGTTACTAAATAGCTAAGTTAATAGTCTGGTTGGTTAAGTTATGTCTTAGGCTAGCTACTGTCGGTGATTTATTTAACTATTTTTCTAGTTAGCTTCTCTGTATTGGCGGCTCTGACACTAAATGGTTATTGGCACACACACACACACACACACTCTCTCTCTCTCTCTCTCTCTCTCTCTCTCTCTCTCTGACATTATCATGCACTGGTCAATATAGAATGCAACTTTCTGCTATTTGGTGTGTGTGTGTGTGTGTGTGTGTGTGTGTGTGTGTGTGCGTGCACGCGCGCGCGTTAATCCTTCCACCAACATTGATTACTATATGTGGTAGTCAATACATGAACCACCAAGCCGCCCAGACAGAGGAAAGTCCACGAACAGGTGTAACCAATTGCATAGTCGATGATTATGTTGCAAAGTTGTTGATTATGTTTCAGAGTTGATGATTATGTTTCAGAGTTGATGATTATGTTTCAGAGTTGATGATTATGTTGCAAAGTTGTTGATTATGTTTCAAAGTTGATGATTATGTTTCAAAGTTGATGATTATGTTTCAAAGTTGATGATTATGTTGCAATGTCGATGATTATATTGCAAAGTTGATGATTATATTGCGAAGTTGATGATTGTTGCAATGTCGATGATTGTTGCAATGTCGATGATTGTTGCAATGTCGACGATTATGTTGCAGACTTGATGATTCTGTTGTAAAGTTGATGATTATGTTGCCAAGTTGATGATTCTGTTGCAAAGTTGGTGATTCTGTTGCAAAGTTGATGGGTCTGTTGCAAAGTTGATGATTGTGTTGAAAAGTTGGTGGTTGTGTTGAAAAGTTGACGATTGTGTTGCAAAGTTGATGATTGTGTTGCAAAGTTGGTGAAGTTGCAAAGTTGATGATTGTGTTGAAAAGTTGGTGGTTGTGTTGAAAAGTTGACGATTGTGTTGCAAAGTTGATGATTGTGTTGCAAAGTTGGTGATGTTACAAAGTTGGTGATTATGTTGCAAAGTTGATGATTATGTTGCAAAGTTGATGATAATGTTGTAAAGTTGATGATTATGTTGCAAAGTTGATGATTCTGCTGCAAAGTCGACGATTCTGTTGAAAAGCTGATAATTACGATGCAAAGTTGATCATTATGTTGCCAAGTTGAAAGAGCAACTACGCACTAGACTCCATGCAGGGGGCAAAGCCACGTAAATTATTGATCACTTTACAACAGTAAATCCAGTGACCAAGCAGACACACACACACGCACCAGGTTGTGTTGTCAAGGGCGAACCACTAAGGTGAAGCCTCGAACGTCTGTATGTTCAATTCCTCATACTGTATCGGGGTTTCGTTTAGGGTGTTTTGGGGGTTCAATAACGGGGCTTTGGGGGTTCATTTACGGTGTCCTGAGGGTTCATTTAGGGTGTCCTGAGGGTTCATTTGGGGGTGTTTCTGGGGGTTCATTTATGGGATATGTTGTTATAGCTGTTATAGTTGTAGCTCTCTCTCTCGTTACATATGTTAGTGTGTATGTGTGTGTATTGCATACATTTTTGGGTATATAATGTAATGTATGTATGTATGTATGTATGTATGTATGTATGTATGTATGTATGTATGTATGTATGTATGTATGTCACCTCTCCTATAAAAGAAAACCCCATCAGTACAAGAGGTCAGTGGCCCAGGTAGTAGTAAGGTGAGCACATTGATGGAGTGTGTGTTGTTATGAGTATTCTTCTCAGTATGCGTCAGTGCCTGGTGGGGGTCTGGCTGCTAGTGACGGCCAATGCTAGTCACGTCTAGCACCACCTGTGATAGATGGTTGATAGAGTGGGTTAGGGAAGGTGGAAGGGGGTGTCACGTGGGGTTGAAAAGGAGGAGGGGAGTGAAAGGGGAATCATGTAGGGAGGAAGGGAGTCACGTAGGGAGGAAGGGAATCACGTAGGGAGGAAGGGAGTCACGTAGGGAGGAAGGGAATCACGTAGGGAGGAAGGGAATCACGTAGGGAGGAAGGGAGTCACGT
>NW_024713129.1:5697096-5709596 GCF_018991925.1 Homarus americanus
TACTCCTGCTGCAGTGAACCAGGAGGGAAGTACTTGTGGCATTTCACTCCAGAGAAAGATGACATCAGGAAACCAGCTGAGATAGTGGCAGATAACATTGTGAACTGGCTCAGAGAGAGGAACGTAGACCAGACCCTGCAGGCCATTGGAGGGACAGCACCAACACGAACATAGGTGGCAAGGGGGGTCACAGTGGATAGAGCGGAAGATTGGGAGGAAGCTGGTCTGGATTGTTTGTGACCTCCACACCAACGAGTTGCCACTCAGACATCTGATCCAGGAGCTGGATGGCAAGTCTCTTTCAAACAACAGATGGTCTGGTCCTCTTGGCAAGATGCTGGACTCTGCCACTGAGTTAGAAATAAATCCGAGCTTTGAAAAATCACAGTTGGCCCTCCACCGTTGAGCTTGCACATACTGTCATTGACGACCTGAGTACTGACCAGTACTATGGTTACATGATTTGCAGTGCCATCAAAACTGGGGTCATGCCTGATAGACTTGCTTACCTGCAGATAGGTCCAGTCTCACATTCTAGGTGGCTCACAACGGCTCAGGTTCTGCAGAATTTGGGTCGCTTCATAAACTGAAAGGGAACCAGCTTCACAACCTGAGACTTATTGTCCAATTCATCGTGAGTGTCTACTTGCCAAATTGGTTCAACACCAAGGTCAAGTTATCGTTCTAAGGTCCAGGCATGTTCTCTTCCAGCTTGAGCCCTGAGGAGTCAGCCAAGGAAGGTTGTTCAGATTGTGGAGCAGACTGTGAGGAGATCTTCCTGGTATGCTCATCCTGAGGCAGTTCTGCAGACAATGCTCTGCAGTAAGGATGAGGAGGAGAGAAGAGGGCAGTCAAAAAGATCTTGGATATGAGACTATGAGAGGATCTGGGCATGGCGAATCAGTTGGTGACGATTCCTTCAGGGTCAGGAAGACTCCTGAAGTCAATCTAGGTGCCAAGACCCTCACTGATCTCATAGATCTGGATAACATCCAGGCTGGCAGTGAGCCCCCTCTTACCTGCAGCCTCACCAATGTTCAAGTCAGAGCTTTCCTGGACAACCCCATGCATGTCCCTGCCTGGCCCTCGCACACCCAGAGTATAGAGCATTGTGTACAGCAAGTGAGCGAGGCCAGCAGTCACGTGTACAGCCAGGAGAGGAGGGAAGGCTACATCCGAGCTCAGGTGGTCAGCAGGAGGTGATGAGTAGAAACAGAAGCAAGAAAGACATGTTCTCTATGGTGTGCAGCAACACCGGGTCGTAGTAGTAAAACCGGTTTTTGTATTTGATGATTTTGTTTTCTAAAGGAATATTAAATTTAATAAATGTGTCAAGATCATTCGTTTCACTATTCTGGATCATTTTCATCCTTATAAATTAACCTGATACATTTACTTTACTTTAAATAAGCTATTTAGTGGTGTTGTAAAAGGGTGGAATACTGAATTTTCATAAGATTTCAAGTTAAAATTTACCTAGCAAAAATATAAACTTTCAAATCTGAAGATATCACATGATTCTGCACATAGAACTACATCATTAATACCATGGGCCGATTTTTTCAACTCAAAAAGAAAAAATTCGCCTCCGTATGACACACCCTAATGTCCCATGGAGTCCTGGTGGTGTTGGTAAAAGGGTGGGAATACTGAATTTTCATAAGATATCAAGTTAAAATTTTCCTAGCAAAAAATGAAAACTTTTCAAATCTGAAGATATCACATGATTCTGCACAGAGAACTACATCATTAATACCATGGGCCGATTTTTCAAACTCAAAAAAAAAAAAAATCGCCTCCGGATGACACCCTATTATGGCGTTGTTTACATATCAAGACGCGTCGGGTGGGCCCAGTAGCAGGTGTGTCCCACGTATTTCTTGCTCTGTTAGGGTGTGTTTGATAGTTTGAGCATAATAAGTGTTATATGAAGAATGTGATGATCTCGTGGAGGTAGTTTGTAAGCCAGAATAAGGCTAATTCCAGCTTTGCTCTACAGACATTCACCCTGGAGTGAGTCGACACCAACAACCACCTCCCTGTGTTATGCTGGTGGGTTGGGTCTATTATGTAGTGTTTAATTCCTACTACTGTGTGGTACCAATATGTGAATATGACAACAGTTGATGCTTGTTTTGTAAGTGCAATGTATAATAACTAGTTATGTCTGATCTAGGTCCCAGCCTTTCCTACCTCGGGTGATTTCTAGAGTAAATAAAGGAGAGAAAACTACAAGTGTGTGTCATATCCCTGAATTAGGAGTCTTACCGGCTCACTAGTTAGGCTCATCCGATCGTTTGGGACGAGCTGTGTGCACTGCTCTTGGTTGAGTTCTCGCGTCTGCGACTCGTGTGTGGGAGTCAGTAAATTCATATTAAATCAAGTGATCCAATCTTTTAGTAAAAACAGAGCGTGAAGTAGTGCCATACCTTCCCTGCTTCTGGGCAAGATTTGACTGGAGTAGGACGATATATTACAATGTTTGTTGTGGTGTGAGGGAGCCTGGACACGGTCGTGTGTGTTCCCGCCTCACCACGCCTGTCATACTCTCTACTATACACCTCAATTGTACGAATGCTCTGTCCAGTGTGCCTAACATTCCATTAACACAAATTATTGATAGCTTGTGTATTCTTCTAGTAAGCATAGAGGTTGTACGTGTATATGCTTCATAAAGAGATTTACAGAGATTGGTGGTGTTGGTGGTGGGAGGGAGGTCACAGGTGTGTGGCTGCATACTGCTTACCCACCCACCCACCCACCAACACCGCACTGTTGCTTATAAAGTATCCAAATTGTCAAAAAGTGCATGAGGCTAAGCAGCCCATTTTTTTCTTTTGAACTGATGTAATAATGCATAAATGGAAATGGGTCTTGTATGTATGGAATATAAATATTACATTGGCATGTGTTAAATAACCAACTGTCCTCCATAGAAACCAGACACATTAGAAGGGGATAACCCCAAACTAACTGCTGGACAATTCTGACCTTATGACCATGGTCCACAAGGTTCAATATTATTAATATGCTAAACGCGACATGCTCACAAGGTTGGCTACAGCTTAGCCACACACACACACACACACACAGTAGATATTTGATAAATGTGTTTTGATAAAATGTGATCGAAAACACAGGGAACATATTTTCATCGTATTACTTTATGCGGGAAATCTGAGTTGAGAGAGTGAAAGGCTTCACTAGGGAGGAAAAGATGAGTGAAAGATGACAGGGAGAATATAATAGCAGTGGAGGGGAGGGGAAAGAGCAAGGAAAGAGGTTAGGTGAAAGAGGAGGTGAGATATGGTGGTAATTCATTCACATACTCACAAGACAAATGCTCACAATGCAAATACTCACAACATTAATGGAAAGGAAGTCAAATGTTAGGTTAGGTTAGGTTCGTCTTGTGAGCAAATGTCATGGAACTCATATACCCTGTAGGTATATTCATGCAATTCTACCAACTAATCAGAGACTAAACATGTTAAACATAAATCAAGATGATAGTTGTATAAGATGTGATGAGGTACAATATCCATTACTGTACATTTATTTTACATCTGCTTCCATAACAAAGAGATAATTGAATGGTTTAAAAATATCCTGAATACGGTATGCAATGTTAATAGCAATTTATTTATGCAGCTTTTAATGTTTAATGATACTGTAGTAATAATAAGGATAAGAGTACAATGATCATGCTCATGGCAGATTATACCCTTTATTAAAAACAGGATATGTTATAATATATGGGTGATCAAGAGTACAGTATTTAAAAAAATGTAATCCACATATTTCACACACAAATATATTAATGCATAATATCCATTTGCATATGTAAATTGTAAAATTAAAAAAAATATATAAATATTAATTAAGGCATATGTTATGAGAGTACAGTACAGTACTTGTTTCTGCCAGTATTAGGATTAACTCATTGTCAGTGGGAAATACCAGATTGCAGGGATTTTCACATAAACTTTTAGGAAAACATATCCATTTTGCCACTAATGTAAGTGGCATATGAATTCTGAAGAAGCACCAAAGAAACAATCCCTATATTTTCCTTACATTAGGTTAAGGGAGTTGTCAGCAGTGATTCATCATTCCACCCACAGCTTAATATTGCCTGTCTTACATTACAGGATCAAACCAGCCACTGATAGTGTGTGGGTAGCTCATTTCAATGCTGCTGAGAATTACTAAATTTTCTGTAAGTTATGTTAGGCTTTTCTTACATTACCTAAGATCTGTAAATGCTACTTTGACATCTTCACCAAACCAAACATGAATCAAATTTTCATGGCATCCTTGTATTGCAGTCAAATTATATTTATGTATATAAATACTGTAGTCAAATTATTTTTGTAAGATCAGCTATTTCTTTATTCATCAAAAATATATAATGAAGCATCTGAATATGAAAAAGGATATGGTTAAGTGATTATTCCTTTGTATATCTATATATTTATTCTAAACTGATGGTTATATATGAAAACAAATTTTACATAACAAAATAATAAAACATAATTACAACTCACTACAAAGAAATGAACCAAGAAATAATTTATAAAATTTAACAATAGAAAAAAAACACAATGTAAAAATAAGCTTAATATTACATACCTGTCAACGACAACAAAAGAAAAACAAAACTTGCATGTAAATGATTACATTAAAAGAATCTATTTACACTATCTTAAGTCTCTGCTGGTGCTATTAACCTTTTGCTAGCGCACTTAAATCATCTGCCTTAGCTAAGACCATATATACTGTACAAAGCAATTTAAGTGCACTTGAGGCTGGGATCTTGGAAACTTAACTTAAGTCCATCTCCGTTAGCTGAAACTCTCCAAGGCCCGGAATTGAAATTAGCTCGGATTTCTCAGAGGCTTATTTTCTGAAAATTCCAGAAACTCGCTCCATTTTTTCCTGGTCTGTGAGCAGATTCTAAGGATGAAATAATCATCTTCAGTTATATGTAAATGCTGAATTGATTTGTCAGGTTCAATTATGGTGTTTTTATCACGTACAAAATGACTTATTGTACATGATTGGTAATCATGCTTTTAACATTATTCAATGTGACTCTTCTAGATTTCACTCTCTCCCATAATAGTCTGGTCATCTCTTTTATGATCTTTCTCTCACTTATGTTCTTTTACTTTTATTTCATTATCCTTTGCTTCCAGTCTCTCAACTGACTTGCGATCTTCCTGCCTGTACCATCTCACTGTGCTTACTCCCTTCACATTCTTCAGAGACTTTCCAACATTATACATTCATCAAATAAACTGTATTCACCCTTTACTTTTATTAAGTCTCAAAACTCCCCAAATTGATATGTTTAATTTCTATTTCCTAATGTATCATTACTCTAAATCACAAGAGATTCTAATCCAACCACAAGAATTAGTTCAGGCATTCCTTCATATAGGCTACTAACACTCGTTATACTCACAATAAACACACAAGAAGGTGTCAATACTTTCGAGTTACCTCGACTGCATAACGAGGCAGACAAGCGCCACCGCCGGAAAGACGCTGACGCCGCCCCTCCCTCACATGTGCAACATCTGGTAACGACCTTACCGGTCACGTATCGGCCTCATAACTCACCAACGTTGGTGTCATCCTTAATAACTCATACTATTGTATCATAGCTGGATGATCGCCATACTCGATTCCGAGTGACAGCAAAGTAGTAGTTCACAAGAAAATTATCAGAGGTCCCCTTGTTTTCTTCCCGTTATAACACTATTAACAACTTCGGCTTCTCTTTCATCTACTGTATGTTGAAAATCTCTGCAGCTCCCCTAAAATATTTATGACAATAAACTGAGGACGCATTGGAAAGGAAAATGCGTCCTCAGCATTCTTTTTCTTGTATATCCTCTTATTATAGTTTCCTACAAATATAATAAATTATTTTACCATTGTATCCAATTTCCACTCATTCTTTTAATAGCATATCAGACCATGCTCATTCAACTAGCTTATTACCATGCATGGAGAAATTAACAGATCACCCTCATTATACTGTAGGAACTGTAAGAGGGAGAATGACATTCTGGTCACATAAGAGCGCTTACATAGACCCGAGCTAGACCGACAATACCAAGACAGGGATCCATTGTGTATTGTACTTAATTTAGATTGTTTGTGACACCATTAACCTTCACCTCTCTTACCTCAGGTGTCCCTCTGGGCTCCGTCTCTGCAAGCTTGGTAAAGCTGGCGTCCGACGACTCCTGGAGACCAGCAACTTCGACAGGAATATTCCTCTGGAACCAATGTTGAGATTTATCCAAAAAGTGCCATCAGTAGGCGTGTTCTTGGACAATAGTAACAAGGAGGACACTCTGGTAGCCCTGGAGAATATATTGCCAGCTAGAGACGAGGATATACCCATCTCCTGGATTGCTACAAATAAGAACGGATCTTTGGGCATGCTGAGAACAGAGGAAAGCTACAGAAAGCAAGGCCTCGGAACTCTCGTGACCAGGGCGGCTGCGAGGTTACAGGCAAACCTGGGCTACTTCTCTTTTACCAATGTAGAACTTGACAACAAAGCCTCTCAGGCTATGTTTAACAAAATGCCAGAATTTATCAATACACACACTAGTTCTTGGATGTTCTCAGATACTGCTGAGAATTATTATTAATTTTTACATGGATATTAGAAGTGCAGGAAAATGGCCATTTAGTTACAAGGTGGAAAGTCAAATTTTACTTCTTATTACCATTAGTTATACTACAGTTAATTTAATCATATTCTGACAATTTTGTAATTAAGAAGATTTGTGATCAGGTGAGAAGGCCGGGTCACTTGACCATCTGACCTGACCACCAACCGTTGTGTGCTATTTAAAGATTAGTAGGGTCATTACCTAATACCTGACCATTGTGGACCTGGTCTCACCCTCCTCTGTATATATACACCTTGATTTGTATTACTCTCTCTAGTCTGTACTCACCCCTGAAGATGTGAATTACACGAAAGTGCTTGGGAACTTCGTGTTTTCTTCTTTCCTTGTGGTTATCAGCATATATATATATATATATATATATATATATATATATATATATATATATATATATATATATATATATATATATATATATATATATATATATATATATATATATTGTTACGCCGTCTCTTAATTAACTTAAATATCCAGGTTCTAGGCGTAATCAAACAAAAAAGTGAAGTAAATTAAATGGGAATAAAAATATATAAAGTAAACCTTTAAGAATTTAATTAATAACACAATAAAGAACCTCGTAGGCTGTCAACAAATTGATTCACCATCGAAACTTTTAAGACACAAATGATACTAAACATCGAAACATCAAAAGATAATAATAAAGCATTGGATTACGTTAACACTGCATAAACATATAAAAACTAACATTGATATTAACTAACGTGAAACAACAATGAATTACATAAATGTAACTAAGCAAATACTGATGGACATAAATAGGTACTCACATAGACATACCACATTGGTGGCGACAGGAACAACACAAATTGATTAAGTATAACTAACAGGTGACGAGTGTCACTCAAAGTATGTGAACTGTATGACAAGAGGACTGAACTAACTCAAGTCAGTTGGTGGGTCCTATACATAAGGTCGGCTCCCGCCACGCGACCCGCAGGTGGGTCGTTTAACGATGCAGATGGTCGTAGAGAAACAAAGAATACTGGTTACAATACAAAATGGGTTTGAACAAATAATAACAGATAAAACCTTAACAGCACAGGGTAAGGTGACTAGATTATATAATAGTAAATATAACACATCATTACAGGAATAATATGGAACATGGAAGCAGGTTATATATATATATATAAAAAAATAGAAAAATACGACACGGTCGTAACACTTCCCCCTATAAAATAAAAATTTGCTTGCACAAATTTTGATATGACACAAGTGTTCATTCTGTAGGTCTAGATAACAGATCACTAGCATCACAGGCTAGCTTGCAAAGCTTAGAAAAATTAGGGTCTCTTAAAATAGGATATGAGCATCATACATTTTTCAAGTTCTGAAAAGAATCCTGACACCTTGAAGTCCAACAAAAATATATTACCCTTCTTCAACAAATCAGTAAGGGGTAGTGCCAACTCGGCAAAATTACAAATATATCTCCGGTAATAACCCACACAACCTACAGCAGGAACAGGCGCCAGATGGGTCTTGACCCTCCGGTGGTCAAGGATGTGTTTTGTGTGTGTGTGTTGTGTGTGTGTGTGTGTATGTGTGTAGTCGATATGGAGCATAAATTGTCTTAGGGTCGTCATTGGTTATTTTCTTATATTGTTTATTGTGTATTGTATTGAAAATTTGTTTAACATGCCATTCGTCACCACGATACAATGATTACATCAAAATGCTAGATCAGGAGAAAACCTCCCATTATCGACTGTGAAAAATGAATATGAAATGTCGCATTGACAACTCAAGTATTGCCAACATGTTTCCATTTTAATAAAAACGGTGGACAGAAGTCTGAAGTCTCCTCCAGCACACATAATTTATTAAGAAACATATTCAACACATAATGTTACCTTCACGCTGGTGAAGGTCACTGATTGGATTATTCTTAAATATCACAAGTGTCAAACACTGAATACAGTATGTTACTAATGGTCGGTCAATTCACACTCCTCGCTTGACCTGATTCCTCTGCAGATAAAGAAATAGATATAGCTTATAAAAAGGGAGTTAGTTGTGCTTAGAAAAAGTAATATAATTATTTACAGTTCACCATCCTCTCACAACCAGACGTGACATGCACCTCGGACACTGAGGCAGATTGGAAGCACTCTTATTAATATTATGTTTTATTTACTCTATTACTAGTAGATTCTTCTAGCAGGCAAGAAGCTCATGTGAATAAAGAATCACTGCAATTAACTTCAAGTCTCCTATTGTTCACACGATGGCCAAAGTTTAACTTGAACAGTGTAAATGTTTTCTGCATAATATGGCAGACTAGGAAAATAATAGATATAAACTTAAGCTTCCATTGAGTGTTAATGCTTCATCATTCACGGATACCATGACTGGAGGTAGAGGGGCCCCTGCCTCCACTTCCCTCTCCCCACATTCTCTTTACGTCACTTCACCTCGCTATACCACCACCCATTAGGCAAAAGATACGATCTAATAACAGTCTATTTAATGCATTCCTTATTAAACATATAAACAATCCACAAATCTTTACAGTCATATATTTGTTTTAATTTTATTTTTTTTTACTTTTACTCCATAAAATGTTTACTATTACGAGTTTCCTATAAACAAATACAGTGCTGCCACACTACACAGTACCTGACGAGCCTATGTAAACGCACTAGTGAGGGGGACTGTACCTTCACCTAAAGGTTGAAATGTGCTGCGTCTGTATAGGTGTTCAGGATCTCCTGTAGTTTGTATACTTAAGTTCAGTAATGAAAAGTCTGACACCTTTGTTCCAGTCTGGAGTCGTCTTATATTGAAGAGTCCCTTCATCCGGTACTGGATGTCCATCCCGTCGACTAAATTAGCACTGGCACGGGAAAGGAAGGCAGGCAAGAAAATGGAAAAGAAAGTTGGTGACAGTACACATCCTTGTTTTACCCCCGTTTTGATGGGGAATAACTCAGTAAACTGTCATTCATGTCATCATGGAGTTGCCTCACCATGGTAATGAACGTTGGTGGGCAGCCAAAATTGCTGACGCCCGTATTATTGAACATCTTCCCATGAAGAATGTCCTCATGTCGAAAGCCGTAATTTTAAATACGAAGAACCTTTTACTGCAGCGCACGAATGAGTGTGGTGGCATGACAACGACCATTAGTACATAACTTTGAAGAGGTAGCTATTAACTGCTTTTCGTCACCTTCTTCATAATTATTCTTTTAGTTATATTAAATATTTATAGTCAATACGATTAATGTACAAAGAAACACGTATTGGTAATTTTGTAAATCTATATTGTTTTAATTGTTGGTTTTACGGCCCATATTATGACATTCGTCCTAACTTGGAGTACCGCTCTCATATCTGGGGTGGCCCTCTGACCCAGCTTGGAGAAGGTCGTGCGATCGTGCTCCCGCTAGAGACCAAGGAAAATGGCCGCTTTGGATCGTTGTGCCCTGGGGGAAGAGGAGGGGAGTGTGGGGAAGGACGACCTCCTTGCCACGCTGTTAAGGCAGCTGGGGCAGTTGAGGAGTGAGGTTGACACTCTAAAGGGGGAAAATGAAGCCCTCAGGACGGAACTCCTTCAGGTAGGTGTCCTGCCTAGCAGGACACCTGCGAAGGAGGAGCAGGCGTGGAGAGTGGTTGTCTCCAAGGGGACTAGGGTCAGGCTTAGGAAAGCTGACCAGGGTGTGGAGTGCAGTAACCCTTACCAGGTGCTGCAGGAAGCTGGAGAGGAAGAGAAGAGGCAGGACGGTATGGATCAAGGAGAGGAAAGGGCAGTTGTACAAACCCTGCCCACAGGTAAGGTCGTGGTAGTTGGTGACAGCCAGGTGAGGTTTATGGATAGGGCTTTTTGTGCGAGAGATAGGAAACGTAGGACTAGGGTATGTTTTCCTGGGGCTGGGATAGGGCATATAGCCGAGAGGTTAGACAGAGTTTTGTCAGGGGAGGGTACCAAACCAGTAGTGTGTCTTAGTGTGGGAGGAAACGACATAGGTAAGGTTAGGAGTGAGGAACTTCTTGATAAGTTCAAGGCAGCCATAGATTGTATTAGGACTAAGGGAGGGATCCCTATCATATGCGGTGTCCTGCCTAGAAGGAGAGTTGGCAGTGAATGGTTGTCAAGGGCAGTTGGTGTTAACGACCATCTTGACAGATATTGCAAGTCAATATCAGTCCCATTCATTGACAACTGGGACAACTTCTATGGCAGAAGGGACCTTTATGCTAGGGATGGGGTGCACCTGTCTAGGGATGGAGTAGCAACCCTGGCTGGGGCTCTAGAGGGGGCAGTTCAAAAGATATCGAAGTCTTTAAACTGCTAAGAGAACATGGGGGCACGGGGGTGGAGGAGACTGCAGTGGGAGTGGGTAAACAAGGCGAAAGATTACAGGGAAGCAGTGTTAGGAATGATGACAAAACTAAATTAGACAGGGAGTTTAAAACTAAACGCGGTAAGGGGAGGACTCAGAACACGACTAACTTAAATGTATACTACGCGAACAGTAGAAGTATGAGAAACAAAATGGATGATATTAAGGCCTTGGTATGTACCAAAGAAATCGATATAATTGCATTCACTGAAACATGGATCAACCTAGACACACGTGAATTACCAGTCGAATACCAAATTGCGGGTTACAAACTGTTCCATACCGATAGGCAGACCAGGAAAGGAGGCGGAGTAGCAATCTATGTTAGGGATAATCTGAAGTGTGAAATAAATAAGGAAATAAAAACTTAGAGGAATACAGAAACAATTTGGATAGAATTAATCAACGGTAGAGAAAAATTAATCACAGGAGTAATATATAGACCTCCCAATCTTGATAGAGTCAAAGAGCGACTTATCTGGGATGAAATGCGCAGGGCTTCCATACACAACAAAGTCTGTATAGTAGGCGACTTTAACCTTGGCCAAATAGATTGGACTGACCTTACAGGTACAGTAACTCAGAATCAGAGGATTTTCTCGAGACTATCCAGGACTGTTTTCTAAGTCAACATATAACTGAACCCACACGGGGTAATAATATACTCGATTTAGTTCTGTCAAACAGAGAAAACCTCATTAGCAGGGTCGAGGTAGGGAACGAATTTGCAAACAGAGATCACAAAGAAATTAGATTCCAGTTAGACTTTCAGGGCAGACGTAAGAAAAATTCCACTAAAGTACCAGATTTCAGAAGGGCGAACTTTGACAGTTTAAAGAGGCAGCTGAGAGAGGGGGTGTCGGCAGCGTGAACCCTGATAGATATTGCGACCTGATAGCGAGATCTGAGATTGCGAGTTCACGACAATTTAAATGGCGGAGTTTACTTAATGTGCACAAAAGGCAGAAGAACATACCATACCATCAGATCAGACAACAACGACCTAAATGGATAAATAATTGTTTAAAGAACATCATTGGCCAAGGAAGGCTTTAGGTAGAAGGATAATCATTAAGCGAAAATTCACCTCCGGGATTATTATAGGGTATTGGCGAGTAGGGTTAAAAGCGAGATAAGGAAAGCCAAGAGGAATAATGAGGTAAGGATAGCAAGAGAGGAGAAGACAAACCCCAAAGGATTCTACCAAATGTATCAAACTAAAACACGAGAAAAGATTGGACCAATACGGTCAGACACCGGCGAGCTCACTGATAACGACAGAGAAATGAGCAATAATTTGAATAAATATTTTTCAACAGTTTTCACCACCGAAAATTTAAACATGATACCCAGGGCACCGACTTTATTCAGAGATAGTGAAGAAAACAAATTAAGCGAGATAGTAGTGACTGAAAAG
>NW_024713129.1:5717096-5747551 GCF_018991925.1 Homarus americanus
TAATTGTTTGATTCCATTAATTGCTGACTCCCATTATTTGTTTGATTCCTTTAAGTGTTTGCTTCCTTTAATTGTTTGACTCCCGTAATTATTTGATGTTTGTTGAGTGGTGTCAGAGTTTTGTGTTATATTTTTATAGTAAAGAGATGCCAATCTCGAACGGTTGTTTGTTATTCCTCGGAAAACCATGGTCCTTGACTTTCCTTTATTAAGATCCTGATTAGCCTGGTAAGGGATTTCTATCCCTAAGTCCCAGGCCTTTACAAGTGGCGACCTTGCCAGGATTGTCTCTGACCTTTGGTTTCTGAGGTTTAACATTCGTTCCGGTGTTGTTGTAAGTCGCCGTGAGCGCGCCACCTTGCTGTCTGTGGCCCGGAAGCAAGTGTTGTTCAGTGGTTATCCCTTCCTTCTGTGTGCTAATTTTGTTGCTCTCCCTTGTACGTGGGGAAGTTGATTAGTGTTGGTTGGGGTGCACTGTGGATGCTGTCATAGCATATATGTTGTTGTTTCACCTGGTGCGGTTTCGTTACCCTGAGGTGATTCAGCTGGGCTGGGTGCGGAACGAGGTTCCCTCCAGTCGGATCAAATCATTTACTGGTCTGATTGAGCCACTAGGTGAGTTACCTTTGGCTATTTGCGGGGTAAGTTGTTTGTTTTTTTCCTTTGTTCTTGGCCTTTCGGATCATTATGTCTGCTTTTGAGGTGTGGAAAGGTCAAGCGGTGGCCCTGGGTCTGACAGGTAATGACATTGGTCAGTATGTGGTCACCCAACAGAATGCCGAGAGAGAGGAACGTCAGAGAGCGAGAGAGGAACGTCAGAAAGAGAGAGAGGTGGAGGAACGCCAGAGAGAAAGAGAGTTGGAGGAACGCCAGAGAGAAAGAGAGTTGGAGGAACGTCAGAAAGAGAAAGAAAGAGAGTTCGAATTAGCTAAGTTGCAGGCAGAAAAGGACCTAGAACTGGCTAGGATTAATGCTTCAAGTAGACCAGCATCCTCTGGCCATATACAGGACAATGTGGTAAAATCCAGCTTGCCTGTGGACCGTGAAGGAGAAGACATCGCCTCCTACCTTGTTAGGTTTGAGCGGGTAGCTGAGCTGCTTGGTGTAGCCCCAGATAGCTATGCTGTAAGGTTGGGTAGCCTACTGAGTGGTAAGCCGGTAGAAATTTACACGTCCCTGTCTGCCGACATCACCCGAGATTACTTCTTGTTGAAGCAAGCTCTCTTGCGAGGATTTTGCAGGACTTCTGACGGTTATCGTGCTGATTTTCGCAGAACGAAGATTAGAGAGGGAGAAACGTACCAGCAATTTTCGATTCACCTGGGTCGTTTATTTCAACAATGGCTGGAGACATCAGGGGTTGAAGAAACCTTTGAGTCTCTCTCTAACTTCATGATATTAGATCAGTTTTTGTCTTCTCTACTTCCAGGCTTGAGAATTTTCATCAAAGAACACCAGCCAGCGACGCTTGGAGAAGCTGTGCATCTTGCCGACAACTGGGCGTCTGCTCGCAACGCGTACCCCAGGTCTTCCCCTCCTGTAGTGAAGACTGCGAAGCCTCCGTCCTCCGAGGAACCATCCCCAGGAGTACACAAGAGTAGTCCACCAGCCGTGCGGTGTCACAGCTGCGGAGAAGAAGGGCACACTCGTTCTCGCTGTCCCAGGAATCCCCTCGCCTTCAAGACTGCTGACACTCATCAACCCAGCAACAAGGTCGGATTCTGTTTGGAGGTCAGGAGCTGCCCCCGTTATTGTGTCAGTGGAACAATCAATGGGTCTAGGGCATCTACTTTCATCAGGGACACTGGTTGCTCGTGCATTATTGTCTCTGAAGAAGCCCTGCCTGACGCTGACATCTCCAGCTGCCCGAAGGTTAGTGTCGCCGATTATTTAGGTCGTGTTGACCAGTTCCCTGTTGTTAGGTGCTACCTGCGTTGCCCCTATTTCACTGGGTGGTCTAATGTGGTAAGAGCTCCCATTAAATTTGCTAGTGTCCTAATTGGAAATGTTCCCGGTGTTCGTGACCCTAACGACCCGGAAACGTTAAAACTCTCCTTGCCACCAGCACCAGTGTCCTCGCCACCAGCACCAGTCCTCACGCCACCTGCTGACGACGACGACTCGCCACCTGCCGAGGTTGCCTCGCCACCCTCTCACGCCGCCACGCCTGCCGCCAAGGTCCAAGCTGTAGGGCCACGGACGGCGAAGGTGAAACGACCGCATCCCCTGATTCTGCCGAATTTGTTGCCACTGACTGTGGCGCCAAAGGAGTTCGCCAAGCTTCAAGACTCGTGTGCCACTCTGAAGCGGGTAAGGGAGAAGGTGACTTCCGGGGAGGAGGATCAGGTGAGAGATGGGTCGGTTTATATATTTGTTTCTTTTAATGGGGTGTTACACAGGTCTTGTGTTTCATCCAAGCGACCAGCTAAAGTAGGTCGGGTTTTACTTGTTGTCCCTGCTGTTTGTCGTAGTAACATTCTCTCTGTAGCACACAAGAGCTCTCTTGTAAGTCACTGTTCTCGTAGGAAAACTTATAGGAAGGTTGCTGATCAGTTATACTGACCAGGTATGGGAGCGGATATTAGAGCTTTTTGTAGGAGTTGTGATCAGTGCTCACGTATGTCCGCCAAGGGTAGAGTCCGTCCTGTTCCACTTGAACCTTTGCCCGTCGTTGCAGAACCATCTTCTCGGGTAGCCATAGATTTTGTTGGACGATTCTCACCCCCTTCCTCTAAGAAGCCTAAATTACATCAAGCTAAATTGTTAAGGAAATATAATTGCAGGACCCACATTGCTCGTGTCCTTGACGACGTCCCCAAGCTGGAGTTAGTCGAGGCATTACCCTGCAAGAGTTCCTGTGAAGTTCGGACGCCAGAGTCTGTTGATCTCGGTTGCCAGTTGCTGCCAACACCTGACGAGATAGAAGAATCCTCTACGACAGGAAATAGGCCCAAGCTTAAACTTGGACTGAAGTGGACCCCACGTGCAGTTCCTTGATACGGCCTTACGTTTTGGACATCAAGTTACCACCTGTTCTTTTCTATGACCCTTCTTTATTGTGCAATGTGTACTTAAGCATTTGTTGTAAGATGATTATGCTTTGTGTACTAATCTTAAGTTTTAATCTACCTTACAGTAGATTTTTGTTGGGGGAGCAGTGTAAGGGCGGAAACGATCCTCCGGCTGGTTACGGCTGCTAACTCGCTCGTTTGCTGGTGCAGGCGACACTTGGGGTGGTTGGACGGAGGTGAGAACGGCAGCGACTATCTCCGCCACCGGCAGATTCAACCCAGCCGCCATACCGTCAGTATCTAGCTACCCTGCTGTCCGTTAAATTCTGGCTGTGATCTCATCATAGGTCCTGGACTCGTGGGCTGTGTTCCCAGACCTTCACCTATCAACTGCCATCTCTCTGGTCATCTACCACTACCGCATACCACGACCATCAGTTCATCACATTCCGTCGGTGCCCCGGTGTTCTCCTGCCTTTTCAAGACGTCGCTGAGTGTGGAGTCGAAGTGGACGTTTCGTTACCCTGAGTGTGCATCACCGTGTTCCAGAACCTTCCCCCAGGGCCACTGCCGTAGGAAATATTTGTTCATGGTTTGATTCTATAATTGTTTGATTCCATTAATTGCTGACTCCCATTATTTGTTTGATTCCTTTAAGTGTTTGCTTCCTTTAATTGTTTGACTCCCGTAATTATTTGATGTTTGTTGAGTGGTGTCAGAGTTTTGTGTTATATTTTTATAGTAAAGAGATGCCAATCGCGAACGGTTGTTTGTTATTCCTCGGAAAACCATGGTCCTTGACTTTCCTTTATTAAGATCCTGATTAGCCTGGTAAGGGGTTTCTATCCCTAAGTCCCAGGCCTTTACACTTGGCTTAATTGAATATTTGGCACCACACTCATGGTTGATATGACAACACCCAACACAGTATAAAGAGTAGCACTTGAAAAAATATGCAAGTGATTTTTATTTAATATTCGTAAAACAACATTAACACAAAACACATTGTAAAGGCCTGAGACTTAGGGATAGAAATCCCTTAACAGGCTAATCAGGATCTTAATAAAGGAAAGTCAAGGACCATGGTTTTCTGAGGAATAACAAACAACCGTTTGAGATTGGCATCTCTTTACTATAAAAAATATAACACAAAACTCTGACACCACTCAACAAACCTCAAATAATTAAAGGAGTCAAACAAATAAGGCAGTCAACAGTTAATGGGGTCAAACAAATAATGGGAGTCAGAAATTAATGGATTCAAACAATTAAATGGAGTCAACAATTGATAGAATCAAACCATGAACAAATAATTCCTATGGCAGTGGCCCTGGGGGAAGGTTCAGGAACACGGTGATGCACACTCAGGGTAGGGAAGCGTCCATTCAACTCCACACTCGAGCGACGTCTTGAAATGGCAGGAGAACACCGAGGCACAGACGGAATGTGATGAACTGACGGACGTGGTATGAGGTAATGATAGATGACCAGAGAGTTGACAGTTGAAGGTCTGGGAACACAGCCCACGAGTCCAGGACCTATGATGAGATCACAGCCAGAATTTGACGGACAGCAGGGTAGCTAGATACGGACTGTATGGCGGCTGGGTTGAATCTGCCGGTGACGCAGATAGTCGCTGCCGTTCTCACCTTTGTCCAACCACCCCAAGTGTCGTCTGCGCCAGCAAACGAGCGAGTTAGCAGAGGTAACCAGCCGGAGGATCGTTTCCGCCCTTACACAGCTCCCCCAACAAAAATCTACTGTAAGGTAGATTAAAACTTAAGATTAGTACACAAAGCATAATCATCTTACAACAAATGCTTAAATACACATTGCACAATAAAGAAGGGTCATAGAAAAGAATAGGTGGTAACTTGATGTCCAAAACGTAAGGCCGTATCAAGGAACTGCACGTGGGGTCCACTTCAGTCCAAGTTTAAGTTTGGGCCTATTTCCTGTCGTAGAGGATTCTTCTATCTCGTCAGGTGTTGGCAGCAACTGGCAACCGAGATCAACAGACTCTGGCGTCCGAACTTCACAGGAACTCTTGCAGGGTAGTGCCTCGACTAACTCCAGCTTGGGGACGTCGTCAAGGACACGAGCAATGTGGGTCCTGCAATTATATTTCCTTAACAAATTAGCTTGATGTAATTTAGGCTTCTTAGAGGAAGGGGGTGAGAATCGTCCAACAAAATCTATGGCTTCCCGAGAAGATGGTTCTGCAATGGGTAAGGGTTCAAGTGGAACAGGACGGACTCTACCCTTGGCGGACATACGTGGGCACTGATCACAACTCCTACAAAAAGCTCTAATATCCGCTCCCATACCTGGCCAGTAAAACTGATCAGCAACCTTCCTATAAGTTTTCCTACGAGAACAGTGACTTACTAGAGGCTCTTGTGAGCTACAGAGAGAATGTTACTACGACAAACAGCAGGGACAACAAGTAAAAACCGACCTACTTTAGCTGGTCGCTTGGATGAAACACAAGACCTGTGTAACACCCCATTAATAGAAACAAACTTATAAACCGACCCATCTCTCACCTGATCCTCCTCCCCGGAAGTCACCTTCTCCCTTACCCGCTTCAGAGTGGCACACGAGTCTTGAAGCTTGGCGAACTCCTTGGGCGTCACAGTCAGTGGCAACAAATTCGGCAGAATCAGGGGATGCGGTCGTTTCACCTTCGCCGTCCGTGGCCCTACAGCTTGGACCTTGGCGGCAGGCGTGGCGGCGTGAGAGGGTGGCGAGGCGACCTCGGCAGGTGGCGAGTCGTCGTCGTCAGCAGGTGGCGTGAGGACTGGTGCTGGTGGTGAGGAGACTGGTGCTGGTGGCGAGGAGAGTTTTAACGTTTCCGGGTCGTTAGGGTCACGAACACCGGGAACATTACCAATGAGGACACTAGCAAATTTAATGGGAGCTCTTACCACATTAGACCAACCAGTGAAATAGGGGCAACGCAGGTAGCACCTAACAACAGGGAACTGGTCAACACGACCTAAATAATCGGCGACACTAACCTTCGGGCAGCTGGAGATGTCAGCGTCAGGCAGGGCTTCTTCAGAGACAATAATGCACGAGCAACCAGTGTCCCTGATGAAAGTAGATGCCCTAGACCCATTTATTGTTCCACTGACACAATAACGGGGGCAGCTCCTGTCCTCCAAACAGAATCCGACCTTGTTGCTGGGTTGATGAGTGTCAGCAGTCTTGAAGGCGAGGGGATTCCTGGGACAACGAGAACGAATGTGCCCTTCTTCTCCGCAGCTGTGACACCGCACGGCTGGTGAACTACTCCTGTGTACTCCTGGGGATGCTTCCTCGGAGGACGGAGGCTTCGCAATCTTCACCACAGGAGGGGAAGACTTGGGGTAGGCGTTGCGAGCAGACGCCCAGTTGTCGGCAAGATGCACAGCTTCTCCAAGCGTCGCTGGCTGGTGTTCTTTGATGAAAATTCTAAAGTCTGGAGGTAGAGAAGACAAAAACTGATCTCATATCATGAAGTTAGAGAGAGACTCAAAGGTTTCTTCAACCCCTGATGTCTCCAGCCATTGTTGAAATAAACGACCCAGGTGAATCGAAAACTGCTGGTACGTTTCTCCCGCTCTAATCTTCGTTCTGCGGAAATCAGCACGATAACCGTCAGAAGTCTTGCAAAATCCTCGCAAGAGAGCTTGCTTCAACAAGAAGTAATCTCGGGTGATGTCGGCAGACAGGGACGTGTAAATTTCTACGGGCTTACCACTCAGTAGGCTACCCAACCTTACAGCATAGCTATCTGGGTCTACACCAAGCAGCTCAGCTACCCGTTCAAACCTAACAAGGTAGGAGGCGATGTCTTCTCCTTCACGGTACACAGGCAAGCTGGGTTTTACAACATTGTCTTGTATATGGCCAGAAGATTCTGGTCTCCGTGAAGCATTAATCCGTGCCAGTTCTAGGTCCTTTTCTGCCTGCGACTTAGCTAATTCGAACTCTCTTTTTCTCTGGCGTTCCTCCAACTCTCTTTCTCTCTGGCGTTCCTCCAACTCTTTCTCTCTGGCGTTTCTCCAACTCTCTCTCTCTTTCTGGCGTGCCTCTCTCTCTCTCCGACGTTCCTCTCTCTCCGCATTCTGTTGGGTGACCACATACTGACCAATCTCATTATCTGTCAGACCCAGGGCTTGACCTTTCCACACCTCAAAAGTAGACATAATGATCTGAAAGGCCAAGAACGAAGGAAAAAACAAACAACTTACCCCGCAAATAGCCAAATATACTCACCTAGTGGCTCAATCAGACCAGTAAATGATTTGATCCGAATGGAGGGAACCTCGTTCCGCACCCAGCCCAGCTGAATCACCTCAGGGTAACGAAACCGCACCAGGTGAAACAACAACAAAAATACTATGACAGCATCAACAGTGCACCCTAACCAACACTAATTAACTTTCCAAAGTACAAGGGAGAGCAACAAGATTAGCACACAGAAGGAAGGGATAACCACTGAACAACACTTGCTTCCGGGCCACAGACAGCAAGGTGGCGCGCTCACGGCGACTTACAACAACACCGGAACGAATGTTAAACCTAAGAAACCAAAGGTCAGAGACAATCCTGGCAAGGTCGCCACTTGTAAAGGCCTGAGACTTAGGGATAGAAATCCCTTACCAGGCTAATCAGGATCTTAATAAAGGAAAGTCAAGGACCATGGTTTTCTGAGGTATAACAAACAACCGTTTGAGATTGGCATCTCTTTACTATAAAAAATATAACACAAAACTCTAACACCACTCAACAAACCTCAAATAATTACGGAAGTCAAACAAATAAGGCAGTCAACAGTTAATGGAGTCAAACAAGTAATGGGAGTCAGCAATTAATGGATTCAAACAATTAAATGGAGTCAACAATTGATAGAATCGAACAATAAAGGGGAGTCAGCAATTAATGGATTCAAACAATTAAATGGAGTCAACAATTGATAGAATCGAACATTAAAGGGGAGTCAGCAATTAATGGATTCAAACAATTAAATGGAGTCAACAATTGATAGAATCAAACCATGAACAAATATTTCCTACGGCAGTGGCCCAGGGGGAAGGTTCAGAAACACGGTGATGCACACTCAGGGTAGGGAAGCGTCCATTCAACTCCACACTCGAGCGACGTCTTGAAATGGCAGGAGAACACCGAGGCACAGACGGAATGTGATGAACTGACGGACGTGGTATGCGGTAGTGGTAGATGACCAGAGAGTTGGCAGTTGATAGGTGAAGGTCTGGGAACACAGCCCACGAGTCCAGGACCTATGATGAGATCACAGCCAGAATTTGATGGAGAGTAGGGTAGCTAGATACTGACTGTATGGCGGCTGGGTTGAATCTGCTGGTGGCAGAGATAGTCGCTGCCGTTCTCACCTCTGTCCAACCACCCCAAGTGTCGTCTGCGCCAGCAAACGAGCGAGTTAGCAGCGGTAACTAGCCAGAGGATCGTTTCCGCCCTTACACACATATACAAATGTGAAAAATTATGTACTCAGTTGAACACGTTACAAATAGCTGGCCATTAGATCCCGCTCTGCACAAGCAGAGTGTAGGTACCAGTCGCTCAATTTCCCGACAGAGTAGGCAGGGAGAACCAGTCACCGAGGTGGTGAGAGTAGGACTGTTCTAGAACCCCGATTAGGGACGATGCCACCTGTCATAAGTGGAGGCCCCAACAGCAGGTGATGGTTTTCCACCAATCAGGAGTCATCTTATGACTCGTGTGCTTACTAGTTGACTGTGGGTTAACTAGTGGTTTCGGTAGTGTGAAGTAAGCCGTGTAGATAAAGGTGACAATGCAGTGTATATACAGTACATGGAAGTGTGACCCTTCTATGTTACACTAGGCTCTCACTTGTTTATATATATCACAAAGGTTTCAATTACAATTTCACCACTTCCCAAGTGAAATTATATCATTATATTCGTAAACATACTAATGTATTAAACTTAGTTGATACATAAGCTTGTTTCCAAGTTGTATCATCCATTGTTCTTCCTCTTCGGGCAAATACATGGCTATAACATCAAACTGCTACAAGCTTAAACCAAGACAAATTTAAAGCTTAAACTGCGACACATTAAAACCCCATCTCTTGGGGTATTTCTAATACATATATATATTTTTTTTCAGAATCAGACTTTACACGTCTGCCCTGTTAGAACTTGATCATAAATAAACTGTCTTAACCCATCTGTTCCTATCTCTCTCTCGCGGTCGTTTGCTGTTTACAATACAAGCAGACATATTTGTAAAATTAACAGTTTCAGTCAAGTTATGTTAAATATTTCATTACATTTCTTCACTTACTAATTTTCAACACCTTATTTAAATGTCTACAATCCTTAAAACTTTTCCTAATTCTGTTACCATTTCAATGATCATGTATTCGAATACTCTAAGTCATCATGTGGTTTTAATTAACTGAACTTCAGATAGACCTGTCCACTATGCAAGTTCATGCCAACACTCCATCTCAATTTATCACAATTTATGAAGTAATCTAAAAAAAATATGAAGTCGTCAATCATATCATTTGAAATTACTTGATCAATAATTATTGATCAAGTAATTTCAAATGATATGATTGACGACTTCATATTTTGATTATAATCAAAATATATGGTTTTCCACTGCTTTACATATTTCTTTGACAATTTTCAGCAATGACATGTTCGTCCCAGATTACATATAACAGTAATAGGTTACATTACGTTAGGTTTCGTTATACAAAAACGTTTTCTATACATATATGGATTTTTCGGTTTACGTTTAGCCGTGAGGTGGATTTTACAAATTAAGCAAGGCAACCATTACAAATGGCGGAGTCGAGACGGGAGATACCGATAACGAAATATAGGAAAGAGGGAAGAAGGTTTAGTAGTGAAAGAATGTGGGTTAAACGGAACAGACTTTTAGGAGGAGAGAAAGTGTGTGGCCTTCTGCCCACTGCATGGTATTGAGTGGTAGCTTGGGGTGACTGGGGCGATGGGAGGGGTGAAAGGATGTGGAGAAAAGAAGGCGTAAGGAAATGGAGGGCCCATCCCTATTTGGGTGGGGTGCACCTTATCTTTAATTTGTTTGGAGGGCTCATTCTTTATTTTTTCTGAGTAGAGTTACACTTTTTATTATAGATAGAAGGAAACGGATGGAGATAGAGACGTGGTTGTTATGATTTTAAGTTGGGGTAGGGGGGTGACCATGGGTGTTGCTTGTTTTTTTCCATATATCTTAATCCGGCTTAAGTTACGTGGGATTGACCTTTGTTGTAAAGGTTTTAACTCTAAATACAAGGGGGAGGAGCCATGTCGTCGGTTCTGTGAGTGTTCATTACAGTAGTCCAATTCGTCACCATGGGTAGAATAGGGGGAGGGGGGTTGGGGAATGCAGGGGAAGGTAATGTAATGGAAGGGAAGAGGTGGGGGAGGGAGGAGTGGAGTGGAGTGGGGGGATGGGAGAGGTGGAGTGTGGGGAGAGAATAAGTAGTCGATTAGTGTTTAGGTGTGGTAACCCACGATGCTCAAATTATGAGGTTTAATAGTTGGGTGGGTAGAGGCGGGTGGGTGGGGGGTGGGGGTGGCTTGGCGCGGAGTTGGAACTCGTAAACGTATGATGCTGTTTAATGCAAGTTATGGAACATTACAGTATCTTCAAACGGGTTTTCACGCTAATAATAGACCTTATGTAATCCACCAATAAGGTTTACAACAGCACACAGTATGGCTGCAATTGGTAAGAAAAATATAATATAACATGGCAAAATTTTTGCCCTGCGTAATTTTTACAACCCACTTCACGCCTAACGTAAACCGAAAAATGCTTATGTGTATAGAAGATTTACAACTCAATATCACATATTACTTTCACCTCTACAAATATCTGCTGTCACTCATGGGACACCCTGCAATAGTATAAGGACGACATGGGCTATGTTGACAAATTAATGTGACTTACCTGTTGGTGACGACGATGGTAGGAATGAGACCTCGGCAAGTTTCAGTGTTCGACATTACCTTCCCTTGGTGTGGGTGGCGCCAACTTGGTAACAACTTGTGTGCCCATCAGTCGCACCGGCGTAGCCATGAACTTCAGAGATATGGTCGTTGTAGTGTTTTTATTTGCCCGTTACACAGCTCTCACCATGCTTAATAATATTAACTATCTTCATGACATTGTTATTGTTATCAGTGATTGTGGAATTCACGATGTTATGGTCCACCTACACACATCCTGTTACTAGACTAACCCCCACCTCCTCAATCCCCCACACACACACACACACTACAGGGGGCGACATCTGTTGGCCGACCATAGCATTTCCTCCAGCAGTTTCGAAACTTCAGAGTGAAGGCTATTCGAATCCTCACTCTAGATGGGTAGTGGACACGACTTTGGTGCACGATAGTACATCTCCTGTCAAACAACCCCATTACCGGATGAACCCTACGAAGGCGAAGAAGCCGCGAGAGGTGGTGGACTTCCTTCTCGTAAATGGTTTGGCGGAGCCGAGCAACAGTGAATGGTCGTTGCCATGCTTGCTGTTGCCGAAGCCTGACGGTAGTCAAAGGCTTTGCACTGATTACCTCAAGGTCAACGTTATCACCCTTCCTGACAGTTTTACACTACCTAGACCGGATGATGTTATTGACGGTATCGGTAAAACAGAATTCGTCACGAAGTTGGATTTACTCAACTGATACTACCAGGTGGACTTGACAGAGGGCAAAGATGATATCCGCGTTCGTAACTCAAGATGGCCTTTACCAGTATTATGTCATGCCGTTTGGTAATGCTTAATGCCCCTGCCACATTCCAGCGTCTCGTCAACTCTATCATCACAGGTTCCCATGGTCTGCAGACCGCAAATCTCTCCTGCGTTTCCTAGGAATGGCTGGATATTACCGCAGGTTTTGCCCAAACTTGAGACAGGTAACAGAGCCCCTCACAGACCTAGCAAGCCCTAAGAAGTAGTTCAAGTGGACCCTGGAGTGCCAAACGTCCTTCGAGCGAGTCCAGTCCCTGCTGTCCAGTGGTCCTGTGTTACAGACCCCTGATTTTGAAAAGCAGTTTTGTCTGCACATTGACGCCAGTGATAATGGAACCGGTGCTGTATTACTGTAAACTGAATCTACTGATAACGTACTTCACAGAAATACTATTCGACAAATGAAAAATAATTTCTAACACTGATGATTGGTTAGGAATAGTTTAATGTATATTTGTGTCATGCTGTTCACCGAGTGATTAAGTTTAGCGATCAAAACGCACTCAAATTTTTATACAAGATGAAAAATCGAAATCAGTGACTAATGTGATGGTCACTCATGGTGCAGCAATTTAATCTAGAAATACGACATATAAAAGGGGAGGACAACCATTTAGCTCACTGTATGTCCAGAGTGTAATTTGTGGTTAGTATATATACCCACTGAGTTCACCATGCCTATATCAAGTAGGAATCACGAACTCTCTGGTGAACTAAGGTACTTTTGTCATCTGCAGGAGTATCAATGGGCCTATACTTCCTCATGAGTTGATCATTATTTAAATAATAACATGTTCCACCTGGTGCCTCTTCTCATCAACAGCAAGACTGAGATAGTGAACAAGTTCCTTATCTTCCTTTGATATTGATATTCATATTAATATTGAAACAGTTTATTTAGCCAGAAAAATACAGATAGAGTCGGTAATAATAAAAAAATTAACATGGCTGAGTCAGTTGAGAGTCTGAGCTCTCTTGAAGCGCCTGATATATACTGAACATTTATCTGGAGGAGGAATTATGTAACATTCAGTATTATCTGGAATAGTACACGTAACATGGTGACAGTAAGAAGATATGAGAATGTTACCACGGTTATCACTTCGTTATTTATTTATTTGATTTTTTCATTTATATTATAAGTATATACATTTGTTACAATGGTGCTCATGTACATAACCATGATGAGGGAGGGAAGCAGCACAACCTAGGTTGTATTAAGGTGGAACAAGAGGACAGAGCTGTCAGTATCAAGTCTTGTCGGCAACTATAATTATTGCAATGGTAGTTTCTATCAATCAACACGACAATCTATGATATGTTGAGCTTTTATGAGATTATCTGGTGTTAGGGAAATATTTCGAATTTCCTTATCATTAGAAGAGTCATTATCCACATACAATTTACTAATACCCAATCCACTTATCTGAATCAATGACACGGCTCACGTCAACATTAGGAGAATCATGTACTGTAGTCTGGACATTCATGCTTCATGTCACCGCACAACTGGGAAAATGCTGTCGTATCCCGATGGGCGCTTTACAAGGAGCACTCATTGCTTAAAAACAAAAAACAAAAATGTGCGGATTCATTATTGGAACGTCGGTGATTTTCTTGGTGCTCTCACCCCCGCCCGATGCATACTATGATGGAACTAGAATTTGAAACCCAAAGAAAAGAAATACAATTGGATGTACGTAAATTGTAGAAATCCTCCATATAGAACAGCATATGAAGAATTCTATTGCTATCTTTAAAAGAATTCCATGTTTGTGTGGGAACATCCGTGAGCCTCTACTTGCCTCATCGCCACTTATAACCTCCAAAGTATCCAAACCACCATTAAAGGTTAAGCCTTTAAGATAGCTAATCCAAATAATTTATGTCTAGGAATGTATGGAAATTAAATTAAACTAAAAAAAAATCGTAAGTGGCCTCATTGGAGAGTGGGAGACCTGCCCCATCTGGGATGGTGAATAACCTCCATTATCTGGAATAATATTGACCCAATTTTCGTAATGAGTGCAATTAATATTCGTCCAACACTACAAAAATAGATAATGTATTAGTATATATATCTAGTAGCCTAAATTTCATATTGTAATAAGTCCAAAATTTAACATAGTAGGTAACTGGAGATGTTCGGGTACTTGGTTCTAATTACATGAGCGAACATAAACACCTGTAGAATTTTGTAGGTTCTTATTAACGGAAATATACAGGAGTGCGCTCACAAGCGCAGGTAGTCCTTACACTCCTATAGGGTCAACTGACCTTACTCTGACCTCTCAGGCGACATGTGGTAAGTGGTATACTAGCCGCTTCCACATGTCGCCAGGCACATTTATCTATGCGTGTGGTGCCATGAAACAGGGGCATTGCCACACGCTACTGACTAGAGAAATAATGTGTATATATAGAGTACATACATGGTATACATACAACATACATAATATACATACACCTCCCCCCCCCCCTTATACGCTCATAGTAAAGTCTTGAGCGGACCTTTTCCTGTGGATCCGTTCTGAGCGTCGAGGGGCTTAATCACAGGGGGAGGATATGGGACTCAGCACTGGTGATGGGGTCGGCGGAATGCGTTATAGGGCGGAGGAAACGGCGGTTCCACCACCACACCCGACCGCTGGGTAACCGCACCTGGTAGTCCCGTGACCTGCCGAGACCCATGACTACGCCCACTTTGTCCCAACGTAGGGAGGTCGGGTCCTGGACACGGACTTGGGTGCCGACACACAACCTGGGGAGAGGACGGGCGTGGTCGTTGTGGCGGGCGACGACGTCTTGAATACGTTCGGCGGCTCGGCGATCAAAATCATCTGTCCTGGCCTGCCACTCCTTGGAGAAGGATTGAAGGTGAGCAGGGACACAAGAACGGAGGGGGCGTCCATGCAAGACCTGGGCAGGGGAGCGTCTGGTGTAATTGGGTGTGTTGCGGAGCTCAAGGAGATCCTGGTCGAAGGCCTTGCTGTCAATATTCCCAGAAGGGGCCACTTTGAGGATGAGGTGCTTTAGGGATTTGACAGCAGCCTCAGCGTGGCCGTTGGACTGCTGGTAATTAGGCGGTGACAAGACATGCCGGACTCCCCATCGGTCGAGGAGCGCAGCAAAGTTCCGGCTTGTGAACTGAGGCCCTCCGTCGGTTCGCAGGCGCGCAGGAACGCCCACGTAACGGAAGTAGTGGCGGAACTTGCTGATGGTGGCGGCAGATGTCGTATCATTACCGCACTTGATGACAACCGGCTAACCAGAGAGACGGTTGACGATAACCAGGAAGGACTCTCCTGACACACAGAAAAAGTCGGCCGACACAGACTCAAAGGGGCGGGTGGGGTTGTTGTCACTCATGAAGGGTTCCTTCTGCTGGCTGGGTTGTAGTACTTGGCGGGGCTTACACGCCTGGACACCATTGGCGATGTCGGGGTCGATGCCAGGCCGGAACACAGTCTGTCTTGCACGCCGTTTGGTGGCCTCGGCTCCACGGTGACTGTAGTGGAGGCGAGCCAAGGCGTGGGGACGTGAAGCAGCAGGGACAACTACCGAAGGAGAGGTGTCACTGGCCAGAGGTAAGGGTAGGGCGGCAGCAGGGTAGTTGCTGCTCCCTTTGTGCACCCTGTTGGCGTATTTTACCTCGAGAATCGGTGTTCGGAAGTCCTGGGAGATGATGGCCAAATCTTGGCAATGTCTGTAGGACAGGAAAAAAAGAGTCGGAACACCATTATTCACGTCACGCCAGGCTTGACACGACCTGTTGCCAAAGGTGACATGTGCATAGAGTGAACCTAGGGCTGGGGCCATCTGTGAACCGTCTGCCGTGACGCCAAAGTCCTTGGGAGGCGGTCCTAGATCACTTGGAGAGAGCCCCAAGCATTCCAAATGCTGGGGACTGATGACCGTAGCCTCAGAGCCGGTGTCGGGCAGCATCTCGAGACAGGATGACACACTGCCGCAGGTCACGATGACGCTGGCGTGCTGGGGGACTTTGGTCCTGGGACGAGCAGAGTACACCTTCCTAATATGGGTCGAGTGTTGTCCAGGGTCGTCGTGCCTCTGGTTTGGCAACTGTGGGCGGTCCTCACCGGTGGAAGGGCGCTGCTGCTTCAGCCGACGCTGTCCCTTAGGCTTGTTGGTCGGACAACACTTGTCGTAGTGGCCCAGACGACCACACACATTGCACTGAACGCGTTTGGCTGGGCACCGTACTGTAAGTGACCAGTGGCCCTTGCGGTCACAACTGTCGCAGGTAGACTCAGCGGCTGGACATACATGTGTTCCGTGCTGCCTACCACAGCTGTTGCAAAGGGAGCCGGGCGTGGTGGGCGTAGGTGTTGGGGCAGACTTCTTGTCTTTCTTGTATTGCGACATAGCCCGTACGGCTGTAGGGGGAGCTCGGATGAAAGAGGTAGCACACTTGGCAGCCTCATAGGAGCGACATACTGTCAATACCTCCTTAAGAGAGGAGGGAGATTCGAGGGAGGTGAGGCGTTGGACAAGCTCCTCGTCCTTAACACACATCAGGATCACCTGCTTCAACTGGGTCTCCTCGCACTGCTAGTGATTACCGAGACATATGTCTATCTCTTCCGAGGCTCTCTTGAGTCGTACATAGAAATCGTCAAAAGTCTCGCCCACCATCTGTCTACAGATAAACACTTCCCTCCTGCGGAGAGCTTCAATCCGCTTACCTTTGATGTGTCGTTCTAGAACATCCAGTACCTCCTCTACAGACAACAAAAACGTCGGGGGCACTTGCAAGGTATGTTCCAACACATGCTGCGCTCCCAGAGACAGGCACATACGTAGGTGAATGAGTTGCTTGGGCTGTGGCAAGCTCTGGAGATCCACCATTGTAGCATAATCAGTACACCGTCGCCGCCACTCACGAAAAGTCTGGAAAGTCTCATCAGGCTTCAAGGTGGGCGGGGTTGGACATCCACTTTGATAGAGGGCTTTGACGAGGTATCTGAGCCAGTCAGTCCTGGAGTAGTGGAAGGGCCAAGGGCTTGATGAGCAGTGAGGCTAGATATCTAAGCTGCAAACCTTTCGTTATATTCCAATCTTCGTTGGTGGTCCAGGAGCACATCTTTTCGCTTCGTCCAGACGCCTTTCCTCCCTCATAAGCTTCATCAGAGCAATTATCTCTGAGGACGAAGCTGAGGGTCGAGGGGTGTGGCTGGGAGATATGTTGGGAGAGGGTGGGGCGTCGCGCTCTGACTGCTCATCCATCTCTGTAGAGCTGTCATTCGTCTGAATCATCCGGGCGCTAGGGACACCCCTGCGTGAGGCCCGGGGCATAATTACTTTATATTGTATGTCGAAGCGGTGTTGATCGGTCAGCCCGTCGTATCAACCAGATCTGAGACAACAAAATTAATTGAATACACAGATAAATAACTTATATATATATATATATATATATATATATATATATATATATATATATATATATATATATATATATATATATATATATATATATATATATATATATATATATATATATATATATATATAGCTATCTTATTCAAGACATCTTCAGATGTCTTGAATAAAGAAGTAAGGTGCCGTTGTTTCCTTTTCCCGTGTGATTTTATCAAGATTTATCTTATCCACGTTTTCATTAGGATCTGAAATATATATATATATATATATATATATATATATATATATATATATATATATATATATATATATATATATATATATATATATATATATATATATATATATATATATATATATATATATATATATACATATATATTTATATATATATATATATTGATATGCTGCAATTCACCCCGAAGATGAATACAAAGCGCTTGGGAACTCTGTGTTTTCTTTCCTTGCAGGTTATCAGTAGATCACGCGCACCTACAGTGATTTACTTTATATATATATATATATATATATATATATATATATATATATATATATATATATATATATATATATATATATATATATATATATATATATATATATATATATGTAATATTCAGAAATTCAGAGTAATTTCAAACGCCGCGCCTTAGGCGATGCTGAGTTCAAGGTCGTCTGAGGGAAGACCGCCCTCCCGGCACGTAGCGAGAGGTTGTGGAACTAGGCCTATACGATACTAAATGTAATTTACCGAATTAATAATGATGCGATTCATGAAGTTAAGGGACTATTATTGAATTTGAAATTATTATGGATCGTTTACCAGTCTGAATAATGTTACGGGTGTCCCAAGAAAGTTATTAGTTAGGCAGAAAATATGTCACTAGGCCTAAGCTAGCGCCTTGGAGAGACGCGAGGCTTGCTGGTCCTCAGTCATGTGAAAGCGATCGGACCAACAGGACGTCCCTACACGTCCGTCCACAGAAATAGTCATGTGGACTAGTCACCTGTGTTGCTCTATTGCAGTATAACAAGTAAGTCTCATTCGATCTCAGATAGGGGTTAGATAGGGCAGTGATAACGTTATTAAGAGCTAACAGTGAGTTAATGTCAGGGTTTCCGTCAGAACCCAATTGACTGAGAGATTGACTGCCATTTGAGACTGCCGTTGATGATGGAGGATTGGCGATTGTCGCCATTGGAACGATCAGTGTAGGCTTGTCACTGGTTAGCGGGGTAGCAAAGGATCTCTTGAGTGAACGAGTGCTCCCGACAACTAAAACGACACGGGACCAGCATCAGCATTGGGTGATCAGTTCTTACCAAGTGGGTGCACAACACCACGTGCCCTAGGTCAGCTAGAAGTATTACCTACTGGCCATGGTCACCGGCGGGCGTTCTCTCTTCCCGCCCATGGACGCACTGAGAGTACACTGAGGCTATCTGAGTAAATTAATGGTCACACACTGAGACCAGGTATACTGCCAGATTCTGGGGTCACTAAGTCTAAGGGGATAACTTAACTCTAATCTTAATTTCTATGGGTCGCTGCCACTAGATCCACTCTGGACAGCATGTAGCTCGTTAGGTAGCATGCAGAGTGGACTAGGCATTGGGTTAGGTTTTCCATTGACCAGATCGATAAGGGTAAAGAAGGGTGAAACCATAACATGTCTTAATTGATTTATTCCTTATAAAACATACTGGTAAAAAACATATGCAACCACACTGTGGACCATAACTCCAAGGCCTGTCCCAGGGTATAGCACTGGCGCCTCTAACAGTTGCTGTTGTGGTCGGTTACCCTCCGACCCGAGGTGGGTTTGGGGTCCTCGGCCCACGAGGTAGAGTAGAGCCGATTAATCATGCCGAATCAGCGCCATCACTCCTGTATTGACCACTGCTGGGTATCCACCGGCTCCGAGCGACCGGTGGGTTTCAATTAAGCCCACCCTCGATCTGGGGACAAACGGGGCAGCGTCAGGGGACTGAGAAACATGACAACACCAACAAACTCTCTTGTCTAGATGACAGACGTATTTACGTTATATTACTTATGCACTGGGTGAATGACAATTCAACTGTTAAATCATGAACAGTGGTGAACACTGATATTCACTACAATTGACTGAATTAACTGAATGGCTAGGGAACACAGAACATACCTAGGGACAAACGGGGCAGCGTCAGGGGACGCTCTCCCTGGCCATCTTGAGTTTATATACCTCTGAGTTGCCAGTGATCGCTACTCACGCAATGACAATAATTACAAACAAACTAACTGTTACTCATTCAAAGATGACCCTCAGTTGACAAAGGTCTGGCGAATTACTAAAGTTGATTTAAACAGACTAATTCAAGGTTGCGTTTGCCAGTAGAGAGTGCAATAAACGCAGTGACAACTGTGTTCGAAGGCGGGACTTACTGGGAGTGATCCTGAGGGTAAAACAGATGGGAAATACACGTCTCTCCTGAGATTCTACTAGCGCCGTGGATTTGAATATTATGTAGCGTAATATGAATTAAAACGGGTTTTTAGGAATGACAATGACGTGAGCAGTACATAGCCTTCCCCTTCCAAAGATTCATATTATGCGGAATAATAGGCAAAAGCACTAACGCGGTAGTGCACATACATTCGACATATCTTAACAGTTCGTGATTACAGTACCTTAATACATAAAACAAAACCTAAGGAGACTTAAACGTTTCATACTCGAGTCTCCGCTACCTATACCTGCAACATCTTATCGATTACACTATTTTAGTACAATATAGTACAGTATAAGAAACATGTCCCTCGCAGTTCGTCAGTGTTACCTCAGCATATTTTGGCACTAACACATAAACAGTGACTCTGACATTACTGATACAACAAAGTACTCTGCATGAAATTACATATACTCAGGAATTTAAATTCTTGTCTATGAATAGAGTGGTTATCATTTATATCGTTTACAACTTACGTTTCAATAATAAATTCTTACCCATGAAATAGCCGTTTCTACAAATGCATGGCTAGGGCTCTAACACAAAACACGTATTTTCTGTCTACAGTTCAGAAAGGCCTTAGTGTTTGAAAGTCAGGTGACTCCTCTTTCGGGTAGTCAACAACTAAAACTTCCGACTTACATAAGCTGGGGAATTTTTCTTTCAGCAGCCTTGACAGCAACTGGATCTCCGGACTTCAGTTCATGGGAACTGGAGGATTTCAAGTCGGGGTGACTCCTCTGGAGTGGTAGGCAAAACAAATTCTGTTTTGCTGATTTTCTTTCCAAACTTCTTACTGCAGCACTGGTTTGGACTTTGGTTCGTAAGAACTGGGATTTATAATGTTGGGGTGACTTCAGTGCGACTGACGAGTCAACAACCCCCCCAAAAAACTATAGACAGTTCATTGCTGAGTCACGCTCTGAAAAGAATCAGTGTTAATAATAAGGTAATACTGCGGGTTGTCCTTGACTCAACAAGTATTGACTGACCTTTTCAATTATATGATTTTACTTACTTCTCACTTCTAATGTAATCTATTGTACTCACTTGGAGTCACCCATATGTTATTTTCTGGCAATTTTCAAGGTGCATTTGTTCTTTCTGAATGTCATATCTAGGAGTCCTCAACCCCTCAAAGCAATTGCTGAAATTATACATGTATTAGCTCTCATCCTAAACATAAACACCTTACTGACCATGGTCGGTCTACGCTGGAACTATTGCCTTGACATTGAAATCGCCTCTAAAAGAAACAACACAAAACACAATATGTCGAAATATAACACCAGCAGCACATATAAATTCTTTGTCTAAACTGACATCAACAGAACTAAACACTTCCACTTGAAATCAAAACAAATACATCAAATATGTCTATTTCAAAATAACACCGTTACATAACCTTAGTACAATTATGACAACTTGGTGACACTCCAACCACTGTCACACACTCTTAACACGGCAGATGTTCACTAAGTCATTATTCTACTCATTGTCTGTAAATATCAAAGTGTTAATTCGGTGATCTACTAATTCTTTATGCTACCAGTGTAACAGGCACTTAAAAAAAAATAAGTACCTTGGTATACAACAAGACTTCTCTAAAGTTCTAGTGCAACAGAAATAGTTAGTGGCTAAACTCACGGTTGTTCTCAGACGTTTTTTAACACTAGACTTTCAATTTTAAATATACTGTACCTCTACTTTAAAACAGATTTCTAATTTTTCTAGAGCAATTGTTCTAACCTAACTTCAGTGAGTATTTGCCGTGAACTGTTTTAATTCTCCTTAAAACCACAAAAAAAAAAAAAATATCCACAGCATCAAAACATTTCTCCTGATCTGATACATGTAAAATTACATCGCTTCCGTGCCCACCTGTGTAGGGGGCAGGTTTTTTCAACACCTACCACCCTTACCTTACTTCTCTATTATTGTTTCTTTTTTAACTTAAGTACAGCTTCAATTCCCTCGGTTTGATCAATGATTAAAACCATCCCCACACGCTATAGCCACCAATTTATATACTGCCAGATTCTGGGGGTCACCCTAAGTCCTAAGAGGTGTAACTCTAATCTTAATTTCTAGAGATGCCACCAGGCCTCTGGACAGCTCGTTAGGTGGCGTGCAGTGGACTAGGCATTGGATTTGGAGTTTTCCATTGACCCAGATGATGAGGTAAGAGGTGAAACCATAGCAATATTGATTTATTCATATAAAAACACTGGTAAAAACATATACAACCACACTGTGGACCCTGCTCCAAGGCCTGGCCCAGGGGTATAGCAGTGGCGCCTCCTAACAGCTGCTGTTGTGGTCCCAGTTCCCTCGACCAGGGTGGGTTTGGGGTCCTCAGCCTGAGGTGGTGAGCCGATTAATCATGCCGAATCAGCGCCATCACTCCTATATTGACCACTGCTGGGTATCCACCGGCTCCGAGCGACCGGTGGGTTTCAATTAAGCCCACCCTCGATCTGGGGACAAACGGGGCAGCGTCAGGGGACTGAGAAACATGACAACACCAACAAACTCTCTTGTCTAGACGACAGACGTATTTACGTTATATTACTTCTACACTGGGTGAATGACAATTCAACTGTTAAATCATGAACAGTGGTGAACACTGATATTCACTACAATTGACTGAATTAACTGAATGGCTAGGGAACACAGAACATACCTGGGGACAAACGGGGCAGCGTCAGGGGACGCTCTCGATATGATACGATACGAAGTCTTTAGTTAAGAGGTGAAAGAAGATTATTAGGAGTTGAA
Source organism: Homarus americanus (assembly GCF_018991925.1). Lineage (NCBI taxonomy): Eukaryota > Metazoa > Arthropoda > Malacostraca > Decapoda > Nephropidae > Homarus > Homarus americanus. The sequence goes on from NW_024713129.1 coordinate 5,739,570, forward strand.
GGAAAAGTGGTGAAACTGAAATACAGTAGGAGTAGAAAGAATCTGGGCTCAACCAGATCGCTTCATCTTTCTTATTGGTGTTTTGACAATAATCACAAACAAACTAACTGTTACTCATTCAAAGATGACCCTCAGTTGACAAAGGTCTGGCGAATTACTAAAGTTGATTTAAACAGACTAATTCAAGGTTGCGTTTGCCAGTAGAGAGTGCAATAAACGTAGTGACAACTGTGTTCGAAAGAGGGACTTACTGGGAGTGATCCTGAGGGTAAAACAGATGGGAAATACACGTCTCTCCTGAGATTCTACAAGCGCGGTGGATTTGAATATTATGTTGCGTAATATGAATTAAAACGGGTTTTTAGGAATGACAATGATGTGCGCAGTACACAGCAGTCTAGGGGATACCTAGAGGAACATTTTATCTCCCTTATTACTGGTGTATGTTGAGTTGGGTGGAGCATGGCTCACGGGTATTGGTGGACCCAGTAACATCTCAATAATAGTGACAATATTTTTGTGTGTAGTTAGCACCATTTTTCAGTTACTGATATTATCTTGATGTGTGTAGTAAAAGTTCCTAAATGATTTTGATAGTATTGTTTTTTGAATGTTTGTGTCACTAAGTGGAACCAGAGTGATACTGTGATTTAATTCCTTTAATGCATCTAATTTTTCTTTATAATTCCGATCTCAGGTATAACTTTTGTTCCCCAGAGTAGTGGTTAAGTTAGGTTAGGAATTGTGCATCTGTTGAGCTGATATAATTTTGGTGAGTACCCTTAAGGCCCATTCATTGGAGAGTTATTAATATCTCTTTTTTTTAATACCATTTTCTCAGTGATTGATATTTTGTTGAAAGCCCTTAAGGAATGGTTCATATGTGCAAGCAACATTTCTTACTACTTTAAACTTATTGTCCCCTAATGAGGCATTGCCTGAGTTTCTAATAATTTCAACATCATGTATAACTTTATTCCCCAGAGTAGTATTTTAAGTTGAGGTTAAGAGGTGCGGATATTGGTGTACCATTATTTGATTTTGTTTGTAGTGTTGGGGGGAATGTAAGTGTAAATTTTACAGTGTGTCTCATTCATCCCGGTCACAGACGCTATCCTTCCACGGGACACGGACATTATAGGGGGCAGGGAAAAAACACTTTTATTTGAGTTGCAGGCTGCACTTTTCAGGCATCGTTTGTATGGCTGTAACAAACACCTGTGCAAAATTTTATGCCATTTCATGCATACTTACCCTGCCGCATCGCGAACGACTTTTTGTCAACTTTTAGTGTTTACCAAAAATTAGGTGTCATTTAATGTTTTCCAGGATAATGATAAATTTTACATGGGTGACATCGATTTAATTCACATGTTATTTTACAGGTACACCGTATAGAAAATCATTACAAGTTCATATTGAAATTCTTTTTTGTGCGGAACCTTGGCATCATTTTCCTAGACAATAATCTTTGCCGAATATATTCATCTCTCGATTCGTATCCCGTCACTTCAGTGCAAGCTTCAGTCATCACTTTTATGCCCCTCTCGACCGCCTGAGTGCTGTTTGGCCACTTGGGCACCACTAATGGTGTCTCAAGAATGTCATTAACCTGTAGATTTGACAGAGAAGCAATTTAAGGAGGCTCAGTCTTGAGTTCATTCCTCCAGTTAATCATGGAATGATAGTTTTTTGCTTGCCACTTTAGTTTCGGAGTCACCACCTTTCTCATGTTGACTACAGGAGGCACATCCTCATTCCCATCTCCATCTTTACCCTCCTCATCAGTATAGTTTAACAAATTCTCGTCAACAGCAGCATCAGAATCTTCCTCCTCCTCTTCAGATCTGCCAGTGCATTCTTCCTTTTGCTGATTCTCCTCTCTAATTTTTCTTATCATTGAGACAGCTTTTTCTCTAGCAGTCATGTCCTCATCTGCACACATACCAAGAAGAAGTTGATCTGTGTGGGCGAAGTATGCATTTCTCTGGACAGCCTTCTTCACTATCGTCTCCTCCTCACTATTCAGGTGTTTCATATATAGCAGGGACTGGAATACGTTCCTTGAGCCGTGTGTTACGTAAGGGTGTATCTTGATGTAAAACCACATTGGAGCACTGAACTTTATTATTGTAATGACAATTCTTTTCAACTCATGGCTGGGTCTTGATGTTGCTACATACAGCCTGAGGATTCTACTCCATAAGGTGTTCCACCTTGACACACAGGGAGGACCTGGCTCAATAGCAGCCAAGTCATCTTCAACAACACCTGTGATAACTCCTTTACAAATCCTATACAGGTATTTCTGATCCCAGGACAGATCTTTCTCCACTTCATCATTAAACACAGGGAAATCAGGGAAACTGACTGGCTGGAAGGCGACAACTGGAAGCTCAGACAAAGACTCCTTGATCTGCTTTCCAATGGGACCACGCCAATGCTCAGGACCACTTGGTTTACCATCATAGTGATAAAAAACTGCGCGGAAAGGCAGCTCATTTCCGTGAAGCTGACATATGAAATAATGGAGCGGGTGACCAAGTAACATTTCAAGATGATGAATGACTCCATTTTCTGATCCTACATTTACATTGGTTCCATCACAACCAACACACACAATGGGCTGCTGGGTTAGATTTTTCTCCAACAGAATGACTGCTTATGGGTGACTGAGGAAGCACGTGGTGATCCTGCGGTGTGAACTGCTTAACGGTAACTATTTGAATAATTTCAAGTGCGCCAACTTACCCAGGTCTCCCCTACATTGCAGTACAGTAACACAACATTGAGAAATGAAATGAGAAAAGGCTGATAATCAATATAGACATAGCACCATACTCATCTGCAACAAGACAACTTAAATGAAATAAGAGATATGAAAAAAAAAGTTGATAAACACTGAACAGAACATTGCACCGCCACAGCGGCTGTTTGGCTAGTACTGTAGGTAAATTTAAAAATTTGAGTAGAAAATGCGGCAGACTAAACCTCGACATATCAGCTTCAAATTTGGCATGGAGTCTTAGATATGTATAAGGAACAATGCCTGAAGAGTGCAGCTTTGAGCAAAATTTCACTGCCCCCTAACGGACAATCGATTTTGTTTAGTAGATTTAAGTGTTCTTGTGCTGGTTCGGGATTTTTCTCGAAGCGCCGCTTCCACTACGATTACCATCTAATAATCTTTAATAAACCCCAAGTCAGGTGAGAAATTAAAAGTCCAGTAAATTCCGACCGGTTACATATATATATATATATATATATATATATATATATGAAGAAATGACCGCGGTCATTGTGTTCGTGCGTGGGTTGGTGTGTGTAGGCGCGGTGGAGCGCGGAGGGAGGCGGTGGGAGGTGAGCAGTGAGGGGTGAGTTACCCTCGAGGCGGCCGGGGAAGGACGCGCTGACACACCACTCGTCACAAATGCCTATATCAGCCTTCCACCTTAGGGAATCCTTTAAAACAAGGACACACACTTTAACACTACACACACACACACCAGGGGCACTTAAAGACACTTCACAGGAAATTGCAGTCACTGCACACTGCTCAAAACTCGTTGGCTATTCAAACGAATTTTTGTGGGAGACAATGGCGACGGATGACGGAGTTGACAGAGGAGGTCTACCGGTCTTGATTTTACACGAACACACTTATTTCCACTTAATCGATCACATGACACTCACTGCGCCATGGAGATTTTCGAGGTACTTTTTTCTAACTACAAGAGCGAACATAAACACCTGTAGAGTTCTGTAGGTTCTTATTAACGGAAATATACAGGAGTGCGCTCACAAGCGCAGGTAGTCCTTACACTCCTATAGGGTCAACTGACCTCACTCTGACCTCTCAGGCGACATGTGGTAAGTGGTATACTAGCCGCTTCCAGATGTTGCCAGGCACATTTATCTACGCGTGTGGTGACATGAAACAGGGGCATTGCCACACGCTACTGACTAGAGAAATAATGTGTATATATAGAGTACATACATGGTATACATACAACATAAATAATATACATACAGTAACCAGTGCCAGGTAGTTCCCAGGCCCTAACACATCAACTTTGTGTATAAGTTTAACCAACACTTGTTACTCATAATGTTACCGCCATTGTAAGATAAAAATGAGAGAGAGAGAGAGAGAGGGTGAGAAGGGAGGGGGGGGGGCAGTGCTGACAACGTGTTTGTTGGTGTTTGTTGGTCGTGTCTAATATAAAACAGATGGCCCTCGCCTAGGGCTGCTATTGGGTGGCGATTGCTCACAGTAGTCTATCAATTCTTGCAGGAGAAACAACTCGCTGGTCGAACCCAAGACCCCAAGACCCTAAAACGTAAATATAAACTCTAAATAACTTTAATAAGTATATTTATGTACTGTAATTTGATCATATTATACAACTTGTCTCCTGATATATCAACAGATGTAACATGTGAGTTATATTTAAGATGTTAACAGGCTATGTACTGTATATTGATTGTATTATTCATACTATGTGTCCTGAGATAACAGCATTTGTTATATGTGAATTGTTTGCGAGGACTGTAGAAGGACCAACGTGGATCACCCACCCACCCACAGTGGGTGGATCACGTGCGTCGTCAGCAGGGAGACAGTGATAGTGAGTACTGTGTGTTCAAGTTCAAGTTTAGAAGCTCCAAAAAGTTGTTGGTAGCGAAAGTCAGAGCGGGGAAGATGACAGAGGAAGGAGCAGGAGGTTAGGAAGGAAATTGTAGTGGGAGAGATAGTGCCGTGGCTTTACACGACTGCGTTTATTTGGTTAGCGCATAGCGCACGTATGTGGTTTTGTCTGTGTTGGGTGTGTGATCCTCGGGTCACCACTCCTCCGGATTGTGTTAGTTCAGCTGTGTGTTTGAGTGAAGTGTCTTAAATACCTGGACAGTGTCGTAAGGCTTCTGTCTGCGCATACTGGGCTGTGAGCGTTCCTTCCGAACAGGGAGGCCGCGCACCCAGTGAGCTAAGGTTTCAGAACACCCAGACACTGTCTAATGCAGGAGTGGGCAAAGTACGGCCCGCGGGCCACATTTGGCCCGCCAAATTATTTCTGTGGCCCGCCACTGCATTTGGCAATCAGAAAAAAAAATTCTTATTAATTACAGAAAGGACAATTTTGGAAGTTGGGTGGACATAGCAGCAATACTGGTTCGTCGCTGTTAACCTGTGGCCCGCGAAGTGTGCCACCATTCATGAAGTGGCCCTCCATCAAAAATAATTGCCCACCCCTGGTGTAATGTTTGGTCTGGGCGGACGGGTAGTTAGCGTTCGCTCGGACACGCACGCAAGTGATTATAACTAACAGCTGATCTTCCTATACCAGTGACACCATAGTATATCAAATATCAACCATATCGCAAAATTAACTTCGGAAAATAATCACAAAGTTTCGCTTAACAGATTTATAATTCTGATAAGATTCATTAACTTTTATTTTGTCTTTATCTTAAGTGAACGTATATAAGTCTTAGTATATTTCACGGTAATTATATAAGACGTTGGTGTTACATTTAGATTTAAGTTAAACAATGATGATAAGGAACCATGAAGTAATACATAAATGAAAAGGATTTGCGGGTTAAGTGTGTGTACAACATTCAAGTTATATGTACAGAATGTATATGTGTATATATGTGTATGTGTGTGAATAATCAAGAAATAACAACGAAGGTTGTGACAAGCCGTAACCTTGTACAAGTAAGGGCGCCGCAGTAGTGTTTGTGACATCCGTTGTGTAAAGAGTCCCTACATTGATTGTGGGTCTCTATGGTTGTGTTAGTATGACATCCTAGCTCGTGTGTGACATCACTCGTGCGCATGGCACGCGTCTGTGTGACATCAACTCCAATTGTGTGACATCAACTCGAGTCTCACTGTAGTCGTGTTTGTGTGACATCACTCGTGCGTATTGCACGCTACGTGTCTGAGGGACGTCGCTCGTGTGTCACCACTGTGGTCATGATTGTATATGTATATGTATATAAATATGTATATGTATATATATATGCATATATATATATATATATATATATATATATATATATATATATATATATATATATATATATATATATATATATATATATATATATATATATATATAAAATCACACAGGAAAATGGAAACAACGGGTACCTTAGCTTTCGTCTTTATTCAAGACATCTTCAGACAACTGGATTACATGGACAGAAGAGGCAAATATACAGGGTGACCTAAAACATGAGTCAGGTCAAAATGATGACATACTAATCCCCACACCAACACACACGTAGAGGAGCTTAAGAGAAGATTGGTGACGTGACTAACCAAGTCAGGTCAGAAAAAAGGATCCAAAATAACTATCATACATCTAGATCAAAAGGTTTTAAAGCATTTTTAACCTTGGGCCACTGACAAATAAATTTATGTAACATATTATCAGTTTTGAACTGACCATCACTTAGGTTTATTGATTTTAATTCGCAATCAAACTAGCTTCAACCAGAAGTCTTCTGTGACACAAGATGATTGAATACTTCTAGCTTTTTCCCAAGCAATGGGGTGATTATTATTCTAACATGAACGAACAAGGCACTGCCGTGGGGGAAGAGGAGGAGTGTGGGGAAGGACGACCTCCTTGCCACCCTGTTAAGGCAAGCTGGGGCAGTTGAGGGTGAGTTGACACTCTAAAGGGAGGAAAAATGAAGCCCTCAGGACGGAACTCCTTCAGGTAGGTGTCCTGCCTAGCAGGACACCTGCGAAGAGCAGGCATCAGAGAGTGGTTATCTCCAAGGGGACTAGGGTCAGGCTTAGAAAGCTGACCAGGGGTGTGGAGTGCAGTAACCCTTACCAGGTGCTGCAAGGCTGGAGAGGAAGAAGAAGAAGCAGGACGGTATGGATCAAGGAGAGGAAAGGGCAGTTGTACAAACCCTGCCCACAGGTAGGTCGTGGTTGGTGAGCAGCCAGGTGAGGTTTATGGATAGGGGCTTTTGTGCGAGATAGGAAGCAATAGGACTAGGGTATGTTTTCCTGGGGCTGGGATGGGACATGTAGCCGAGGGTTAGACAGAGTTTTGTCAGGGGAGGTACCAATCAGTAGTGTGTCTTAGTGTGGGAGGAAACGACATAGGTAAGGTTAGGGTGAGGAACTTTCAAGAGGTATAGGGAGGCGCTGGGGAAGATTAGAGATAGGAAGGGATCGATGGTATGTGGTGTCTTGCCTAGAAGAGGGGTTGGTCGTGAATGGCTGTCCAGGGCAATTGCTATTAATTGCCGACTGGAAAAACTGTGCAAACAATGGTTGGGCATTCATTGATGACTGGCAACGATTTTATGGCATACCTGTACTGTCGCGACGGAGTACACTTGTCTCGTGAGGGGTAAAGACGTTGTCTGCATCCTGGAGCGTGGTATTGCACTCGAAGGGTTTCGCCAGTAGAGAGGGGTCGGGGAAAATGGGAGTAAAAAACAAGCAGGTCCTGGGAAGTAATTGAAACAGAAGTAGATAATGCTGAAAATATAGTTAGTCATAATAACAAACATCAAAGTAATAAATGTAAAACAGATAGAAACGGAAGAAATATATTGAGTGTTTATTATACGAATAGTAGAAGCCTGTGTAACAAGATGGACCAGCTCAGGGCCATTGTTAGTAAAAGAACATAGATATAATTGCAATAACGGAAACATGGATAAATTCAAACAGCAACTTTTTTAGCAGAATTTTATATTCAGGATATAACCTATTTAAATTTGACAGAGTAGGAAGGGAGAGGTGGCGGTGTAGCAGTGTATATCAGGGTGTCATTAAAAAGCTGCAATAAATCAAACATTAAAACAAATAGCGACAATGAAAGTATTTGGGTAGAGATTGGTGAGGGCAGTGAATCGTAGTCATTGGTGTTATATATAGACCACCTAATTTGAGTAGGAACGATGGTAATTGCTATGGGAGGAAATAAAGAAGGCATCTGATAGAAACT
>NW_024713129.1:5747651-5920582 GCF_018991925.1 Homarus americanus
AAATTCCGGATCAGGATATATATATATATATATATATATATATATATATATATATATATATATATATATATATATATATATATATATATATATATATATATATATATATATATATATATATATTTATATATATATATATATATATATATATATATTTATATATATATATATTATATATATTTATATATATATATATATATATATATATATATATATATATATATATATATATATATATATATATATATATATATTGGGGTAACATACATTGGGTATATATTTATATATACAAATTGCAGTTACAATTGCCTGGTTCTCAAATCGATTAATACCTTGGTGCACCCAATCTTGTTATGCTTAGCCAAACTTAAATGAAGATACGTACGTTCCATTAATGTAAGACGTCTGGTGCTCATCTGGGTAACCAACAGTTTCGTTGTTCTTCTGAGGAAGAACAATTCATTTGTATGTTTTTTACCAGTATGCTTTATAAAGAATAAATTAATTAAGACATGTTATGGTTTCACCCTTCTTTCCCCTTATCGATCTGGTCAATGGAAAACCTAACCCAATGCCTAGTCCACTCTGCACGCTACCTAACGAGCTACATGCTGTCCAGAGGGGGTCTGGTGGCAGCGACCCTTAGAAATTAAGATTAGAGTTAAGTATTTACCCTTAGTATTAGTGACCCCCAGTCTGGCAGTATACCAGTGCCCTACGTAAATGAATGGCGCCAGTACCGATGAGCAGCCTATCAATATAGAATACCAAGTACTTTACTTGGCACCTGGGACGACAGTGGTACCGCGAACAGGGCTGCTAGATCATTCATGAAAGCAGACGACATGAACCAACCAAATGTAAACTCCCAGGATAGTTAGACTAGCATTCCAGGTTTTATCAGGTTTGACTGAGTTACTTAGAACCATTTCAGGTTAGGTTTAATTGGTTTGTAACAAGTGTAAATAAATTAGTTAGCGGAGCAGTTTGTGGTCTTTTTTTTTCAGTCTGTCTTGTATATAAAGGACCAGTAACATACCAATCAGTATTGTAATCCTGCCTGAATCCTCCACATCTCAGGTCGGGCTACAGCTTCGGCTCCTTCACGGCAGAGGCGTCAAAGTTCTTGCCAGTGCTGTTGGAAGAAGTGAAGGCGCTAGGAGGCCAGGTCGAGGTAGGACGGCGATTGAACTCTCTGAAAGAAGCGGCGGTGAATGCGGACTTGGTCGTCAACTGCAGCGGTTTGGGTGCTAGACACCTCGTGCCTGACCCAGACGTCTACCCCTGCAGAGGTCAGGTCATGAGGGTCAGTATCTCAGCAGAATCAGCTTAAAAACGTTCTCACACCTCCAATAATGGCGAACAAAGCTTGTCAGTAAAGGTGACCAAGTACAGTCAACTACTGAAATTGAAATATTTACAGTCAACTACTAAAATCCATCCACCTGTTCCACTGAACCACGAACCCCGAGATTTCGGAACCGTGAATCTGAAGCATTTGTGGACAAGAATGTACACAGTCTACTGCTTCAGGTTCAAGAGTCTGGTGGATCTCGTGGTTGTAGTTCAGAGGTGGGGGAGGGGGGGACAAAATATTGAGTAAACGACAGAAATTGTCGATTAAGTCCCTATAAGATTATAATTATTATTATTATTATTATTATTTGTATTAGATTATTATTATTATTATTATTATTATTATTATTATTATTATTATTATTATTATTATTATTATTGTTATTACATTTTCGCCCCCCATGCCCCGATGTGGGTCAGTGACCTGTGCCCGGGTGGGCTAATCCCCGTAAAAAAAAATTATATATATATATATATATATATATATATATATATATATATATATATATATATATATATATATATATATATATATATATATATATATATATATATATATATATATATATATATATATATATTCGTTAACGAACACAACTGCCTAGCAGGTTGTTCAGCAACCTAAAAAATTGTTAATCCCAACCATTGTTTCAATGGATTTTGGGTACTGGTTCCAGCTCACCGAAAATTGCCTAAATTCAACAAAATGGTAGAAAAGTTCACTTACTTTGGAGGTGTGTATGTAGAAGGCCCTGACAGATGATGATGATGATGACATGATGATGATGATACGATGATGGGAAATTAGAATGTGGAGGAGAAGGAAGAAGAGAAGGCATTGGGTGGAAGAGAATTCACCCATGGCACCATTTCTCATCCATAAAATTTAGTTCTCTTGGTGTAATTCAAGATTATTTTCTTTAAATCAACACTGCACTGCATTATATATTGTCAATATGTAAAATATATTTCAAAATGACCAATAATTTGCTTGGAAACACAGAAAAAAAAGCGTTTAGTTGAAGAGAGTCTCAAGCAAGATGTTACATCCAGTGAAAACAGAGAAAGACTAACTCCTGTTTGCTGTGTTAAGAGGCTGGATGCCGCGCATTAAACTAGTCACTTTACCTTCAATTATGTTCAATAATTGTTAAAATGACTAAAAAATTGAATATTAAACTTTTAAAATTATTGAATAGTATAAACTTCTTGATATTTACTAAAATAGTAAGGAATTTAAGCCCTAGAACCGATTAATGTATTGGCGGACTAATACTAAAGCTGGTTGACCGGCCAGTGCAAGCGAAAACATGTTGAGGTCGGCTCGTAAGAAATTCGTTAACCGAATTTTTGTTCGTTAACCGAATTTAAGAATCTTATGGGAGGCAGTTCGTTAACCTAAATTCTCAAGTAACCTATATGCTCATATATATATATATATATATATATATATATATATATATATATATATATATATATATATATATATGTATGTATATATATATATATATATATATATATATATATATATATATATATATATATATATATATATATATATATATATATATATATATATATACTGTATATATATATATATATATATATATATATATATATATATATATATATATATATATATATATATATATATATATATATATATATATATATATATATATATATATATATATATATATATATATATATATATATATATATATATATATATATATATATATATATATATGCTGATAACCACAAGGAAGGAAGAAAACACGAAGTTCCCAAGCGCTTTCGTGTAATTCACATCTTCAGGGGTGAGTACAGATTAAAGAGAAGTACAAAATAAGGTGTATATATACAGGGGAGGGTGAGATCAGGTCCACAATGGTCAGGTATTAGGTAATGACCCTACTAATCTTTAAATAGCACGGCAACGGTCGGTAGTCAGGTCAGAGGGTAAGGTGACCCAACCTTCTCACCTGGTTACAAATCTTCTTAATTACAAAATTGTCCAGTTTGTACATGCCATTACTCTGTATATATACACCTTGTTTTGTACTTCTCTTTAGTCTGTACTCACCCCTGAAGATGTGAATTACACGAAAGGGCTTGGGAACTTCGTGTTTTCTTCCTTCCTTGTGGTTATCAGCATATACCTAGATCACGTGCAACTACAGTGATTTACTTGCATATATATATACTATATATATATATATATATATATATATATATATATATATATATATATATATACATACAGTAGTACCCCGATTTACGCGGTCAATTGAACCCACAGGGTACCGCGGAAAATGAAATCCGCGTAAATGGAACAACAGAACATATGGGATTAATTCCAATACACACTGGCCCGACCCCCAAACTCCACTTTTTCCGACACAATACCTATGTTGTAGTAAAAATAACATTTAAATTTTATGATGGTATTGTAGTGGACGTCTCCCCTACAACTGCTACAACTGCGTAGCAGCTCACCACCTGCTATCACATTCCAATGTGCCGCCTTCCCTAGCAACCAACCAGATGTTACCGTATCTTAGCAACGAAACTATTCACCGGCTACTTCTCGGGTTTTCCCACCATGACTCATGGCGGCTGCTGCGGGGTATATAAGCTCTGTCTCTCCATTGAGATTCATTCTGACCATTCTTCTTGAACAAGCAACACCTCCTCCTCTGCCGCTGCCTGGCGACCCTCGCCTCTCCTCCGCCTGCCTGGCGGTCCTCGCTCCCGCCAGCGAGCATGTCCTTCTCTGAGCTTCCTCACCAACCAACTCTCATTCTGCCCATTTTCCTGAACAAGCAACATCTCCTCCAGCAAGCTCCAGCTGTCCAGCATTCATTCAATCAGGAGGCCAGCAACAGGCAACATCTTCTCTAACGAAGCTCCTGCACATCTACCTCCTTCAACAAGCTACTCACCGCACGTCTCTACCAAGCAGCCCCTCACCACACAGCACCTCCAGCACCAGACTGTCTATCATATAACTTATATATTATACAAGAAAACCACATTAGAGTTTCCTTCCATCCTGAGTGCTAGACAACATTAATATCTCGATACCCCTACAACAGTGTCCTATGTGTGGAAATTGTTTGCTTAACAAAAAAGACAACAATTCTTTTGTCTGTAAATATAGGTGTACAAGATCGCCCAGCTGTATCCTCCACCATAGTAACAGGTAAGCTCCAAAAGTGGTTAGGTTAGGTTAGATTTTGTTGTGTGTGTTTTTTCGTGTAATTAGCGGTTTATTCTACAAATGAAAATGTTTTTTTCTTCTTAGAGACCGCTTATTTGCACCAGAAATGAAGGTCAGATTTTCTTTACTGTACTTACTTTTAACTTTCATCCTCTTCCCCACTGATCGGCTCGTTAGCTGCTTGGGCGATCGGTTACGTCTCTGTTAAGCACTGTTGGCAAGTACTGGGCATGCACCAGCTCCTGAATGTATCTGAACCTGCTCCAGTGCTTATCCAGTCTGGTCATGAAAAAGCTTACACTCAGTGCCGTCACAACACTCTCTGGCAGATTGTTCCATGAGTTCACAATTCTCACTCCGAAAAAGTTACCCCTCACAGTTTTCTGGGCTTGGAGCTTCTTCAACCTTGAGCTGTGACCCCTTGTGGGCGAGCGTCCGCCAGCTCCAGGTAAGGGCACTTGACTGAGTAGTGCCCTTTGAGATGCTTTCACTATAAGGGAGCGTGTCTTCCAACACCTACATCACCCTTATCTTACTTATTTCTCTTGTCTAGTTCTTACTCTTACTCAGTTCCTTCACATGTTCTTTTTACTTACTTCACTGGTTACTACATTATGCTGCCAGACTGGGCGGTCATTAATACTAAGGGTAAATACTTAAACCTAATCTTAATTTCTAAGGGTCACTGCCACCAGACCCCCTCTGGACAGCATGTCACTCGTTAGGTAGCGTGCAGAGTGGACTAGGCATTGGGTTAGGTTTTTCATTGACCAGGTCGATAAGGGGAAAGAAGGGTGAAACCACAACATGTCTTAGTTCTTTCAAATGTTCCTTCTACTCACTTCAGTTCAATTTTGGTACTACCTAACCACAGTTCTTCTTGGTAGCATGTCTATGGTCTAGGCACATGGGTAGTGTAATTCTGGTATCAGGGTCACTTGGATGGAAATAAAGGTAACTACTGTGGGAGAAATGAATACTCCTAAAATTCTCAAAGAACAAGTTTATTAATATAAAATCAAAGGGGAAAATAGATGTTATTAACATATAACTACCAGGCTCAACTCCTGGGCCTATTGCAAACTCTGTATTTCTTATGTACTTGTTTCCTTATTTTCCTATTTACTCAACAGCAATTATTCAGACATTACACTCTTACCTTGCACACAATACCTGGTGTCACCTTACATTACATCGCAGGGCCAGTTCCTTGTTCTTCCTCCCAATACACTAATACTGATACAAACACCAACATGGGTCCCCCACCCAACATGGGGTAATTATTAACAACACATACAACCACACTGTGGACCATAACTCCAAGGCCTGTCCCAGGGTATAGCACTGGCGCCTCTAACAACTGCTGTTGTGGTCGGTTACACTCCGACTCGAGGTGGGTTTGGGGTCCTCGGCCCACGAGGTAGAGTAGAGCCGATTAATCATGCCGAATCAGCGCCATCACTCCTATATTGACCACTGCTGGGTATCCACCGGTTCTGAGTGACCGGTGGGTTTCAATTAAGCCCACCCTCGATCTGGGAACGAAGGTGAAAGATGATATGGGAGGTTTTTTGGGGGGGAAGCATAGTGGGTCACAAACAAATCTTCAGTCTCGCCACGTCAGATAATTTACATTATATTACTTCTTACACTGGGTGAATGACAATTCCACTGTTAAAGCATGAACACTGATGAACACTGATTTTCACTACAATAGACTGAATCAAACTGAATGCTTATAAATACAGAACATACCTGGGAACAAAGGTGAAAGATGATATGGGAGGTTTGTTCCTCCCGCCTCACATTGGTTTATATACCCCTGAGTTGCCAGCGATCGCTACTCACGCAATGACAGAAATTACAAACAATCTAACTGTTACTCATTCAAGGATGACCCTCACTTGACAAAGGTCTGGCGAATTACTAAAGTTGATTTAAACAGACTAATTCAAGGTTGCGTTTGCCAGTAGAGAGTGCAATAAACGTAGTGACAACTGTGTTCGAAGGCGGGACTTACTGGGAGTGATCCTGAGGGTAAAACAGATGGGAAATACACGTCTCTCCTGAGATTCTGCAAGCGGGGTGGATTTGAATATTATGTAGCGTAATATGAATTAAAATGGGTTTTTAGGAATGACAATGATGTGCGCAGTACATAGCCTTCCCCTTCCAAAGATTCATATTATGCGGAATAATAGGCAAAAGCACTAACACGGTAGTGCACATACATTCGACATATCTTAACAGTTCGTGATTACAGTACCTTAATACATAAAACAAAACCTAAGGAGACTTAAACGTTTCATACTCGAGTCTCCGCTACCTATACCTGCAACAACTTATCAATTACGCTATTTCAGTACAATATAGTACAGTATAAGAAACATGTCCCTCGCAGTTCGTCAGTGTTACCTCAACATATTTTGGCACTAACACATAAACAGTGACTCTGACATTACAGATACAACAAAGTACTCTGCATGAAATTACATATACTCAGGAATTTAAATTCTTGTCTATGAATGGGAAATTAGTTACATCAGACACATCCTCCAATTACAACTTCGTTTCAATAATAATTCACCTTTTCCACACAAAACCGTGGTACTATAAGTACACAATGGGGCTCATAACACAAAACACGTATTTTCTATCTCACAGTTCAGAAGAACTGGTATTTCAAAGTCGGGGTGACTCCCTCACTCGGAGTGAGTCAACAACCCCAAAAAAAAACTTCCGACACACATAAACTGAGATTTTTTCTTTCGACAACATAGGCAGCAACTGGATCTCCGGACTTCAGTTCATAAGAACTGGGATTTCAAAGTCGGGGTGACTCCCTCACTTGGAGTGAGTCAACAACCCCAAAAAAAAATTCTGACACACATAAACTGAGATTTTTCCTTTCGACAACATAGGCAGCAACTAGATTTCCGGACTTCAGTTCGTAAGAACTGGGATTTATAATGTTGGGGTGACTTCAGTACGACTGACGAAGTCAACAACCCCCCAAAAAAACATAGACATTTCCATTACTGAGTCACGCTCACAAAAAAGAATCAGTGGTAATATGGTAATACTTTACGAGACTGTCCCTTCGGTACTCAACAAGTATTGACTGACTTTTCAATTGCCATGATTTTAACACTTATCACTTCACAATGTACTCTGTTGTACTCACTTGGGAGTCCTTACATGTATTTTCTACAATAAATTTTCAAAGATTGCATTCTTTCACAGATGTCCATATCACCACAGAGTCCTCAACCCCTCAAAGCAATTGTTGAAATTATACATGTATTAGCTCTCATCTAAACATAAAACACACTTACTGACCATGCCAGTCAGTCTACACTGCTAGAACTAATGCCCTTGACATTAAAATCATACTCTAAAAGAAACAACACAAAAACACAATATACTCGGAAATATAACACAACTTGTACATATAAATTCACTTTGTCAAAACTAACATCAACTTAGAACTAAACACTTCCACTTGAAATCAAAACAAATACATCCAAAATATGTCACAATTTCAAATAACACCCCGTTACATAACCTTAGTACAATTATGGCCTTCCGGTGACACTCACAACCACTGTCCCCCACACTCTTAACACGGCAGATGTTCACTACTCATTGTCTGTAAATATCAAAGTGTTAATTCGAGTGATCACACAATTGCTATGCTACCAGTGTAACAGGCACCCAAAAAAAAAAATAGTACCTTAGTATACAACAAGACTTCTCTGAGATTCACAAAAGAATGCAACAAGAAATAGTTAGGTAGCTAAACTCTGATTCTCAGACATTTTTCAACACTGAACTTTTCAATTTTAAACACTTCACTGTGCACTCTACTTTAAAACAGATTTCTAATTTTCTGGATGCAATTGTTCTAACCTAACTTCGAGTAAGGTTATTTGCCGTGAACTGTTTTCAATTTCTCCTTAAAACCACAAAAAAAAAAATACCCACAGCATCACATTTATTCCTCCTGATCTGATACCATGTAAATTACATCACCCCCGTGCCACCTGTGTAAGGGGGCGGGTTTTTTTTCCAACACCTACACCACCCTTACCTTACTTCTCTATTATTGTTCTTTTTCTGCAACTTAAATCATAGCTTCCATTCCCCCAGACTTGGTCAATGATTAAAAACAATCCCACCACTGCCACCAATTTATACTGCCAGACTGGGGGTCATTAATACTAAGGGTAAATACTTAAACCTAATCTTAATTTCTAAGGGTCGCTGCCACCAGACCCCCTCTGGACAGTATGTCACTCGTTAGGTAGCGTGCAGAGTGGACTAGGCATTGTGTTAGGTTTTTCATTGACCAGGTCGATAAGGGGAAAAAAGGGTGAAACCACAACATGTCTTAGTTCTTTCAAATGTTCCTTCTACTCACTTCAGTTCATTTTTGGTACTACCTAACCACAGTTCTTCTTGGTAGCATGTCTATGGTCTAGGGGTAGTGTAATTCTGGTATCAGGGTCACTTGGACAGAAATAAAGGTAACTACTGTGGGAGAAATGAATACTCCTAAAATTCTCAAAGAACAAGTTTATTAATATAAAATCAAAGGGGAAAATAGATGTTATTAACATATAACTACCAGGCTCAACTCCTGGGCCTATTGCAAACTCTGTATTTCTTATGTACTTGTTTCCTTATTTTCCTATTTAATCAACAGCAATTATTCAGACATTACACTCTTACGTTACACAATACCTGTGATGTCACCTTCACGTTACATCGCCAGGACCAATTCCTTGTCTTTCCTCCCAATACACTAATACTGATACAGAAACACCGACATGGGTCCCCCACCCAACATGGGGTAGTGTATTAACAACACACACAACCACACTGTGGACCATAACTCAAGGCCTGTCCCAGGGTATAACACTGGCGCCTCCCTAACAACTGCTGTTGGTCCTTTACTCCACGACCCGAGGTGGGTTTGGGGTCCTCGGCCCCACGAGGTAAGTAGAGCCCCGATTAATCATGCGAATCAGTGCCATCACTCCTATATTTGACCACTGCTGGGTATCCACCGGCTCAAGAAGCGGTGGGTTTTCAATTAAGCCCACCCTCGATCTGGTGAAGGCGAAAGATGATATAGGAGGAGGTTTTTTTTGGGGGAAAGCATGGTGGGTCACAAACAAATCTTCCAGTCTCATACGTCAGATAATTTCGTTATATTACTTCTTACACTGGGTAGACAACAATTCACTGTTAAAGCATGAACGCTGATTTTCACTACAATAGACTGAATCAAACTGAATGCTTTATAAATACAGAACATACCTGGGAACGAAGGTGAAAGATGATATGTGAGGTTTGTTCCTCCGCCTCGCATTGGTTTATATACCCTGAGTTGCCAGCGATCGCTACTCACGCAATGACAGAAATTACAATCTAACTGTTACTCATTCAGGATGACCTCACTTGACAAAGGTCTGGCAGAATTACTTAAATTGATTTAAACAGACTAATTCAAGGTTGGTTTGCCAGTAGAGAGTGCAATAAAAGTGACAACTGTGACGGGACTTACTGGGTGATCCTGAGGGTAAAACAGATGGGAAAATCACCTCTCCTGAGATCTACAAGCGGGTGGATTTGAATATTATGTAGCGTGAATTAAAATGGGTTTTAGGAATGACAATGATGTGCGCAGTACAACATAACGTTCTTGGTAGCATGGACATTCTTTTGGTAGCATGGTCGAGGTCTAGGCACATGGGTATGGTAATTCTGGTATCAAGTCATGGACAAAATAAAGGTAAAATACTGTGGGAGAAATGAATACACCTAAAATACTCTAAGAACAAGTTTATTAATATGAAATCAAAGGGAAAAAAAGAGATATTATTAATCATATAACTACCAGGCTCAACTCCTGGGCTTATTGCAGACTGTTTTTCTTCTTTACTTGTTTTATTATTTTCTTATTTACTTATTTTCTTATTTCTTTACTCAACAGTAATTACTCAGATCTTACACTCTTGCTGCACACAACCTTACTGGTGTTACATTACATACATAGTAGGACCAGTTCCTTGGTCCTACTCACAATACATAGTACATGGCACTCATTGTAGATTCCTGTACTTCTCACACCTACTGGTGGTACGTGGCATTACAGTACAGATACAAGACTTTATTCAACATACACGTTAACACTGAAACTAGCAGATACATGGGTCCACTACCCAACATGGGATAATTATTTCTAACTAATTAGCCCTAACATACCTATATACAACACTCTCGGTGGAAATATACTTCCAGGTTTCAATGTGGAACACTGGGGCTCAAAGACCGTTGTTGAGGTCGGTGGTAGCCAGACACATGGCGAGTCTGGGGTCTGGCACCAAGAGGCTGTGGAGCAGATTAATCAGGCGGCATCGGTGCCATCGTTTCATATATTGATCCCTGCTGGGTATCTATTGCATCCGGGGCAGTTGTCGAGTGATCCAAGAGTCTGAATTGGATCTGGGGAAACATTGGAGCGGCGTCAGGGGACGGACTGGGAAGCATGAACACAAACAAATCTCTGGTCTAGAAATGACAGACATATTTACGTTATATTACTTCTTAGACTGGGTGAATGACAATTCAACTGTTAAAGCATGAACACTGATGAACACTAATATTCACTACAATTGACTGAATTAACTGAATGGCTACACATAAACATACCTGGGGAAACATTGGAGCGGCGTCAGGGGACGCTCGCCCTGCCTCATCCCTTGATATATATATCCCCTGAGTTCCTAGTGATCGTTACTCACGCAATGACAGTAATTACAAACAACTCTAACTGTTAATCATTCAAGGATGACCCTCAGTTGACAAAGGTCTGTCGAATTACTTGAGTTGATTTACACAGACTAATTCAAGATTGAGCTTCCTAGGAGAAAGTGGAAAAACAACTGATCGACAACTGTCGTCTTCACAATGGCGGGACACTGGAAGGGAAACACAAGTGTAGCGTCTATGGGGAAAAACACGTCTTCAGGGTTGCTAACCCACTTAGTGTGTCATAGGAGGGAAGATCAGCTAAAACTAATGGCCTATCACTTTTTTGGTAGATTTTAGTGTATATAAACAGAAAATAATTTCAGTTTCAATATTTTGCAACCTTTTGCTAGGTAAATTTTAGCGTGAAATTTATCGAAAATCTAACGTAAAGCTGCATTAGTGCGTTACAATTAAATAGTGAACATTGCTTTCTGACTTCATTCTTTAACAACCCAACTAACAATATTTTTTTTCTGTTTCAGATTCTGATGCATTTATAAGTTGATAATATTTGCGATGGCTGCTTGTGTCAGGACGAGGAACCAAAAATCCAGCCATCTCAGTCACTATCTTGGGTCTGGGAGAGAGCTCCTGAAGTCGGAGTTGCCTACATTCAGAGATGCTTGAGATACGGTGTTTTAACTAGCAAATCAGTGAAAAAGAACCAAAGAACTTACACAAACAAAGGACATTTTCAAGCAGTGATACACCAAAGCTGTCTTGGCACAGTACACTCTGGCTAACGCTCAGTTCAAGCCTCCAGTCATAACAAGTCAGAAGATTAGTGAGAGACTGCTAGCCAGTTGGGGAAAAAGGGCAAGAGATATCTCTCTTGGGAGAGGAAAACTTGCAGTTATGACAGCTTTGCCAAGCAACTGGACCAGTTATTTGACATAATTACTTGCAAGTGCCCAATTGTTCTCTGTCCTGAGTTTGGATGCGATCGTGACTGTAAATCCGAGGCCCACATCTCCTGTATTTGCAAGCGTGAACTGAAGATTCCTGTGATCGAACTGGCATTTGTCAAAGCACAGAGAGAGAAGACTAGCAGTATAGGGGCTCTCATGATTTCTAGCCAAGATATTCCGGAGTCCAAGAGACAGGAGGCTGCCACAGAGAGACAGAAGAGGAAAAGAGTTGCCGAGGAAAAGAGACTTGAGAAGGCCCAGGGTGAGGTAAAAAAGGCCGATGATTGGAGTCAAGCTGATTCAGAGTTTAATGACTTCCCCATGGCTGATCCGAGTGCTGACCAGGAGAATGGTGACTTTGTCCCCAATCCCAGAAAATAATGATCCCAAACCCTTCCAGGCATAAGGCAGATCTGAAATAGGAAAAGATATCCTGAGTATAGCTCGCGCCAGCATGCGTGACACCACACTGGTCTCAGAGAAACTGCAGGAGATAGCAAATAGCTGCCTGATTGATGGTGTGGTTTGATAACACCTGATGATGTTCACCTGGTGATAGATCATAACAAAGTAAGGAGAGCTTCCAGGAGAAACTTGTCAGTAACCTAGAAGAGGAGCTTGATAAGGGGATAAGAGAAAATGGAATCAATTGGTTGTTCTTTGATGGGAGAAGGGATGACACTAAAGTGTACATGAAAGTTGGAGATTCTGACAAGTTGTTCCCTGTCATGGTGAAGGAGGAACACTACTCCTGCTGCAGTGAACCGGGAGGGAAGTATTTGTGGCATTTCTCTCCAGAGAAAGATGAAATCAGGAAACCAGCTGAGATAGTGGCAGATAACATTGTGAACTGGCCCAGAGAGAGGAACGTAGACCAGACCCTGCAGGCCATTGGAGGGGACAGCACCAACACGAACACAGGGTGGCAAGGGGGGGTCATACAGTGGATAGAGCGGAAGATTGGGAGGAAGCTGGTCTGGATTGTTTAGACCTCCACACCAACGAAAGGCCACTCAGGCACCTGATCCAGGAGCTGGATGGCAAGACTCTTTTCAAACAACAGATGGTCTGGTCCTCTTGGCAAGATGCTTAACTCTGCCACCGAAGTTAGAACAAATCCGGAAGCTTTGAAAATCACAGTTGGGTCTCTCCACTCGCTGAGCTTGTACATACTGTCATTGACGACCTGAGTACTGGACCAGTACCATGTTACATGATTTGCAGTGCCATCAAAATTGGGGTCATGCCTGATAGGACTTGCTTACCTGCAGATAGAACCAGTCCACATCTCTAGGTGGCTCACAATGCTCTCAGGGTTCTGCAATTGGTCGCCATCAGCAAACTGAAAGGAACCAGCTTCACAACCTGAGACTTATTGTCCAATTCATCTTGAGTGCTCCACTTGCCAAATTGGTTCAACACCAAGGTCAAGGCATCGTTCTCCGAAGGTCCGAGGCATGTTCTCTTCCAGCTTGAGCTCCTGAGGAGTCAAGCCAAGGAAGGTTGTTCAGATTGTGGAGCAGACTGTGAGGAGATCTTCCTGGTATGCTCATCCCGAGG
Organism: Homarus americanus; assembly: GCF_018991925.1. Taxonomy (NCBI): domain Eukaryota; kingdom Metazoa; phylum Arthropoda; class Malacostraca; order Decapoda; family Nephropidae; genus Homarus; species Homarus americanus. The sequence goes on from NW_024713129.1 coordinate 5,761,518, forward strand.
CAGTTCTGCAGACAATGCTCTGCAGTAAGGATGAGGAGGAGAGAAGAGTGGCAGTCAAAAAGATCTTGGATATGAGACTTATGAGAGGATCTGGGCATGATGAATCAGTTGGTGACGATTCCTTCAGGGTCAGGAAGACTCCTGAAGTCAATCTAGGTGCCAAGACCCTCACTGATCTCATAGATCTGGATAACATCCAGGCTGGCAGTGAGCCCCTCTTACCTGCAGCCTCACCAATGTTCAAGTCAGAGCTTTCCTGGACAACCCCATGCATGTCCCTGCCTGGCCCTCGCACACCCAGAGTATAGAGCGTTGTGTACAGCAAGTGAGCGAGGCCAGCAGTCACGTGTACAGCCAGGAGAGGAGGGAAGGCTACATCCGAGCTCAGGTGGTCAGCAGGGAGGTGATGAGTAGAAACAGAAGCAAGAAAGACATGTTCTCTATGGTGTGCAGCAACACGGGTCGTAGTAGTAAAACCGGTTTTTGTATTTGATGATTTTGTTTTCTAAAGGAATATTAAATTTAATAAATGTGTCAAGATCATTCATTTCACTATTCTGGATCATTTTCATCCTAATAAATTAACCTGATACATTTACTTTACTTTAAATAAGCTATTTAGTGGTGTTGGTAAAAGGGTGGGAATACTGAATTTTCATAAGATTTCAAGTTAAAATTTACCAAGCAAAAAATGAAAACTTTTCAAATCTGAAGATATCACATGATTCTACACATAGAACTACATCATTAATACCATGGGCCGATTTTTCAAACTCAAAAAAAAAAAATTCGCCTCCGTATGACACACCCTACTAACCCACTCATGTTTTGCGGTCGCGGAGCTTAATAAGAATCATTAATTAAACAGACTGGCAGTCAACGTGACCATGACATCACACCCCAATTAGATCTCCCCTTGCCCGTCTGTAGTATAAGCTAGGCAATTTCAGGCGCTCTAAGGGTAGCTGAGGTGCCGCAATGCATGCAGGCACCAGTCTGATGGCCCTCTTTTGGACATTTTCAATCAACTGACAGTTGCCTGATTTACCTTCTTCTCGCCTACATACCGTTGGTACGTCCTAAGTGTAGCCTCTTACACCTCGTGACATTGAATCTTAGCAGCCATTTCTTCGGCCATTCATGAAGCTCACATACTGTAGTTCCTTCTGCTTGGTTCTTAATTTCCAGAAATAACTTTGCATCTCCCACAAACATTTGTAAGGAGGAATGTACAGCTTCAAGCATGTCATTTATGAAGCAAACAAACAACAGCGGACCCAATACACTGCCCTGTGGGACACCGCTTGTGACAGGTACGGATGATGATTTCGTGCCATTAATCACCACACACTGCTTGCGGTCATGTAGAAAGTCTTCAATCCACGCTAGGACATTTCCTCGAATCCCGTACCCTTCCAGTTTAATTTTCAGCTTTTCGTGGGGTACACTGTCGAAAGCATTGGCAAAATCTAGGTATATATTGTCGATATTACCACCCTGTTCCAGAATATAGGTCCAAATATCCAGTACTTTGAGTAATTGTGTTAAGCAGGAGCGCCCCTGCATAAAACCGTGTTGGCAATCCTTTACAAGGTTGTTTCGTAGTAGATGTTCCATCATGGCATATCTTATAATGCTCTCAAGTACTTTACATACTATGCTGGTCAGGATCACTGGTCTATAGTTGTTCGTGGAGTGACGATCGCCCTTATTGAAGATAGGACTCACGTAAGCCATTTTCCAATCACTGGGGACCTTTTGTTCATCCAGGCATTTACAGAACAGGATATTCAGGAGCTCAGCAAGGTCGTTGCACCATGTCAGGGCCGGGAGTCTTATGAACCATTAGCTTTGACAGTTTATTTCTAATACCCTCTTCTGTGAACACAATGTGGGTCAGTACTGTGTCGAACCGTCTGTCCTCAAACGCAGGTAGGTTAATCGCATCCTCTTGTGAACACCGAAGAAAAGAATCTGTTTAATGCCTCAGCTTTGTCCTGGTCAGACTCTGCATAACTACCATCTTCAAGCCTCTGGTCCGATTCTCCTACTCACGTTTTTAATTTTGACTTTGCATAGCGGTAAAACGTCATTGGGTTTGACACGACTTCGCTTGCAACCAGCCTCTGGAACACCTTTTCAGCCCATCTACACTCCGACTTTGCTTGGTTCCTGGCTCATCGTTGAATTTCTGGGTTTTCTTCTTAACTTTGTCGACCGCCGCATGGTTCATGTATAGGGGTTCCCTTGTATTCCCAGAAGGCACTGGGTTTGGTCTTGGGTATATATTTATCGATCAAATGGTTCACTTTACTAGCTATGATATTCAGCTTACCATCTGAGTTCTTATGCCTTAGTGAGTCAGGCCAATGGATACCCCCCATCTCCTCCCTCATCCTGTCGTAATTTCCCTTGTAATGTTTGCACCTTGGCCTGGTTTTGCCATGAACTAAGTAACAGTTAAATCTGGATGACAACATTACATGGTGGCTGGTGCCAACTGGGGCTAGATGTTCCAGTTTGGCCACCATACCCTCCTCGTTTGTTATGATGAAGTCCAGTGGCTTGGGTTCTTGCTCCCCTTTAACATGTTGGAACAGTATATTATTCCGGCGTAAATCACAATTATATTTATCTTACATACATAAAATAACTTCACCTTATATCCTAATATAGCTCTAGGTATATAAATGTATACAGTATTTGGATACAATTTTACATTGTACTTCTCTCTATTGGGCAGGTGCGGGCGCCCTGGATAACCAACTACCTGTGTGACGAGTCCGAGGAGTCCTTTGCCTACATCCTACCTAAGTAAGTCCTGAGGAGCGATAATGGGTAAGGAAGGGGCAAAATAGTCCTGATTTGGGAAATACTAATTTATTGTATTTTTTGAAAGCTGGAGTCACAATGCAAACTGTGTAGTTAATTTTTGTGTTTGATATATGAATGGCTTGACGGTTTTCGTGGCAATTATTCAACATTGTTTGCTATGCTCAGTTCTGGCAACAGATAAAGGTTAAAGGCTCAAATATGTCTGCATAAACCAAGTCAGTGCAAAGAAATCTGAACTGCATTTTCCCTCCATACTATTCAGTTATGTATGAGTAAACAGCTCAGATTTCAGAAGAATATTTACCACGGAGGAAGATATAAAAACATAAGAATGGAGGAAACTGCAGCTGGTCTATTGGCCCATACTGGGCAATCCCATTTACACTCAACCCCTATCGCTCATATCCTATGTTTGAAACTATCCAGTGTATTCGAGTTAATGATGATGTTTGGTAACTTGTTCCACTAATCCACTACTTTATTTCCAAACCAATGTTTGCCTATCTCACGCCTAAATCTAAATTTGTCTAATTTAAAACAATTGTTATGAGCTCGCTCTTGGTTGGATAGTTTGAGTACTTCTGTTATATCACTTCCATTTATGCACCTCGATCATATCGCCCCTCACTCTATGTTTCTCGACGGAGTGCAAATTAAGATGCTTTAACCTTGTTATTCTCCTCTGAATTCTTTCTAGGGATTCTATGTCCATTCAGTAGTATGGCTAGAACTGAACTGCGTAATCCAAGTGAGGTCTCACAAGTGCAAGATATAATTTTAGTATAACCTCGCTAGTCTGGAAAATAACACTCCTTTGTATGAACCCAAGTACTTTGTTAGCCTTGTTTCGAGCAAATACTCATTTTTTATTTTGCTTAAAATTCCTACTAATCATTACAGCACTCCTAGATCTTTCTCAGTTGATTTCTGTATAACAACGTTGTTCATCTGATATCAAGTTTCTCTGTTTACATCTCCTAGACTAAGTACTTTACATTTGTCCACATTAAATTTCATCTGCCATTTTTCAGGCCATTCAAAATTTTTTTTAACATCTTCCTGTAGTTTTGCAGAGTCCCCGTCAGATTTAATTACACGCCCTATTTTTATGTCATCAGCAAATTTACTTATATTGCTGTCTATGCCTATATCTATGTCGTTTATGTATATAATAAATAGTAATGGTCCAAGTACTGAGCCTTGGAGTGCTCCACTAGTGACGTTACCCCAATCGGATTTACTGCCGTTAATGCTTACTTGCTGTTTCCTATCCTGTAACCATGCCCTAATCCATTTAAGAATATATCCTCCAATTCCATGAGCCTCCACTTTTCTTACTTACTTTTACTTTTATCCTCTTCACCACTGATCTGCTCATTAGCCTTTTGGTCGGTCGGTCACATCTCTGTTACGCACTGTTAGAACATAAGAAAATAAGGAGTCTGCAATAGGCCGGTTGGCATGTGCATGGCAGCTCCTGTCGAGTTACAACCACTCTCTATCGTCCATGAATCTATCTAGCCTCCTTTTAAAACTTTCCAGTGTCCCAGCACGTACTACAAAGTTGCTAAGCTTGTTCCACTCGTCTACCACCCTATTTGTGAACCAGTTTCTTCTGATCTCCCTCCTAAACCTAAACTTATCCAACTTAAATCCGTTGCTACGAGCCCTTTCCTGCTCGGATATTATAAGAGCATTATCTATATCTCCTTTATTGATTCCTTTCACCCTTTTAAATACTTCCATCATATCTCCCTGCACTCTTCTTCTTTCTAGGGAATGCAAGTTTAGTATCTTTAATCTATCTTGATATGGAAGGTTTCTTAGACCCGCAATCATTTTCGTCATTCTTCGCTGTACCGACTCCAGTGAATTGATATCCATTCTATAATAAGGGCACCAGAACTGAACAGCATAATCAAGGTGCGGCCTGACTAGCGCAAGATATAATTGCAATATGACCTCCGCACTCTTATTACATGTACTTACACTTCTAGATATAAAACATAATACAGTACTCTGTTTGCCTTTTTCGAACATTAACGCACTGTTTTCTAAGCCGAAGGTCTGGGCTTACAAGTACCCCTAAGTCTCTTACACAAATCGACTTCTCTAGGTTGATGTTGTTAAGGCTGTACACATTGACAGTATTTGTCCGTCCAATATTAAGTAAGCTGCACTTGCTGGTGTTGAATTTCATTTGCCATTTTTATGACCACTCCTGCAGTTTATTTAAATCCTCCTGTAGTGCATTTGCATCCTGTCCTGAATTAATCTGCCGCCCTATTTTGGTGTCATCAGCAAACTTGCTTATGTCACTGCTGATCCCAGTATCTAGATCGTTTATGTAGATTATGAACAAGAGTGAGTCCAATACTGACCCCTAGGGAACCCCACTAGTTACACAGCTCCACTCAGATTTAAAACCATCTACGCTGACCCCGTGTTCTATCGGTGAGCCATAATTTTATCAAATTTAAAACTTTCCACCCGATACCATGAGCCTTAACTTTTCTCAGAAGCCTCTGATGCGGTACTCTGTCTAATGCTTTTGCGAAAGTCTAAGTGAATAACATCGTAATTTTCGTCATTATCTACTACCTCACAGACTTTCCTAAAAAACGTCAGCAGATTTGTTAGACAAGATTTTCCATTTGTAAATCAGTGTTGAGAGTCGTATGTTAAATTGTTTATCTCTAAATGCGATCGGATGCTATTTGCTGTATTTGATTCAAGAAATTTCCTCACTACTGATGTCAAACTAATCGACTGGTAGTTTGACGCTGATGCTCTGTCTCCCTTTTTGATTATGGGTATTACATTTGCCTGTTTCCACAAGTCTGGCACAACTCCCATGTGTAATGATTTTGTAAATAAATTTACGAGGGGTCCACTAATCTGTTCCTTACACTCTTTCAAAACTCGGGGAAATTTTCATCTGGCCCTGGGGATTTTGTCTTCTTTAATTTATTTATCTTCTTAAGAAAACATCCTCTTTTCTGATAGTATATCCTTTAGTTTCTCTTCTTCATTTCCCCTAAATATCAGTTCCACCTCTGGCGTTTCCTTGTGAATTTCTTCTGTGAAAACTTATAAGAAATAGCTGTTTATTGCTTTGCTTATTTCCTCACTATCATCGATCACTTCCCCCTCTCTCTGACCTTCAAGGCCCCACTTTGTCCTTGACCTTTGTCCTATATACTTGGAAAAATCCCTTGGGATTTGCCTTGGATTCTCTTGCTATCCTGATTTCGTAGTCCCTCTTTGCCTTCCTTACATTTTTCTTAACATTCCTAGATATAGTAGTTCATTATACATATCTGTGAGATGCTCCTCCCTTCCCTGTAATTTCTTATAAATTCCTTTCATTATTCCTATGTCATGTTTAAGTTTTTTGGTCATCCACCTTGGCTCATTCTTATTTGACCTAATTTTTCTGTACGGTATATTTTGTTCTCGTGCCTTACGTAGTATACTAGTGAATTTAGTATAGTCATCATCATTTGTTGTGTCGCCAATGACCTCACCCATTCCTACCGGAGACTGACCTGACCATTCTCAGGTGACCTCAGCCTAGGTACCTTCTTAATCCCTCATAATCCGCCGATCGAAAGTCTGGGACTCTGACCATATTGTCATTATTTTTTGTTTACCAATTTAGGGTAAACCTGATTTCTCTGTGATCACTGTTTCCTAGTTCTTCCCCTATTGTGATATCTCTGATAACATTTTCTTTATTTGTTAATACTAAGTCTAATATATTGTCACCTCTAGGAAGTCTTCAAATTCATAATCACCTATAATGTTATCCCAGTCAATATTTCTAAAGTTGGGAATCCCCCATAAGGCACAGGTTGTTGTATCTTGCTGCTCTACTCATTTCCTGCCATATGGGCTGAGCTGCTTCTTTCCCAAGACTTGGGGGCCTGTAAATCACTCCCATAATTAGTTTTTCTCTTCCTTCCGCAATTTCTACCCGTACAGACTCTCCAAAAGACCGATAACAATTGGACTTATGGTCAGAACAAAGGGGGTGAGATGAAACTTGGTGGATCTCTTCCCACTTAATGACATACTAAAAAAGTAAAAAGTAAAAATCCTCATGTATCCCATGTGAGCTTGCACCACATGACGGAAAATTACGTCAAAGCCTATATATAGGATATACATTATCTAATATTGGTTAAAGGAGGGGTACACTCACACGAGCACTTTTCTTGGTGATTGCTCGCCATTATTGCATTTTTGACAACATTTCACGAATCCTTGGCATATTAAGAAGGTGTTCGCATTAATGAGCATATTTCACATGACAACCACAATAATCATACAGTCAAACGAAATATTATTTAATCAAACCCAGCATATTTTTACTTACATTTACTGATGTATGGCATGCAGCAACAGTTTTCTTATAATTACACTCAATTAGCAAAGAAACAAGATGCTAGTCCTACACCAGGTATAGTTAAATGCACAAGAATTTTACGAGTATTTAAATGGTGACACATGGTGTCTCTTGAAATAAATAATAACTAAATAAATAATAACTATACAAAGGATCTGGTCACCAAGAGTAAGGGAGATAGAAAGTAGTCCATGTGAGTCTGGTAAAGGAAGTTGAACAGATGGAATGGTGTTAATACAGTTGCGGTCAAAAATAATCATCCACTCCACCACCTAACACTTGCGGGTGCTACTATTGTCTGTGGTCTACCACGCTGGGGCTACTATAATAAGCGGTCTACCGAGCTGGAGTTGTGTCTATCGGGATATTTACACTGTAGCATCCATTAATCCAACCTAGGTTAAGTTAGGTTAAGATAGGTTAGGTTAAATTAGGTGAGGTTAAGATAGATTAAGTTAGGTTAGGTCAGATTAGATTGGGTTAATGAAAGTTACAGTGTAACTATTTTGGTAAACTAATTCCAGCTTGGTAGACACCATACTATAGTGGCATCCACTTGGGCCTTACTTTTACTTTTATCCTTTTCACCACTGATCGGCTCATTAGCCGCTTGGGCGATCGGTCACGTCTCTGTTACACACTGTTGGCAAGTACTGGGCATGCACTGGCTCCTGAATGTGCCTGAACCTGCTCCAGTGTTGGTCAAGTCTGGTCTTGAAAGAGCTCACCCTCGGTGCCGACACAACACTTTCTGGTAGATTGTACCAAGAGTTCACAACTCTCACTCTGAAAACGTTTGCCCTCACAGTTTTCTGGACCTGCGGCTTCTTCAATCTTGAGCTGTGACTCCTTGTGGGGCGAGCGTCCACCAGCTTCAAATGAGGACACTTGACTGAGTAGTGCCCCTTGAGATGCTTATACACCTCAATTAGGTCACCCCTTGCCCGTCTGTACTATAAGCCAGGCAAGTTCAGGCGCTCCAGTCTCTCAGGGTAGCTGAGGTGCCGAAGGGCAGGCACCAGTCTGGTGGCCCTCCTTTGAACATTTTCAACCAACTGACAGTCCCTAGCATATCTCGGGGACCAGACGGGGTGACAGTTCTCCAGATGGGGAAGCACTTCACTCTTGAAGATCGTTACGGGGGACGGACCGTCTAGATATCTGAACGACCTTCTTATAAGACCCAATAATTTATTTGCCTGATTTACCTTCTTCTCGCAATGGCCCGAGAACTTCAGTTCATTGTCAACATACACACCAAGGTTCTTCTCACATTCGGTCTCAAATAGTGCAGTTTTTTCATCCCGTTGGGACATATGATACGCCTCCTTACCGTTGGTACGCCCCAGGAGCATCCTCTTACACTTTGTGACATTGAATCTCAGCAGCCATTTCTTTGACCATTCTTGGAGCCCACAGAGGTCCTTCTGCAGCTCTTCACAGTCCGCCTGGTTCTTGATTTCCCGAAATAACTTGGCGTCATCGGCAAGCATTTGTATGGAGGAGTGTACGTCAGGCATGTCATTTATGAAACAAACAAACAACAGCAGGCCCAATACACTGGCCTGTGGTACCCCACTTGTGACAGGTACGGATGATGATTTCGTGCCATTAATCACCACACACTACTTGCGGTCATGTAGAAAGTCTTCTATCCACGCTAGGACATTTCCCCGAATTCCGTACCCTTCCAGTTTGATTTTCAGCCTTTCGTGGTGTACACTGTGGGAAGTCTTGGCAAAATCTAGGTAAATATTGTCGATATTACCACCCCGTTCCAGAATATAGGTCCAAATATCGAATACCTTGAGCAATTGTGTTAGGCAGGAGCGCCCCGGCATAAAACCGTGTTGGCAATCCTTTACAAGGTTGTTTCGAAGTAGATGTTCCATCGCGGCATCTCTGATAATACTCTCAAGTACTTTACATATTATGCTGGTCAGGCTCACCGGTCTATAGTTGTTTGTGGAGAGATGATCGCCCTTCTTGAAGATAGGGCTCACATAAGCCACTTTCCATTCACTGGGGACCTTTCGTTCATCCAGGCATTTAGAAAACAGGATCTTCAGGGGCTAAGCAAGCTCGTTGCACAACTCTTAGCACTTTGGGATGCACCATGTCAGGGTCGGGACTCTTAGAGACCTTTAGCTTTGACAATTTATTTCTTATACCCTCCTTTGTGAACACAATGTGGGTCAGTGCTGTGTCAAACCGTCTGTCCTCAAACGCAGGAAGGTTAATCACATCCTCTCTTGTGATCACAGAGGAAAGGAAGCTGTTCGATGCCTCAGCTTTATCCTGGTCAGAATCTGCATAACTACCATCTTCAAGCCTCAGGTCGGGTCCATTCTGCGAGAGTCTCGTGGGGTGAAGAGGGGGAATGGTTGACATGGGGGAGGAAGGATGTGGAAGGGTGGTATTCAATGTAAATTCCTCATCGAAGGAGAGGGTAGAAGAAAGCAGGTAAATTCATGAAAGAAGAAAGTGATGGATGGATGTAACTTTTTTTCTCACTCTATTATCTTAGGTTGAAAGAGTAATATATGAGGACCCTTATTTTATAGTGTTACTAGCAGAAAGGCATTCGCTAGGCCACTGTAGGATGCCACCCTCCGGGAGGCTCCACATTGTCTCACTGTTCAGTCTCCAAAACTTCTTCCATCAATAGTTCATTAACGGTGTATGTAAGTTCCACCATGTTTTTAACTACAACGGTACAGCAAAGTATATTTTTTTAGCATTAAACTGTTATTATTTTATTGTCTAATCATCACTACATATAACACCACCCATCATCACTACATATAACATCATCCATCATCACTACATATAACACCATCCATCATCACTACATATAACACCACCCATCATCACTACATATAACATCATCCATCATCACTACATATAACACCATCCATCATTACTACATATAACACCATCCATCATCACTACATGTAACACCACCCATCATCACTACATATAACAACATCCATCATCACTACATATAACAACATCCATCATCACTACATATAACCAGTGGCGTAGCTAGAGTGTGTGCCGCCCGGGGCGGCCCTTGAGTTTGCCGCCCCCCGTGCCCCCACAAAAAATACATATTGCACAGTGACTCACTCTTATATATATATATATATATATATATATATATATATATATATATATATATATATATATATATATATATATATATATATATAAATATATATATATATATATATATATATATAAAAATATATATATATATATATATATATATATATATAAATATATATATATATATATATATATATATATATATATATATATATATATATATATATATAGTTTATATATATATATATATATATATATATATATATATATATATATATATATATATATATATATATATATATATATATATATATATATATATATATATATATAAAAAAAAAATATATATATATATATATATATATATATATATATATATATATATATATATATATATATATATATATATATATATATATATATATATATATATATATATATATATATATACACAGTTGTACCCCACTTAACGCGGTCAATAGAACCCTGAGGGTCCCGTGTTAAGTGAAATCCGCGTTAAGTGAACAACAGAACATATGGGATTAATTCCAATAGAAACCGGCCCGACCCCCAAACTCCACTTTTTGAAGACACATAACTATGTTGTAGTAAAAATAACATCTTAATTTTATGATGGTACATGCACACAATTAATACTTAAGAGAAATAGAGAAATACAGTCGCCAAGTTAATGTCCATTCAAATAATGGACTCAACTCCCTCCCCCTCTCACACTACACTGCCGGCTCTTCCCTCTCTGAGAAATTTTTGGGGGAAAACCACTAAATTTTAATAAATAATACCTCAAACTAAAGTTAGGATAATACAATTGACATTGCTGGATTCCTTGTAAGACCAGGAATATTTTGAATATAAATGTCATATATTTTGCACAAAAGATAACATACTTACTCAGATTAAAAATTTTATCTAAACTTTGTATGTCTAATGCAAAATATATTATGTTTATATTCAAAATGATCATCAAATTATAAGAATTCCAGCAATGTAAATTATATTCTGACCGGGTAATTTGTATGAATTTTATGAGCTAAAACAAATATCTTCAGTTAATAAAAAAAAAAATAATCTTCAGGACACTATCTGTCAATCAAAGTACCCCACCTTGCCTTCCCCCTCTTCCAACCGCGCGGTCAGTCCCAACCCTCCCCCCACCCCCCACCAATCGTCCCTTCAAGAGATGTGGGGTGAAAAAAATAAATTTTAACATTTTGTATTAAATAATACCTCAGATTAAAGTTAGGATAATATAATTGACATTGCTGGATTCCTTGTAAGACCAGGAATATTTTGAATATAAATGTCATATATTTTGCACAAAAGATAACATACTTACTCAGATTAAAAATTTTATCTAAAATTTGTATGTCTAATGCAAAATATATGATGTTTATATTCAAAATGATCATCAAATTATAAGAATTCCAGCAATGTAAATTATATTCTGACCGGGTAATTTGTATGAATTTTATGAGCTAAAACAAATATCTTCAGTTAATAAAAAAAAAAAAATATTCTTCACAGGGTAACAGATGGTCGGTCGGTCCCTCCCTCCCCCCCACCCCCCACCAACCGTCCCAAGGAGATGTGTGGGAAAACCAGAATACTTAACTTTTTTGTAATAAATAATACCTCAAACTAAAGTTAGGATAATATAATTGACATTGCTGGATTCCTTGTAAGACCAGGAATATTTTGAATATAAATGTCATATATTTTGCACAAAAGATAACATATTTACTCAAGAGTAAACATTTTATCTAAAATTTGTATGTCTAATGCAAAATATATGATGTTTATATTCAAAATGATCACCAAATTATAAGAATTCCAGCAATGTAAATTATATTCTGGCCGGGTAATTTGTATGAATTTTCTGAGCTAAAACAGGCAGTCAGGCAGGGTGGCGGGTGGGGCAAATCTAAAAATAGCGTCTCGAGCCGGACACTCACCGCGTATATGATGAAAAAATCCGTGTTAAGTGAAAGTTCAGCTCTGGAGAGGCACCGCGTATATGATAAAACGCGCTAAGTGAAACCGCGTTAGGCGGGGTAATACTGTATATATATATATTAAATAGTTTGTGTACCATTATAATATTACTGTACCTTCACATACTCAAATATAGTATGCTTTAAATACACACCAAACATACTTAAACTTTATAAGTAACAGTTAAACAAAAAGCAAAAACGACATATAGGATAGGGAAAAAAGTAAAAAAAGTGTAAAAAATTAGGACCATCTTTATTTCTGAAATGAAAACTACAACTTTCTACAAAGTAACTTTTCTTGTTTTTTGTTGGCAAATTCTTCAATGACATTGTCAAAAACTATTTCATCTGTCAATTGTCGCTCTATAGACAGTATGGCAAGATTTCTCAACCGCAAGGTGCTCATAGTAGATCTTAAGTAATTCTTGATCAGTTTTAGTTTCGAAAAACTCCTCTCACAGGTAGCAACACTAACAGCAATTGTGAGGAAAATGCTCAGCATTATTACTATATTTGGAACCGAGTTCCTAAGGTTATACTTTTGAATAAACTGCAAAAGTTCAAGGGGGCCTTCTTTCCACGTCTGTATTCTGTCTTTAATAGTTATAGCAGCAACAGCAACAAAATGCTGAAGTCTTTTTCTCTCAACGAGGAACTCCTCTTTATCAATGTCGTCGTGATCGTGATCTATTTGACACTCATATTTATCATCCAAAAGATTCAATGGGGTAAGGAAGGCATATTTCTCAGCAAGTTCATGAAGCTGTTGAAATCTCAAAGTTATTTCTTGGATCACTCTGTCCAGCGAAGAAAACATTTCTCTCCTCAATTCAATGTCGTATGGCAATTCAGCATCTCGTGATCCTTCACCAAACATATGTTTCTTCTTTTTGGGTCGACGCCGATACAAAGGGATGGATTAACATCTCCAGTAGCTGCAGATATGGGTGATGAGCAGACCCAAAAGTGCCGCCCCCCAAAAGTGCCGCCCGGGGCGGACCGCCCCCCCCTAGCTACGCTAGTGCATATAACATCATCCATCATCACTACATATAACACCACCCATCATCACTACATATAACAACATCCATCATCACTACATATAACATCATCCATCATCACTACATGTAACACCATCCATCATCACTACATATAACACCATCCATCGTCCGTACAGATCGGTAAAGTAGTTTCCGAGATTCTCGTGCGGACACACACACAAACAGACATACTTCTTTGTTTTATATAGATGGATAACGTGCCATCCATTTCCTTATACGTACTGTATATCGGGTTTTAAGCAACGGTAATTAGATATTTATAATAAAGGTGATATGAAGACAAATATTGAATACGAGGCTGGAAATCACATTTACCAACATATGTTATACAGAATCTCAATATCAGTTGGGCATGTTGGCAACACTTCAGTGAATAGGGTAGGACGACTGTTAGCTGACAGCAGAAGTGTGGGGGCGTTAGTTAGGGATAGCGTCAGCATGGGGGATTTCCTAGTTGGCCTGAGGGCATATACAGGTAGTTCTGCTATAACGCGATAATTGTGTTCTTGTAAAATATCGTGTTATAGAAAATCGCGTAATAGAAATAACAGGGCTTATGGAGAAAATAGGGTTAGGTGCAGATTACTCGAAATCGAAAAAATTTAGTAGTTAGCCTAACACAAAGGATAGCACAGTCTAAATAAATGTTACATTCATATCTAATAATGAAATCATACAGTAAATTTAACACTTTACCTTGAAAAAATATGAATGTAACTTGATGGGGGAGAAGGGTGATTTTGAGGTTGATAACATCAAGCTTCTCTTCAAGTGTTATATCCTTTCTTTTACGATAATCACCGGGAATTCTATCATCAGAATGCTTTTTGGAGATATTCTTCTTTACCATATTCACAGTTAATACCACAAAATTGGAGAAATAGTAAGCAAAAATCGCGTTATAGCAAACAAGCGATCGCGTTATACAAATATTGTTCCGAATTCATAAATCGCGTTAGAGCAAATTCGCGTTATCAAAACACGCGTTATAGCAGAACTCACTGTAGTGTTCTCGGCAGTGGACGGTCAATGGCACAAGTTTAAAAAAAAAAAAAAGCAAAATCTACCACAACCAAAAATTTTCCTTCACACCTACCTATGCACTGTGACATCATAGGCGGCTGCAACTGCAGCGAACTTTGCGGTTATCTGGTTTATTGATTTCCGTTTTCTCAGTGAGATTATCCAACTTAAAGGGCCAACACTGACGCGCGTACTGTACAGATACAGAGCCAGTACATTCAGCTAACAGGCCCAATGGCCGATCAAGGGTGGTTGCGGGGGGGGACCCCTCCTCCTTTTCATTAGAAAATTCCAAAACTTTTTATTTAATGCAGTATTGTACACAAGTGCACATGGCTTCAAAGTGGCCTGAAAATGCCCATGATTTTGGTCACCATGTACCCCCACCCGCAACTTCTTGGATCCCCCTCCCCTTTAATATTCCTGGATCCGTCCCTGCGGATCAATGGTGGAGGATAAAATAATGTAAGAAATTGTTATTAAGAGTATGGTGTCTGGGAGGAAGCATAGTCGAGTGGTGAGCGTTATGTTTATTGTCTAGATACCAGAATACAACTGAGTCACTGATTCTCAAAACGGGCAGCTGTCGAACATCTCGTGTGGCAGCAGAGATAGAAAATAGTAATGTCGGGTAATATACATTATGTGACATCCCACATCTCCCCCATATAGAAAAGAAAAAATCAGAGTTTCTCACTGAATACAGTCAGCCAGCCACATAGGCTGTGCGATCTTTCTCCTGGGGCGGCCAGCCGCCAGTGACGGGAGAGTTACGTCAGCTGAGACAGTACTGGGGAATGCTGGGGAGGCGTCGGTGTAGCAGGCGACTGGAGTGCAGGTGTGGTGGACGATGGTAGGTCAACGACCTGCAGGTGCTTCCTGTGTGTGACTGACAGGCGCCCACCTGTAACAGCACCTTTGCTTTATAGAAATATTCACCCAAATGAATGACACCACCTTATTCACGAAGTGGATCAACATGTCCTTGGTAACAGACAACTGGGCTTGTATCTCTCTCAAAGGTTGAGCGCAGGTCAGCTGATTAATCAAAACAGCCGGTTCGCTCCCATGCTTCTCTCACACACAGAGAGGCAGCAGGGGATTACCACTTGGACAGGGAAGTCAGACACATAACTCAAGTGTTATCTCAAAGTGTTAATCAACACTTCCCTGGAGAGAATTCATAATTTATTCTCTAAAATTATATCTATGTATATACCTGCTTCGGCAATAAAGAAAAATGGCAAGAAGTGTTTACATCAAACCTGACGGCTTAAAGAGTTCCAGAACTTAATTGAAACAATTAATGTGATATCAAAATAGCTATCACACACTCCGGTCTGCCTTGAGTATGTACTGGTGGTGTGGCAAAGCTTCCGTCACGACTCCCGTTCTGTCCCATAGGTTGGAAGCTTGGTTCTGTACCCAGACCCCGGGCACCTGGCGTCAAAGGCACAAGCCTCCTGATGGTGCCCTGACAAAGAGAAGACTGCTGCTTGCTGGTCAACTGAAGCTCCCTGCGGAGGGTTCTGACACCAGTGCCTGTCCACCTCGAAGTGCTGCCTGGTTGAGGGTACCCCGTCACATGGCTGCCTCCCTGTGGCCATCTGAGCTGGGGATTTGTTCGTCCAGTGAAGTGGTTTGTTTAAATATTGTGGGATGGCCATGGATGCCTCCCCCACCGGTGTTGGCCCTGATGACCCTTTCGGCAGTTTTGACAGCCACTTCCGGTCTGCCGTTGGACTGGGGATACTGGGCGGAGGACAGGCTTGCTGACTCAGGGGCCCCCCACCTGGTGAAGAAGTTCCTGAGCTGGGACCTAATCCTGGCGGAAGTAGTACCGTTGGGGAATTGGACCACCTATAGCCAACTAGTTAACCTATCAGCATAGGTCATGTAAATGTGCTTCTCAAGCTGAAACCTGTCGACCACTGTTTGCTGGAAGGGGTAGTCCGGGGGCGGTGTGAGAACCAGGGCTTCAGGTAACAGCAATGGGGCATGGGTGTCACAGGAAGAACATAAAGACCTGTGGAACTGAAGGTTGCCTTCTAAGCCGGGCCAGTAAACTGACTGCCTGGCCCTTCGCAGCATAGAGTCCAGTCCTTGGTGGCCAGCATGTAGGTTGGCTGCTACCTGGTGGTATAGGCCCTTGGGGATGACGAGGTGGACACTGCCCATGTCAATGGTACAGGTGAGTAGGCCCTGGGTCATGGCCAGCCTCTCTCTGACGTTGTAGAATGGCCGGAGGCAGGCAATCTTTTGAGACTTGTGAGGGTGCCAGTCGTCAGCTAAGACCCTGGCCGCCAGCAGCTGATAAACTGGGTCGGCAGCAGCGGCTTTCCTGACTGTCTCCTCATCCATGATAAAGCCGTCCATGTCCAGTGCAGCGATGGCGGCACAGGCTATGGCCACCATCATGTCCTCGTTGTGGTCAGTGTCGAGGGTGTCGGGATGTCTGGAGGGTGGGGTAGTGCGACAGGAAGTTGGCAGCGCAGTTTCTCTTCCCGGGCAGATACTAAACTTGAAACTTATATTATAGGGTCTTTTCCTTGAGCCGGAAGAGCCTGGGGTTGATGATATCTGTAAGTGCCCTATCCCCCAGAAGCTTGATGAGAGGATGGTGGTCTGTGACGAGGGTGAGGTTGGGGCACCCAGCAGGAACAAATGGGCCTTTTGAAGGCACCATACAACTGCCAACACCTCCCCTTCCACAGCAGCGTAGCTTGCCTCAGCGGGGGTAAGGTGGCGGCTGCCACAGAGTGAGGCGCTACCCACTTTTGCAGCAGAATGGCGTGTTGGTGGAGGAGCAGGTGCAGTGCTGCTGGAGGACGACAAAACTGATTCATTCCCTCCTCCAGTTGGTGACGGCTGTCTGGTCTTGTCCTAATAGACTAGGCCATCTCTGGCCAGCTGACAGATGGTGTCCTGAGCTTGATGGAACTTGGCCTGCAGCTGGTCATCCCAGTAAACCTTTTTCCCAGAGGGCTTCTTGAGGTGCTCCCTGAAGGGTTCCATGATGGGGGCTATGGCAAGAAACGGGGCCAGCTGGTTGACAAAGCCGTGCCATGACCTGGTGTCTGTTGATAGTGGGATGGGCGGGCATGGGGAAGTCCTTAACGGCAGATAGGTGGTCATTGGTGGGTTTGTACGAGTCCCAACCAAGGTGAAACCCCACAAAGTCAACCTCCTTCCTTCCAAACTGGAATTTCTCAGGTTTGAGGGGTATTCCTTTAAGTGCGCACGTCACCAAGAAGTCGTATGTATGCCAAAGTGCCCCCTCCACACTGAAGTTGTACAGTAGGGTGTAATCGATGCACTTGTATTTCCTGGGTATATCCTGGATGGCATCATCAAATCTAAGTGTGTATGCGTCAGATGCGGAACAATGGCCCATGAAAAATCTAATTATACCAAGTCAACTCACTTAAGAGTTGAAATTCGCCCTTCACCGTGCATGACGTCATCTGGCCGACAGCCTGGGGGATGGTCCGTCGTCACCATGGTGGGACTTCAGTTAGCAGCTGGCTTTCGTGGTGTGAAGGTCTATGACAATGCCTGATAGATGCTCCATATCTGGATGCATATCAAATTACGGACAACATGATAAAAGTTTGAGATTTCATCGATTTCCAAAGGATGAAAAACAGAAAAAAGTGGATTTTATTGTGCCTGCAGCAAATATATAGGGTGCAACAGGAGGAAGGCCAATATTTGAGAGCCGTTGGCAGGTTTAAATTTAAATTCCCTACAGTCTAACGCTCAGCCAGGAAACCGGATGTGGAGAGACAAATACCTATTTGTTGCTTGAAACTGTTGTATAGTCTAGTCATCTGTAATACAGTATATCTAGTGGCCATATTGATAAATGAAAACCCTCTACATATATGTACTTGTACTCACTGATTTACTGAATAGCTTTGGGAGAGAGAATGATGATAATTTTATTCATTAACAATTTCTATTATTTTCTTTAACTATTTTATTTAATTCTTGTATTCCTTCCGCCCCCCACACCGCTCAGTAAATAGCAAGCCCATATGCCTATGATTACTTAATGCTTTTACACTGATACTGGCAGCAAAATCATAAGAGTATAAATAATAATAAAGAGAGGAAGAAGAGGATTTGTTAAAAATAAAAATAATAAATTTTTAGTAGTAAGACTAGGAATATCATAAAAATAATAATTGCATGAGAAGTTCAAGTGACTAACTGAAAGATAGTGGGCCTGACAATTCAAAGGGAGCCACAGTCTGGAAACCTGCAGGATTTTTCCTGCTCCTACAACACTTTTTAAGGTGCCCCGCCATCTGGCAGCCGTGGCAAGTGACTAACTTGGCAGGACATGGAGCCCTGTCAGGGACATGGAGGTTGCCAGTTACTGCAGGGGTTGATTTGCGGTGGAGCACCGTGGCTGCTTCTGGAGTAATGTCATCAGCAGGAGCGGCGCCAGCCGTAAGAGGTTCGCGCCAAATTTTCCTGCCCGGGCCGTTGCATCAAACTGCGCTGCTTTGAATGCACAACACACAGCTCACAGGCTGTCAACACTAATAAAAAGAGTCACAAATTTTATATATAATCCCTTTCAACGCTGGATCACTGAGGCCATCTAAAAGCTTGTGCAACAACATATACTCCGAGAGATTATGATCACACTGGGGTCACTGAAAATCACAATCAGTAGCCTTTTGAGCCCCTTTAATAGAATATTTACCTACGGGCTCCTCCCGGCCCTGACAAAATCACTGAAAAAATCAGCCCACAACACTGCCTGGTTGGATGAACGAAGCACTAAGTTACCGATAGCATCCAGAGCGGACTCGGGTGAGGGCACACCATTACTAGTCGGTGAATCTTGTGTCCACGGCACGTTGTAGGGCGGGAACACAGTACATATAGCCTAACGTGTTGAGTAGCTTCTGATAGCGGCCACCTGTTCAGCTGCAACCAACACACCATCGAGCACCTCCAGGAACAGAATGCTGCAGATGACATCTACAATTCTCACTTTTCTGGCGCTGTAGAGGCAAGTACTCTTGGGGGCGGCCCTTGGCCCTGCAGGGAGACAGTGGCAAGGCCTGCTTGCAGCGACTGGATGGCCTGTTGTTGAGCAACTAGCACAGACTGTGCTTAGGCCATGGACGACACACAGCTGTGGGGCATAGAAGCCGGAGATCTGCAGGCCCTGGGAGTGACAGAGGCAGGTCTGTTTGGTGGAGCCATAATGAGAAAGGGCGTAGGCTCCAAGAAGGTCTCACTGTGCCATGTATGGTGTCTGGGAGGAAGGATAGCCGAGTGGTGAGCGTTATGTTTATTGTCTAGAGACCGGAACACAACCGGGTCACTGACTCTCATAACGGGCATCTCGCCTATGGCTACTGGGCAGCTGTTAAACATCTCGTATGGCAGCAGAGATAGAAAATAGTTATGTCATGTACAGTAATATCCATTATGGGACATCCCATAGTAAGATTAGCAATAGAAGAAGTAAGAATGGTAGTACAGGGTAGTAATAGAAGGCATACTTAGTTGTATTAACAATAACACCACCATCAGTAATAGTAGTACCAGACACCAGTGGTAGAAATAGTATTAAGACCGTCCTCCTTCCATCGCTTACCCAGCTTCCACCACTGGTTACCAGCGGCTAGGGTTGTATGTACAGAGCAGTAGATATCTCGCAAGAGTTGTTGAATTACCACTGGCTGTCCCGCCAGTCTCCGGTAACTTCCCGACGATCGGTATCAGTTTGCAGACAAACAACAGGCAGGTCGATTTCCACCGGGTCACAGAAACACACCTGTGCACTGTAGCCTTCTTTAATAAACAATAATTCTTCACAACACTGTTAACAGGGTAATGTCTTCACAGCTTAACTCTGTACATCAAATATATAGCCAGCACACTTCGAGTTTACAATTCCTTAGTCTTCTCACTTAATAATAATCACAACAATTCCACAATACTTGCACAACAATTGTCTTCAGTTGTTCTTCTAAGCTTATGCCCATATTATTAAACAACCTCTTCCCTTGAAGAGGGTCGTCGTGTTTCAACCCGAGTTTTAAACCAAATGAGTCCTGAGGGACAATGCAGCACTGTACTTAACGGGGTGGTGTGGCGGTAAAATTAACTAATTCCAATATTATAAAATAATTTTATTGGAACTAGTTAATTTTACCGCCACACCACCCCGTTACGTACAGTACTGCGGTGTCCCTCAGGACTCATTTGGTTTAAAACTCGGGTTGAAACACGACGACCCTCTTTAAGGGAAGATGATTAATAATACGGGCGACTACTTTCTTTACACTAGGTGAGGCCAGCAACTAACTGCCCTAGGCAGCCCGCGCAGCTTATATGAGTAGCCTCCAGCCAGAGGGGAACAAGCGCCACCCAGCGCAAGAAGTCGATTTTGGTTTCAAGGCATACTTCATTGCATCATCTTTCTGTCTGTGGGTTCCATGCCTCTGGCTCAGAGTTTATAGGGTCCAAAATCGTATAAGTCCAAGGTGACTTTCCGCCCTCCATGGCGTTTTTGTTGATTGGCGCTTGTTACCGTCTGGCTGGGCGCCTAGAACATTCTAGCGATGTCCAGCAGCGGAAAGTTGACTCGCCTGGAGAATTCTAGAATGATCCAGGCTTTCAATAAGAGGTAAATCGGAACAAAAATGATGCAATACATTCTAGAATATTCTTACATAATTAATACATCAAAATCATCAACATATACACGAAAATTTCACTAAATTTACCCAAATAACTGCTGCATGGGACAGAAAACAATCAAAAGACCTAGTTTACAAAAATATAATACGAAATTATGCCTCGACATAACAGTATTATTCTCATCACAGTTGTTACAACAATACAAGTGGTAGAAATAGTAAGTTTCTTGTCACAGTTGTTACAACAATACAAGTGGTAGAAATAGTATTATTCGTGACACGATTATTAAAACAAAATAATGGTATATGTGATGTTGAGCAGCACAGATACTGTGGTGTTGGGCGGCACCCACCAAGACAACGACTGGAGGCTGGAGGTTGACCCTCACGACTCTGAGGCCATCTGGCGCAACTGTACTGCCCACATCCCCTCTCTCAAGGTATGTAAACTGGAGCCCTACTTACATAACCCTACTACCAAGGTCCAAAGTTCTTCTTACACAATCCACAGTCCTACTTCCAAGGTTCCTAGTCTTACTTCCAAGTGTCCTAGCCCTACTTCCAAGTGTCCTAGCCCTACTTCCAAGTGTCCTAGCCCTACTTCCAAGTGTTCTAGCCCTACTTCCAAGTGTTCTAGCCCTACTTCCAAGTGTTCTAGCCCTACTTCCAAGTGTTCTAGCCCTACTTCCAAGTGTTCTAGCCCTACTTCCAAGGTTCCTAGTCTTACTTCGAAGTGTTCTAGCCCTACTTCCAAGTGTCCTAGCCCTACTTCCAAGTGCTCTAGCCCTACTTCTAAGTTCTCTAGCCCTACTTCTAAGTGCTCTAGACCTACTTCCAAATGTTCTAGCCCTACTTCCAAGATTCATAGCCCTACATCTTATGTCTATACTATAACCCTGTAATTTCATTTCAGTGTCAGTAGCTCAGTCTCCAAGTCTGCAAAGTCTCTGTTCCTTGTTACTTTACTGGTAGTGGTATATTACATTTGTGTGTTCTTGGCCAGAACTGATGTCCGTGAGTACAAAAAAGATCGGATGAAGATTGGGAACCTCAAGTTATTTCACCTGATGATTAAATATCTTGTAGGGGTTCGTGGCCTACAATCTCAGCATTAAATGATGGGGGTTTAGATTAGCTTAGCTTAGGTTAGTGAGTTGAATCAAGCTGCTATTAGGTCTTATAAGAAGCTATATGTAGTACACTCATGCATATATATGTTTGCAGACAAGGCCAAGTTATACAAAGAAATTAAAAACCAGACGGACTGTGAAGAGCTACAGAAAGATTTGTCAGCTTCAGGAATGGTTGAAGAATGGCTGTTAAGATTCAATGTTCATTTTTGTTATAGAAGTTATTAGTGTGATGTAATTGTATAAACTAACACTAATTTACAGAGGTTATGTTTGGTTAGGATAATAAAGGTTAAGTTAGAGTAGGCTAGGTTTGGGTAGGATAGGTTAGATTAGGATATTACAGATTAGGTTAAATTATGTAGCAACTACACTTAGATTTGACAGCGGGATTCTATAGTGCCTCCATTACCATATTTCACCACACAGTCGGCGGAGGTGGTGAAGGAGTGGGTGGGTCTGCGGCCGTGTAGGAAGAACGGTGTTCGCCTGGAGGCTGATGAGCTACTTTGTAACTCACGAACAGTGCCGGTAAGTCTGGAGATGCGCATGTTGTCTGGCTGATGCTATACTGTACCGCATTATAGTATATCTGTACTGTTGTACTACGTTATAACGATTCAGGTTTTTAAGCGCGTATTCTAGGTTAGCATATTCACTAGTCATGCAAAAATATATGACTGGTATTTTGAATCATTATTGTCATTATACGTATCATGTACAGTGAACAAGAAAAATTACTTTTTCCATCTTTACAATATGAAATGCTGGACGAAATACAGTACTATGATATTTTTGACAGTGCATTATCAAAATATGTTGGTGTACCTGGCTCCCCATATCAGTTATAGTATTTAAATATACAAAACATACTTTTACTTTTACCTTTATCCTCTTCACCACTGATTGACTCATTAGCCGCTTGGGCGATCGGTCACGTCTCTGTTACGCACGGTTGGCAAGTACTGGGCATGCACCTGCTCCTGAATGTACCTGAACCTGCTCCAGTGTTGGTCAAGTCTGATCTTGAAAGAGCTCACACTTGGTGCCGTTACAACACTTTCTGATAGATTGTTCCAAAAGTTCACAACTCTCATTCCGAAAAAGTTTGCCCTCACAGTTTTCTGGACCTGCGGCTTCTTCAATCTTGAGCTGTGACCCCTTGTGGGGCGAGCGTCCGCCAGCTCCAAGTAAGGACACTCGACTGAGCAGTGCCCCTTGAGATGCTTATACACCTCAATTAGGTCGCCCATTGCCCGTCTGTAGTTGAAGCTAGGCAAGTTCAGGGACTCCAATCTTTCAGGGTACTTGGTGCTGAAGTGCAGGCACCAGTCTGGTGGCCCTCCTTTGAACATTTTCAACCAACTAGCACATCTTGGGGACTAGATGGGGTGACAGTACTCCACATGCGGAAGCACTTCACTCTTGAAGATCATTACGAGGGACAGACCGTCTAGGTATCTGAACGACATTCTTTTAAGATCCAATACTGTAATTTATTTGCCAAATTTACCTTCTCGCAATGGCCCGAGAACTTCAGTTCATTGTCAACATACACACCTAGGTCCTTCTCACATTGTCTCAAATAGTGCAGTTTCTTAATCCCGTTGGGATATATGATACGCCTCCTTACCGTTGGTACGCCCCAGGTGCATCCTCTTACACTTCGTGACATTGAATCTCAGCAGCCATTTCTTCGACCATTCTTGGAGCTCACAGAGATCCTTCTGCAGCTCTTCACAGTCCGCTTGGTTCTGTGATTTCCCGAAATAACTTGGTGTCATCGGCAAACATTTGTATGGAGGAGAGAACAACGTCAGGCATATCATTTATGAAACAAACAAACGACAGTGGGCCCAATACACTGCCCTGTGGGACCCCACTCGTGACAGGTACAGATGATGATTTAGAGTTTCTACAGCAGCTAGGGACTCTGAAGAAGTGTGTCAAAGAAATGACAATTAGCGGACATACTGTTAGAGAAGAGGAGGAATGATGGGAACGTTTCCAGCGAAGGAACAATGTAATAGTTTTTGGAGTCCCTGAGAGCCAGGCGGAAGGAAGTGAGAGTAGGATAACACACGATAAGATGCAGTTTAAGAATATTTGTAGAGGTTCTGAAGATGCCATCAACCCCTCAGGATGTGAGGAGGCTGGGACAAAAGCAGGGGAACAAGCCTCCTCCTCTCAGAATCACACTAGTGAGTGAGGAGGAGAAATGGGAGGTTATTTGGCAGGCAAAAAACTTAGCAACGAGTGAGACATTTCGGAGTGTATTCAATCACCCAGATCGCAAGGTAATGCAGAGGGAACAGCACAAGAAGCTCCTGTAGGGCTTAAAGCAGAAGAGGGAGGAGTCAAGGAGGAACGGGGATGGGTGTACATGGGTTATATTCAGGGGAGGGTAGTGGAAGCAAGTATGCTGCACCCTCCACCTGCTCTACCTCCCACCAGGGAGATGGCACCAGTTCCGCCTACCAGCCGGGAGGAGGCGAGCGCCGTGTAAACAATGACATTTCAAACCACACCCTGCAAAATACAGTGTACTTAACAAATGCTGCAGCTTCTGAGAATGGAGGGGGGCCGGAGTTAGTAATGAGAGCAGAGACGTTACCGAGAACAAATTCTGGCTTGAATGTCATGTACACTAATACTGGCACGTTCCTTAATAAGAGAGAGGAGCTTGAAACACTACTGAAGGTACACCAACCCGATATTGTAGGGGTTGTAGAACTGTTGTACAAGAACAGGAGAATTGACCCAGAGGAATGTGAATTCAGTATTGCTGGATATGACTCATTTACGAACCTTTGTCAAGAAACTTGCAAGAGGGGTGTGGTTATCTATGCTGGGCAAGACCTTAGAGCTAGCCAGGTGAGGGTACAGTGAGAGGATGTTTTTGAAGAGTCCAAGTGGTGTAAAATTAAATTAAAGGGAGGGGACTTGGTTATTGTCGGGTGTATCTACAGATCCCCAAACTGTGGCCCACTAAATCAAAGGCCTTAGAGCCTTTATAGACAACGCAGCGATGCTCAATCCTAGCCACCACCTTATCATGGGGTACTCTAACTATGGTGACATCGACTGAAGAAACGAGTTCACCCCAAATGGCTTGAATAACCCTGCTACTCTTTTTGTAGAAACTTTGAGAGATAATTTTCTGTTCCAACATGTTAGAAACCCGACACATTACAGAGGGGAGCAAACACCTAAGCCACTAAACCTCATCATAACAAACCAAGAAGGTATGGTGGCCAAATTGAAACACCTTGCCCCAGTTGGCACCAGTCACCATAAAGTGTTGTCATTCAGATTTAACTGTTACCGAGTTCAAGATAAGGCCAGACCAAGGTGCAAATATTACAAGGGAAATTACAACGGGGTGAGGGAAGAGATGAGGGGTATCCACTGGCCTGACTCATTAATGCACAAGAACACAGACACTACACTGAATATCATAACTAGTAAAGTGAACCATTTGATCAATAAATACATACCCAAGACCAAACCCAGTGCCTCTAGGAATACAAGGGGATCCCTACACATGAATCATGCGGCGGTCGAGAAATTTAAGAAGAAAACCCAGAAATTCAAGACGTGGGTTGGGTCAAATGATAAGCAGGGCAGGAGGATGTACAGTATCCAAGAGCCAGAAACCAAGCAAAGGCAGAGTGTAGAAGGGCTGATAAGGAGTTCCAGAGGCTGGTTGCAAGAGAGGTCAAGTCAAATCCAAAGGCGTTTTACCTCTATGCAAAGTCAAAATTAAAAACACGACTAGGAGTATCAGACCTGAGGCTTGAAGATGGTAGTTACACAGATTCTGACGAGGATAAAGCTGAGGCATTGAACAGCTTCTTTTCTTCAGTGTCCACAAGAGAGGATGCGATTAACCTTCTTGCATTTGAGGACAGACAGTTCGACACAGCACTGACCCACATTGTGTTCACAGAAGAGGGTATTAGAAATAAACTGTCAAAGCTAAAGGTCCATAAGAGTTCTGGCCCTGACTTGGTGCATCCTAGAGTGCTAAGAGAGTTGTGCAACGAGCTTGCCGAGCCTCTGAAGATCCTGACCAGCTTAATATGTAAAGTACTTGAGAGTATTATCAGAGATGCCGCGATGGAACATCTACGAAACAACCTTGCAAAGGATTGCCAACATGGTTTTATGCCTGGGCGTTCCTGCTTAACACAATTGCTCAAGGTATTGGATATTTGGACCTATATTTTGGAACGGGGTGGTAATATTGACAATATATACCTAGATTTTGCCAGGGCCTTCGACAGTGTACCCCACGAAAAGCTGAAAATCAAACTGGAAGGGTACGGAATTCAGGGAAATGTCCTAGCATGGATAGAAGACTTTCTACATGACCGCAAGCAGTGTGTGGTGATTAATGGCATGAAATCATCATCTGTACCTGTCACGAGTGGGGTCCCACAGGGCAGTGTATTGGGCCCACTGTCGTTTGTTTGTTTCATAAATGACATACCTGACGTTGTTCTCTCCTCCATACAAATGTTTGCCGATGACGCCAAGCTATTTCGGGAAATTAAGAACCATGTGGACTGTGAAGAGCTGCAGAGGGATCTTTGTGAGCTCCAAGAATGGTCGAAGAAATGGCTGCTGAAATCCAATGTCACAAAGAGTAAAAAGGATGCACCTGTGGTGTACCAGCGGTAAGGAGGCGTATCATATGTCCGAACGGGATGAAAAAAATGCATTATTTGAGACTGAATGTGAGAAGGACCTAGGTGTGTATGTTGACAATGAGCTGAAGTTCCCGGGCCATTGCGTGAAGAAGGTAAATCAGACCCGTCCCTCATAACGATCGTCAAGAGTGAAGTGCTTCCCCATCTGGAGTACTGTCACCCCGTCTGGTCCCCGAGATATGCTAGGGACTGTCAGTTGGTGCCTGCACTTCGGCACCTCAAGTACGCTGAGAGATTGGAGCGCCTGAGCTTGCATAGCTTATACTGTACTACAGACGGGCAAGGGGCAACCTAATATAGGTGTAGTATAAGCATCTCAAGGGGCACTACTCAGTCGAGTGTCCTTACTTGGAGCTGGTGGACGCTCGCCCCACAAGGGGTCACAGCTCAAGATTGAAGGAGCTGCACGTCGAGAAAACTGTGAGGGCAAACTTTTTCGGAGTGAGAGTTGTGAACTCTTGGAACAATCTACCAGAAAGTGTTGTGATGGCACCGAGTGTGAGCTCTTTCAAGACAAGACTTGACCAACACTGGAGCAGGTTCAGGTACATTCAGGAGCCAGTGCATGCCCAGTATTTGCCAATAGTGCGTAACAGAGACATGACCGATCGCCCAAGCGGCTAACGAGCCGATCTGTGGTGAAGAGGATAAAGGTAAAAAAAATAAAGAGAAAGGCTGACAGCATTTATTATTAGAAATATAAATGAGAATTATGATAACAATTTATAATGCATATACAGGTAGTGCATAACTATGGCCATGGTGGGTCTGGGATCTCCCTTTTCTGGGGCTGCAGCCAGGAGGTCGCCACCATCACCCAGCAACTCATCCACAAGCACTATGGTCCACCCAGCAAGCTCTAAACTCAAACCTATGCAATGCTGACTAATAATAATAATACTAATACTAATACTAATGCTAATACTAATACTAATACTAATACTAATAATAATAATAATAATAATAATAATAATAATAATAATAATAATTAATAATAATAATAATAATAATAATAATAATAATAATAATAAAGAAATAAACTAATAAAAATTATAATACCTTTGAAAGATGAAAAATAATAAAATTAATTTTATATGTACAGGTATGTTGTGTTAACAAAGTAAGAGAAACAATTTAGACCTGCAATTGTGTGTAAACGAGGCAGAAAGTCAGATGAGCAACCTGGAACTTGGTCAAAATTTTTGTGATGCCATATGGCAGCAGGGTCTACCATTAGACAACACATAATGTTTTCAATATCTTCCCAGGCGGTAGTACAGTTGCAAAAATATGTTCCTATGCCCCCCTGTAGTAACCAGTGTCTCCAAATGGCCAACATATTATGACCTGTAGCAAATCTATCTATCAATAACATCCGTCGTTACACAACCAATACGGGGGTATTCATAAATAATGATACTACTACTGCTACGGTGCCGTTTGGAGACACTGGTTACCACAGGGGTGTAGGAACACATTTCTGCAACTGTACCTTCCTATTTGATAGCTGCCTAATACTTGCAGATTTCTGAAGCAAAATATAGAACTAGGTAGGTACTGTATCATGTTTGGCTTCATATACAGTACAGCACATGTTTTGTAGTAAACCCAGTGTTAAGGTCCCTACACAATTTTTAACTCGGTGTACTATAATTATTTTCTAAAAAAAATTCGAACTATTTTGCTGAGTGTGCAAAATTTAATACTATTTTCTGAATTACAGTAGACTTGTCTGAAATGCACGAATCAATCAGATGCCATTGTGTAGTGTGTTTGTCTATTCTCTTTAGTTTTTTGTCTCTTCTCTTTATAACACACACTATGGTTGGTGATGCTCAAGCACTTGGAGATGGGAAAAGATAAATTCTATAGTAGTACAAAAATAATGCTTATAGAATATTCAGCGGATTGCTACAGGTTGAAAATTAAGTCTGGATTAGCTTGGTGGAGAGCTAGATCTGGTGCTGGAAGAGAGGTGTTGTTCCTTCTTTGGCTGGAGAGGAAGAATGTAAAGTTGATGGTTGGCTGATTTAATTTATTTGCCATTATTGCTGTATACTTGTTATTTGGACCGCTTCCTCATGTTTTTCTTGGTCTTCTTATTCTACATCTTGTACTTGTTCTTCTGGCTCTTCTTTTTCTTCATTTTCTTGGTTCTTTGTTTCCCAGTTCTTCATTTCTTCCTCGTGATTCTTCGTTTCTTGTTTCTTCTTTTCGTGTTGGGTTTTTTGGTTCTTCACTACAAGGAGAGCCTGCTTGTAGCCAAGTCATTTCTGGTGATGCACCTTGACTATCCTACAGTCCTCCCTCCATTTGGGACACTCCTAGTCGGAGGAGGAGTGAGGGCCACCACAAGCAGCACATTTCTTCTGTTTTGCCGAACACGTGGTATGCTGGTGGCGCAGACCTCCCGAGCCCGGCACTTCTTCACAGGATGTTCATATTGCTGGCATTTGTAACATGGTGTGGGAAACATATGGCTTAACTGGGATGGTCTCCCATCCCAGTGTTGGTTCTTGTCTTCAGGGAGCCGACCAGGGCCGCTTGACTGGTCAGCTTACTTACGGTATGACATGGAGCTGGTCACCGACCAGTTCAGCCAGCTCGTCTTCATCTAGGTGTTCAATTTCGGAGTGGGAGATTACTCCCATTGTCAAGTTAACATTTATAAATCTTTGATGTTGATTGGAACGTCGTTGATGACTTCGATGTTTCACAACTGTCAGGCTTGTCCCCATTTGGAGAAGGTGACCATAAGGCCACCACTAACCTCCCTGCGGATGAACTTTGTCACCCCCTTGATCCCTGTGGAGTCGAAAAAACTTCCTCAGTACAAAGAGATTGAGTTTCTTGGGGGAGATGCACTTGACCGGGTACAGCCGAACCACCTTCACTTGGTCCCAATGCAGCGTCCCGTCATGTCCATGTGGTATCTCAGGACCAGAGATGGATGTCACTCACCAAAGTGCAGGTCTAGGTTGAGGATTGTTGTTTGTTTGTTTGTTTTACTGGCCTTCATCTTTGATGGTCATTATGACCATAGGCCTTTTCTTTTTACCTCTTCCTTTTGTTCTACCCATTTTTCTTCTTTCTGGTCTTTTAGGTCTGGTGATAATTCATAGAGGTTGATGAACTCTGAATTTCGTACTGTCAGCACTGTATATCTGGTTCTTGTTGTTCTTTTCTTGGTTCTTCTGTCTTCTTTTGTTCTTGTTTTTTCTTTTCTTCTTCATTCACTACAAAAACTTCCTTGTAGCTCAGTTATTTTTTTGCAGCTTAGCTACCCTGCACTCCTCTCTCCACTTGGGACATTCCCAGTCGGAGGAGTGAGGGCTGCCACAAACTGCACATTTCTTGTCAGTCGCCAAGCATGTGATGTGCTGGTGCCCATTGGTCCCACACATGGCACAGACTTCCTGAGCCCAGCACTCTCACTCACTTCTTTGCAGGATGTCCATAGCGTTGACACTTGTTGCATCGTGTGGGTCTTGATATGTAGGTCTTAACTGGAATGATCTCCCATTCCAGGCATACTTGTGATAATGTCTTCGGACAGCCAACCGGGGCCACTTCACTGGTCAGATTCCTTACGCCGTGGAGCTGGTTGCTGATTTGTTGGGCCAACTCATCTTGGTCCAGGTGTTAAATTTCGGCATGAGAGATCACTCCCAGTACCAAGTTGTCGTCTTCGTTAATTTCAACCTTGATTGGGACGTTATTGATGACGTTGACATCTGACATTTGCCTGGTGTGTCTCCATTCGGAGGTGACCATAAGGTTACCACTCACTAGGCTGAAGACGACCTTCATAACCCCCTTGATCCTTGCAGAGTCAAAAAACTTCCTCAGTAGAAGGAGGTTGAGTTTCTTGGGATAGATGCACTCGACCAGGTATAGCCAAAGCACCTTCACTTGGTCCCAATGCAGCGTCATATCCACATGGTACCTCGGGAGCAGAGATAGTTGTCTTCACTTGCCGAGGTTCAACTCCAGAATAGGTTGAGGATTGCTGCTGTGTGTCTTTTATACCCGAATGCTAGTCTATGATTGGTCCAACTGCATTCTCTTCTCGGCTAGTCCAATAGCCAATCAACATGCCGAGACCTAGAACAGTGCTGATGCCCAATCAGCACATGGATCAGGAGAGAGTGCATGCTTGTGAGTTTTTGAAGGGTGTCCACCTATACCATTTTCATGGAGTAAAGGCTAGTTTAAGCTTGATTTTTAGCACAAGTTTATACATCTGTACAGTAATCTTAATTAAACATCTACAGTAGTTCACTTAAGATTATACCCATGTTGTGAAAATATCTACTGTCATCTGAACTCCATTAACAGCTGTCATTGATGGTGAAAAATAAATCAGAGTAACTTTCACTTTTTTAAATTGAATTACAGTATTTCATAATTTAAAAAAAAGGTATATTCCTGTACGAATGTTACTTTATACTGACACAAATGCAATAAAGAGGAACATATTTTTTTTTTAATTCCATGGATGTACTGTACTGTGAGGGGGTCCTAAGATCTTGTCCTGAGATAGATTTTACAGGTATAATACAGGGTAATGGCTGCCATCCCCAGGTTGTTGGACCTATATCTCTACACCCACTGAGTATAACTAGATACTGTATTTTATACTCAGATACCTGGATACTATATTTCATGCTCAGATACACAAAGTATCCAATACTGTAATGGAAAGTGAGAGAGGTAGCTCCCTCTGAAGTCAGTTTAAAAGTTGGAGACCTGTGGTTGTAGATAAAGGTGAAGCAGGGAATATCCCCAAGAGCCTATTCGAGGTCCTCTGCCAAGATGTTTATGAACTCAAATGCTTGGAGATGGCAAGAATTGATACAGAATTTGAGATGATATCTGCTTAATAAAGTTAATTGGTCCAATGTTCCTCAGTTTATACACGCCAGTAATGAATACTGTACTGTAGTTTTTTTTTTAAATGGTGTCTTTCTCAGTGACTTGAAATGAACAAGCAATAGTTTTGTAGAAAATTTTTTTTGGTTAACTGTCTAAGACAGCTCTTTCAATTACAAAGTGGCTTGGATTAAGTTTTAACAGTACAATACTGTATAGTAAGTTGTCAATTTATGTCAGGGATATGTTCCTAGAAAATGTGATGTAAATAGGATCAACATACTGTACATGAGGCATGTTTTTCCCACAAACTTTAGTATTTTAAATGGGGGAATAGGGGGCGCCGGTGGGTAGAACGGTACCACTCTTGCCTCGCAAGCAAGAGCACAGGTTCGATTCCCGGTCAGGTGGAAAGTTGTTCGGACACACTTCCCAGCCTCCCTTGGTCCCTGTTCACCTAGCAACAAAGTAGGTTCCTCGTGTAAAGCGAAAGTTGCGAATTCGAATTCAGGGACAAGTTGTTGGAGCTTCCAATAACTTGCTTAGACATAAACCATTGACTCTTCAGGCTTCTACGCCCTTGACTCTTCAGGTTTCTATGCCCTTAACTCATGAGACATAATGGCAAGCATGAACTTAGCAGCGCTGTAAACGCTGCTGTGCTTCACCTTACACAAGGATGTAGGGGGGTGCCTATCCCCCCTCCCCCCCAAAAAAATGGGGGAACCATTCTCAGGGCAAATTCTTGTTCACCTTAACCTAACTAAAAACCTCATTTAATTCAATATTAAAGCGAGAAATTAAACAAATCAATATAGAACACAAATGAAATACATAAATAGACACTTAAATGAGTATGGATACTAGTATATGGGTATATGCATACAGACAATTTCCACTCATGGTTAAGGGTTTGTAATAACACCCTTACATTATATAAAAATTCACCCAAATGTATAATACTTAAATGTATAAAACTAAATTATTCACGAAGTTATTCAACAATGACTCAGTACTTGTTCATGTTATACATGCTGAATCCATCTCTTCATCAGGAGTCAGGCGAGGTCAAACCACTAAGCACCGAAGCCTGCCAGCCGGCTCCTCTTCTCACAGTCACAGAGATCACTCTTATCACTAGTTACCCAGTGAACATCTCGCTTAGTGTTCTCATATATAAGTGCATTCAAGACACTTCCCCTGGTAGAGAAGGCATAATACAGTATAGTCTGCATTTACACGGTCAATTGAAGCCGTGGAGGTCCGAATAAACGAGAAACGCGTAAACGAAATAACAGAACATATGGGATTAATTGAAATAGAGACTGGGCCGACTCCCAAACTCCACTTTTTCCGACACAATACGTACCTTGTAGTAAAAATAACATCATAATTTTATGATGGTATTGCTACACACATAATATCTAAATACAGTAAAAAACTACAAATCTAAAGGTGTTCAACACTTACGTTAATAGAAGCGATGGGTCGGCACACGTGGATGGCGGCTGGTTCCGAGGCAGAGGGCAGATTAGTTGCCCTCCGGTGAATCACCTTCACTACTTGCAGAGGTTTGCAGGGCCTCCCAGACAAACCCCTCAAAGTCCATATCCTCACTGTCACTATCACTGACTTGGGCTGGCTGTGGTTGTGGTGGGTTGCGGGCGAAGTCCTTAATACTACTATTTGACGACTAGCATTGATGTTGTCAAGATAGATCTGGATATACGGCTCCATAACTTTCGACAGATGGTTATTAGACACTTCATACCGATGCTTGTCTGGGTCGTTGTCAAGGATGAGCTTAATTTTCTCCCCCAACTCGATGATTTCCTTCACATAATCATGGCTTGGTCCAGGTAATTCAAGGTTTTTCTGGGATGGTGGGGCTCCAGCGGAAGCCATTGTGAGGGGAATAGCGGGCACTGTATACACGGACTGAGAACAATGAGACTGGCCCGGCTAGGTTAGCGACTTCTGGTGGCAGGGCACATCATGTTACATTAGACCAATCACAGCTAGAGGTGGAGGGAATGCGTGGCCCAATCACAGTCCGATACGTCATATGACGTCAGCGATAACTTAAGAGCGACCTATGCGCACCCCCCACCGCGCCGCTTCCCGCGTATGGTCAAGAATGGACCGTGTGAGTAAAAAATGGCGTGGCGCGTCTGGACCTCTCCAGCCGCTAGCCGCGTAAATGATGAAATTTACCACGTAATTAAAACATTTCATTCTGGCAAGGCACCGCGTAAATGACCAAACGTGTAAACAAAAACCGCGTAAATCCAGACTATACTGTATACTCTTAACTGAACTAAGTACCTGTGAAACTATATTTTTCTACAAAAAAGAAAAAAAGTGTTTACTCCAGCCCAGCCAATTAAAGAGTTCCAGAACTTATTTAAAACAATTAATGTACGGGTAATACCAAAAGAGCTATTACAGGTTTTTGAAAGATTGGGACAAAAATAATACCAAGGAATATCCCTTGATGTTCCCAGACTGGCCACACATGTGTTAACTGATTCAGTGGCTGTGAGCATGGCATTGCCACTTTGATTACTCAACTATGTCAGGCATGAAGTTTTAATTCTTTATTTACATTCATTGAGGCAAAATTAAAAATTTTTCTTGACTATCCAAAATATGTCGAGTCTAATACAATACAGCTCCTCCCCAACTTACGACGGGGTTAGGGACCTAAATCCAGGTCGTAAGTATGTTGGGCCTGGCAAGTTATTGCTAGGCATTAACATACCTAGGTATAAGCTAGGCATCGCATTTTAGATTGAACAAAAAGAATAAGTAACAATGAACTCATACATTTTCTAAATCTCCAAGGTCAGTAGATGTACCTATTGAAGGTGGTACTGTACAGTATTAGAGGAATTCTTCTTAATCTTTATTTTAACATCTGGAACTGTAACTATATCCCACTGCATTAGAGAAATCTCTTTGTATAAAGAAGGAAAAATTACATAACCTTATATATGATGACTCATGTGCATTTTGTTCTATTTGAACAAAATCATTTTTATATTTATCACTGTATTAGTTTCTTGCACAGTTATTCATTCCTCACATAAAAGGCAGGGAAATATTTATGATAAAAATCAGGCCTTACAAAGATCAGTTAAAATTTTATAAGGAATCCCCAAGACTTCTTTGGAAATCTAGTACGTACCGGGTAACCCATATATACAAGGTGAAGCAGGCAATCACCCTCAAAGCAAGAAGATAAAAACAAAATGTGATAATGACGGGTTAATAATCTTCATATTACTGATACACTTTAATATCAACATTTGTTTCTTTGAAAAGTTTTGCATTATTACAACCATTCACCTCTACAGCTCACATGAGTACATTGACTTTGTACTATAATATATGCCATTCTAGTATAAAACGATGTTAGTGTACAGAATTATGGCTAAAGAACAATGACTTCAGCTACAAGGCAAGGAATAATTCTTAGATAAATTGAATGTTTTAAGTATAAGACAAGCTACAGAGCAGAGAGAGCAGTACAGTAATTTGATTTGTCAAATTATTTTGAAATGCATAAAACTAATACAAATTATGGAGTTGCACAGTATTTTAAAAACCTATCTAATAATCCCTTCACTCGATAAAAAAAATATCTCACAGCAAGTTTTCATTACAAATGACAGAAAAGACTGGGACATTAAAGTAAGATATACAGTACTGTATAATATAATTATCACCATCTATAATCTACATTTAACTTTTACCATTGCTATATATCTGCTATTTCTCCCCCTCCACATACTCAAGGGAGAATGCATAGGTAAGTCCACCATTAGTTTGAGTTTGGTTAAGAAACCTGACCAAATTTACTGTACTCACTCTCGAAAATGATGCTCAAATTTTGATTAGTAGACTATCCTGTATAACAGGAGGAGAAGCCACACAGAGTATCTTTTCCAGACTAGCTACAATAGATTAAGTTTTCTTTCTATGAAGCCACCATTGGCTTGTAATAAGAAATTAAAATGAATGGAAAGAATGAGATATAAACAAGAGGAAGAGAACAGAAGAAAGCAGGACCATTCAGAGGCAAATAAAGGGAGAGTAAAAAAAAAAAAATCTAACACCAATTGGTGTTGGAGTGTATATATATATATATATATATATATATATATATATATATATATATATATATATATATATATATATATATATATATACTACCCCGAACTCAATCCGTTCCAGAAGGGTTGTTGTTAACTTGAAAAGGTTAGATTAACTTGAAACCATTGTTTCAATGGGTTTTGAGTAGTGGTTCCAGCTCACCGAAATTTCTAAATTCAACAAAAATGGTAGAAAAGTTCACTTACTTTGAGGTGTGTATGTAAGAAGGCTCCTGGATGATGATGATGATGGGATTTAGAATGGGGGTGGAGGAAAGGAAGAAGAAGCATTGGGGTGGAAGAGAAGTCCTTATGGCCATTCCCCATAAAATTTAGCTCTCTGGTGTAATCAAGATTATTTTCTTTAAATCAACACTGCACTGCATTATATATTGTCAATATGTAAAATATATTTCAAAATGACCAATAATTTGCTTAAAAACACAGAAAAAAAAAGCTTTAGTTGAAGAGGTCTCAAGCAAGATGTTACCTCCAGTGAAAACAGAGACTAACTCCTGTTTGCTGTGTTAGGAAGCTGGATGCGCGCATTAGACTAGTCACTTTTAGCTTCAATTATGTTCAATAATTGTTAAAATGACTAAAAATTGAATATTAAACTTATAAAATTATTGAATAGTATAAACTTCTTTATTTACTAAAATAGTAAAATTTAAGCCTAGAACGATTAATGTAATAGTGGACTAATACTAAAGCTGGTTGACGGCCAGTGCTAGCGAAAACATGTTGAGGTCAGTTAAGTAGAAATTAGTTAACGAATTTTTTGTTAAGTTAACGGTTCGTTGCGTTAACGAATTTAAGAATCTTATGAGAGGCAGTTAGTTAACGAAATTTAGTTAACCGGGGTTAGTTAACCAAGGACCACTGTATATATATATATATATATATATATATATATATATATTACTAACACAGTTAATTCAGAGTCGTTAGATTAACCAAATATTTCGTTGAACTGAATCCATTGTTTCAATGGGATGTTGGAGTAGTGGTCCAGCTCAGAAAAGTACATACAAAAGTAAAAAAATGCAGTAAAAGTACACTTACTTTGAGGTGTGTATGTAGAGGTTCTGGTTGATGATGATGATGATGGGAATTAGAAGTGGGGTGGAGGAAAGGAGAAGAGAGTGGGGATGAATCACCTTTCAGGGGACCCATGCTTGATGCAGTGATTTCACAATAAAATTTAAGTTCACTAGGTGTAATTCAAGATTTTTTTATTTAAATCAACACTGCACTATATATTATCAATATGTTAACTAAATTTCAGAATGACCAATAATTTTAATGTAAAAATGCAAAAATATTCAAGACACCAACAAAATCGATGTTCACTCCACTGTATAAAGCCACACTGACCCCTGGTGGGTGAGTCAAGCGGCAGATGGGCGCACAAAATACTAGTTCCCTGTACTGCATATATTATCAATATGTTAACTAAATTTTAAAATGACTAATAATTTTAATAGAAAAATGCAAAAATATTAAAGAGCACTGGAAACTAATGTAAACATAGAACAGATTACTGAATTGGCAGACTAGCCCATCAGCTGATGCTCATAACAAAACATGTTTTTGTAAGGATTTCGTTAATCGAAGTTTTGTTTGTTAACCAATTGAAATCCTTTTGGGAGGTAATTCGTTAGCAGAAATTTTGTTAATCGAACTTAGATTAATTTAACCAGGACCACGTATTGTATAGTATATATATATATATATATATATATATATATATATATATATATATATATATATATATATATATATATATATATATATATATATATATATATATATATATATATATATATATATATATATATATATATATATATATATATATATAATGAAATAATGTACACTCTCCTATGCACCTATTGGCCATAAATTATAATAAATTATACAGCATATTGAACCATGTAAGACACCCTTCATTGGTCTCAAGTTTTGTGTGTAGACATTTGTGGGAAAGGGACAGTGAACACAGTGGTAACATTAGGTGTTGTGACAGTAAACAAATACCTGTAATGTACATATGAAAAAAACAGTATACTGTACTCTACTATACTGTACAGCATTTTTTGAAAATGTTTTCAGTCAATGAGCCATTTACAATGAAATTAATGAGTGTTTGGTCTTAAATGGAGGCCCTTATATTAGAATACTCTGACACCACTGTTTTACACTTTCAGGCAAATGTTTCATTTATGCTATTTAATCACTGTTCATCTCCCTAATTTTATAAAGCCTGTAAGGGAGTTGATATACATTTTTAATTTCCCTACACAGGTACATGATCTGGTTTGATTCATACATAATTACAGTCCCTTCATCATTACTATACTGTATTGCCAAACATATACAAATGAACATTAAAATATTGAAGGTGCTGGAAATTGGCGCAATTTCTGCTACAATGTAGTTGCTATCATAGTACCTGTTACTAAACAAGCCCAAACAAAAGAGTATGGAAGGGGTTTATCTTACCATTTCATAATGAATTGCCAGCATCCTGTCAAGCAGACATGGTGGTATATATATATATATATATATATATATATATATATATATATATATATATATATATATATATATATATATATATATATATATATATATATATATATATATATATATATATATATATAGCTCAATCTCACTAGCGTCCCACATTCCGCGAAGCACGTGGTGCCCTGCCAGAACCCAGGATGCTCACATTCCGTGGGTGTACCCTTTACACGTGAAGTATAATTTAATTTAGCTCATAAAATTCATACAAATTATCCGGCCAGAATATAATTTACATTGCTGGAATTTTAATTTGATGATCATTTTGAAT
Organism: Homarus americanus; assembly: GCF_018991925.1. Taxonomy (NCBI): domain Eukaryota; kingdom Metazoa; phylum Arthropoda; class Malacostraca; order Decapoda; family Nephropidae; genus Homarus; species Homarus americanus. The sequence continues at coordinate 5,800,361 of NW_024713129.1, forward strand.
ATAAACATCATAGATTTTGCATTAGACATACAAATTTTAGATATAATGTTTACTCTTGGTAAATATGTTATCTTTTTAGCAAATATATGATATTTATATTCAAAATATTCCTAGTTCTTACGAATCCAGCAATGTCAATTATATTATCTAACTTTTAGTCTGATTTATTATTTATACTAAAAGGTAAACAGTCTGGTATTCCTGCACATTTATCAAGTAGGACGCGGTGGGGGTGGGGGGAGGAGAGGAGGGAGGGAGGACCCCAAGTAATTGTGTGAGAAATATTTTTTTTTTTTTATTAACTGAAGATTTTTTATTTTAGCTCATAAAATTCATACAAATTACTCGCCAGAATATAATTTACATTGCTGAATTTAACAATTTGAGATTATTTTGAATATAAACATCATATATTTTGCATTAGACATAAAATTTTTAGATAAAATGTTTACTCTGAGTAAGTATGTTATCTTGTGCAAAATATATGACGCTTATATTCAAAATATCCTGGTCTTACAAGCGAATCCAGCAATGTCAATTATATTATCCTAACTTTAATGTGAGGTATTATTTAATACAAAATGTTAAAATCTAAATTTTTCACCCACTCTTCTCTTGAAGGAGGATTGGTGGGTGGGGGAGGGCTGACTTACCGCGTGTTGGAAGAGGGGGAGGCAAGGTGGGGTACTTTGATTGACAGATAGTGTCGTGAAGAATATTTTTTCTTTTTATTAACTGAAGATATTTGTTTTAGCTCATAAAATTCATATACAAAATTACCCGCCAAGAATATAATTTACATTGCTGGAATTCTTACAATTTGGGATCATTTTGAATATAAACATCATATATTTTGTATTAGACATAAAATTTTAGATAAAATGTTTAATCTGGGTAAGTATGTTATCTTTTGTGAAAAATATATGACATTTATATTCAAATATTCCTGGTCTTACAAGGAATCCATCAACAATTATATTATCCTAACTTTAGTTTGGAGGTATTATTTATTAATATACCTGCTTTTCCTCAAAATTTTCAGAGAGGAAGAGCAGGCAGTGTAGTGTGAGAGGGGAGGGAGTCGTGTCCATTATTTGAATGGACATTAACTTACGCATCAGTATTTCTATTTCTTAAGTATTAAATGTACCATCTATGATGTTATTTTTTACTACAAATAGTTATGTGTCACAGTGGAGTTTGGGGATCGGCCTGACTCATTTCAATTATCCATGTTATGTTATTCACTTTACGCGCCATTCGGGTTACATTAACAGAAGTGAGGTTAACTGTATATATATATCTGTATATATATATATATATATATATATTCTTGTAGATCCAATAATGAATATATATATATATATATATATATATATATATATATATATATATATATATATATATATATATATATATATATATATATATATATATATATATAGCATTCTCAATTTTATAGGTAAAACCGTCATAATATATATATATATATATATATATATATATATATATATATATATATATATATATATATATATATATATATATATACGTTATATATATATATATATATATATATATATATATATATATATATATATATATATATATATATATATATATATATATATAACCTCACTTTACGCGTTAATGTAATCGAGGTATCATGGAAAGTGAGGAACGCAGAAAGTGAATAAATAACATATGGATTATTCGAAATGAGTCCGGCCGATCCTCAAACTCCACTTTTGACGACACACAACTATGTTGTAGTAAAACTTATCTTAACTTATGATGGTATGAAAACATGTTAAATATAGAAGAGGTTAGTTAGGAAAGCAAAGGCTAACATAGGAAAATAAAGGTAAGGTTAGAAAACTAAAAATTAGGTGTAATCTTACGGTAGTAGAAGAGATGGGTCGGCACAGGGGATGGAGGCTGGTTCCGAGGCAGAAGGCAGATTATTGGCCTCAGGTGAATCACCATTACTAGTGAATCACCATCACTGTCATTTACAGTTGTCAGGGCTTCCCTGACAAATCCTCAAAGTCATCTTCTACTGCCACTATCACTGGCTTGGGCTGGCTGTGGTGGGGTTGCGGGCGAAGAAATCTGTTATGCTTTTGCTGACGGGTTGGCGCATGCTAATTTGAGACACCTTTTGATGTACGGCTCCAGTCGCACCATTCGGGTATGGAAGACTTCATAGCGGCCATCATCAATGTCGCGAAAGGGAAGGACTTCATCTTCTGCACACTCCATGGCACCCCTAATATCACTATGACTTAAATTGTGTTTTCGGAGACTGACGCATCTTCTTTCCTCCCCTCTTCACTGATCGGTTCTTCTTCCAACATCTCATCGGCAGTCATCAGGATCTCTGATCACTTCCAGGATGTCGCTGTCACAGGTCTCGGAGAAGCCTGAACTGTAACAGTTCGCGCAGCTTCTCTGGCAAGCAACCACTGTTACTGCAACATTCTGAACCTCACCAGTCACAAATTGACTCCTCCTCTCACCTGGTATTCCATGCAAACACATGTCTCCATGCGTGATTTAATTGCAGCACAGACAGCTGATCCCATGACTCCACCAAGAAGTCCACAGCTTTTCTTTGATGTTAAATACTCCAGAATTGTTTGAAGAGTATTTTTTGCTGTTCTAACTGTTGATCCCATCTTCTTCGGGCCTTGCTATCGGTGGTGGTGCCACTCAGGTTACGAACTCTTCCTGGTGTTGGTGTAGCTGCCCAGAGCTGGAATTTTTGCTGGAGAATGTCAGCATTGCAAATCAACTCCTGGTCCATGGGCTGGATTAAAGACGAAAAGTTGGGAGGAAGGAAGACCACTTTTTTACGTTGGGGTGACGATTCAGTAGGGCGTAGTGTCCTGCGCGTTGTCCAGCAGCAACAAATATGAAATGGGGACATTCTGTCGCCACAGAATTTCTTTACATCGGGAACAAAACAGTCATCAAACCAGGAGAGGGACAGTGTAGAGAACATCCATGCTCATGCTGTCAAATAGTGACATTATTTGGCTGCGTCCATGCTCTTGTAGGTATGTGCGGCTTATGGGCTGTGTGTGGATCACCGATAACTTGAGCTTACAGGTACCGGAGGCATTGTGGTAAACAGGATTTGGTGATGCATTCCTTCTGCATTTTCCGGCCCCGAATCCTGCTGGCATTCTTCAGCAACTCAAGGACTGGCTGTAGTTTGAGAAAAGACCAGATTCGTCCATGTTAAAACACCTGGTCGCCGGTGTACTGTCCTTCCTCCATAATCTCAATGAAAACGTGATAGAAATTCCCGAGCCAGCACCATCAGCACTCGCTTCTTCGCCACCTCACCAATGTTTATATTGGTGATCTTGTTCGATCTAAACTTCTGTAACCACCCAGAGGAAGCATTAAAGCGCGGTTTGGGCCTGAAGTTCGGATTTCGTGCCACCGCTATGTACAGTTCACGTATGTAGTCCTTAACAGAGCGCTGCGGTTTACCGCCATGTCTCCGTCAAGGCTTTCTGACGAATTTCAAGTACCTCACAAGTAATTTTTGTCTTGAGAAGTAATTTGGTTGTATGGCTTGATCATAGAAGCACCTGTAGACTTTGATCTTCATGTGCTCCTTTATCTTGGCTGAATCCTTCTTTATAGTCCGGATCGTGAGATTCGTTTCACGCCATGCTGGTTAAATCAACCTGCCTTTGTTCTTTCTCCAACTCTTGGATGATGTGCTATACTTCACCTCGTGAGCTTAAGGAACGCTGTCTTTGGTTTAGTGTCACGGTCCAGGTATGAAAGTTGCTTTCTCTGGGGTGGTGGGAACCGGAAGCCATTTTACTGAACAATGGATGCACGCTACACGGAGGGTCTTTGAGGGATGAAATCGTCATGCTAGGGTCAAGTTGCCGGTTTTTCTCCCTCCCTCCCCGGTGACACGCTATAATACTTTTAAGTCAATTACAGCCAGCGGTGAGGGTAGGGATGCATGGCCAATCACAGGTCTGATACGCCATATGACGTCGCGGATAACGTTAGAACAAAGACACACACTGCGCACCACCGCTACCGCTTGCCCAAGCGGAGGAGGAGGGGAGGGAGAGGCAGGCGGTATATATATATATATATATATATAAGGCGGGCGGGTGGCTGAATCTATAATAGCGTCACGTATATATATATATACATATATATATATATATATATATACATACATATATATATATACATATATATATATATATATATATATATATATATATATATATATATATATATATATATATATATATATATATATATATATATATATATATATATATATATATATATATATGTGTTCTTGTAAAATATCGTGTTATAGAAAATCGCGTAATAGAAATAACAGGGCTTATGGAGAAAATAGGGTTAGGTGCAGATTACTCGAAATCGAAAAAATTTAGTAGTTAGCCTAACACAAAGGATAGCACAGTCTAAATAAATGTTACATTCATATCTAATAATGAAATCATACAGTAAATTTAACACTTTACCTTGAAAAAATATGAATGTAACTTGATGGGGGAGAAGGGTGATTTTGAGGTTGATAACATCAAGCTTCTCTTCAAGTGTTATATCCTTTCTTTTACGATAATCACCGGGAATTCTATCATCAGAATGCTTTTTGGAGATATTCTTCTTTACCATATTCACAGTTAATACCACAAAATTGGAGAAATAGTAAGCAAAAATCGCGTTATAGCAAACAAGCGATCGCGTTATACAAATATTGTTCCGAATTCATAAATCGCGTTAGAGCAAATTCGCGTTATCAAAACACGCGTTATAGCAGAACTCACTGTATATATATATATATATATATATATATATATATATATATATATATATTTATGTTTATATTTATATTTATATTTTTGAGGGGTGGCAGTCCCCAGATGAAAATGGCTAGCTTAGCCCAGCCAGGGCACTGACATGACACTTCAGTGACTCTATAACACAATAACAATCCAACACTGCCTGGCACTGGATTAAAGTAATCCATGGTGCCCTTTGTTGAAATTAATTTTAATAATAACTTTGAGCATACAATGAAAAACCAAGGTTACTAAAGACACTGATGCCTTAAGTTTCCACAACTTACATTTTGTACAAGTTAGAGGAAGTCTTCAGGTAGTGTTAAAATATAAAATCTCCCATTTTACTTACAAAGCTTAAAATATACTTCTAGGGCTTACACCAAGACAATGTATACTTCCCATTCACTGATAAAACAAGAACAATTTACACAGCAGTCTCATAGATTGAACAGATGTGTTAATGTCTTGAAGCCTTCACACACTGCATAAACAAATTCATGCATATTATGTACCTTGTATATACAGTATGTATATACTGATCTATAATCACCACAATCAAATGATGTGCAGTTCAAGAGACAAACCTTGCCTGTCCTTCATATAAAATATGAGGGAAATTTTTATGATATAGGTTTGAAGTTTTATACAGTACTTTATAAAAGCTACTGGAATTGTGTAATATACTGATTAATTAAAGTATCATCAATATATATATATATATATATATATATATATATATATATATATATATATATATATATATATATATATATATATATATATATATATATATATATATATATATATATATATATATATATATAATAAAGTTATTATTATTGTATTACAAGCAATAATAGTAACACCAAAAAATCTCAAAATTCCAACCTACAGTTACAACTCATTATTTTATCAAATATCATAAAGTGGCCAGCTCATTGTTCCTGTTGTTACTAATTTCCTCACAAAATTTCATAAAGAAAACACCATGACAATACAGCCGCATGACCTGACATAACAAAAATAATTTGGACTTTAATTTGAAGACTCGGGGAAAGAGGCAAATAATCTGCAAGACTCTCCTAGCAGACCCTGCCAAGTCCTGGGGACTGATTGTATTCTGAGGTAGGGACACTTCTAAACAGTTCTGTTAAGGTTGTATGACTAGCTACTCATGGTAACTAATCAAGCTTCAAGAACGTACAGCACTCAAAAATAGATTTACAAAGACCTTAACTGTTAAAAGCATTGGAGTCAACTAGGAGACATCCAGACAGTGTGACTGAATACAGTACTATGGAATTCCAGTCTGCCTGCTTGGATCACAGAGCATGTGTAACACTGCAGCAACAGAGTTAGTGATCACAGTTGAGTTTAGACAGATGATTCTTCTGATTTTCTCAGTTAATATATTCATTTTCTGAAATGTAATTTCAGGCACGAAAATAAGAGTCAAATCCAAAGGAATGTTGATGCAGTTCATGACTTGCCTAATCTAGTGTCGGTTAAAAATAGGACTTCCATGTAGTCCTCTAGTGCCCATAGCTCTTTTGTCAATTTACCTGAAGATTCCATTTAGCTACTAGAGATATTGAGGTTATAAGTCAAGAAAATCAACCAATGCACCAAAAATCATCGCTTAAGGGGAAAGGCCAACACAGTGATAAAGAAAGATGATAAGATATACAGTACAGTATATACTTAAATGGCAGCAACTCAATTACAATAAATATGTAGGCATTCTGGTATATATTGGTGATTTCTTCCTTACCTAAATCTGATTAAAAAGGATGAGATAAAAGCTCCTTTCTCTAAATTGATAAGCATCTGTGAGCTTCTTATAATGCATATACAACACATTTGTATGGAAGAGTAAAATCTGTGAGAAGGACCTAGGTGCGTATGTTGACAATGAGCTGAAGTTCTCGGGCCATTGCGAGAAGAAGGTAAATAAGGCAAATAAATTATTGGGTCTTATAAGAAGTTCGTTCAGATATCTAGACGGTCAGTCCCTCGTAACGATCTTCAAGAGTGATGTGCTTCCCCATCTGGTCCCCGAGATATGCTAGGGACTGTCAGTTGGTTGAAAATGTCCAAAGGAGGGCCACCAGACTGGTGCCTGCACTTCGGCACCTCAACTACCTGAGAGATTGGAGCGCCTGAACTTGCCTAGCTTATACTACAGACGGGCAAGGGTCGACCTAATTGAGGTGTATAAGCATCTCAAGGGGCACTACTCAGTTGAGTGTCCTTACTTGGAGCTGGCGGACGCTCGCCCCACAAGGGGTCACAGCTCAAGATTGAAGAAGCCGCAGGTCCAGAAAACTGTGAGGACAAACTTTTTCGGACTGAGAGTTGTGAACTCTTGGAACAGTCTATCAGAAAGTGTTGTGACGGCACCGAGTGTGAGCTCTTTCAAGACTAGACTTGACCAACACTGGAGTAGGTTCAGGTACATTCAGGAGCCGGTGCATGCCCATACTTGCCAACAGTGCGTAACACAGAAGTGACCGATCGCCCAAGTGGCTAACGAGCCGATCAGTGGTGAAGAGGATAAAAGTAAACGTAAAGCAATGCACTATCATTAAAAGTTAATATATTTTCCTGATCTATCTGCCAAGAATCAAGAAATGAAACTCCAAGTGAAATCCGGTAATATAAAAGCCATATACAAAATTCATATAGATATACAAGATCTGTCCAAAAAGACACCAAACTTTTTAAAAACAAATTTATTGCTTTACTTACAACTTAATCAGATCTTGTCTCCTTCAAAGTACTCTCCTCCACTGTTGATACACCGCTCCCAACATTTTTTCCAGTTCTGGAACGCGTTTTGAGGGATGGTGTGCAGGTCTCGGAGTGAATTTTATTCTATATCTTCTATCGTCTGAAATTGGTGACTTTTCAGGATGGATTTCAACATTGGGAACCCAAAAAAGTCCGCAGGGGACAAATCCGAAGAGTTGGGTGGCTAGGGGACGATAGTCGTCTCGTGCTTCACCAAAAAGTCACGGATAATGAGCGACGGGTGAGCAGGTGTATTGGCATGGTGCAGCATCCAGGTCTTGTTTGTCCACGCCTCAGGCCTCTTCCTTCACACTGCCTCCCTCAAACGCTTCAGGACCTCATAGTAAAACTCTTTATTGACTCTCTGACCTCATGGAACAAACTCATGATGAACGACGCCCTTCCATTCCAATAAATAAAGACGATCAACATCACCTCCACATTTGAGCGACTCTGACGTCCAGATTTGGGATCGTCTTCGGTGGATGTTCTTCCCTTTTGAAATGCGGGTACCACACGTGATATTGCGTACGGCTCAAATAATCCTCCCCATAAGCCTGTTGCAACATCTGAAAAATCTCCTTAAAAGTTTTTCCCGATTTAAAACAGAATTTCACGCAAACACGCAATCCTTCATTGTTCAACTTGCAACAAATCGCCAAGTGCACTAAACACACGTTCACTCTAGCGGGTGTAGCTCGATGACTAATTGATGTGGCGTGATACGGGTAGTGTTAGACTAAAGGTCAGGGTCACCGCTACATAGCACGCTGTGCCGGCTCATTGGCGCGCTATTTAAAAAGTTCTGTTTCTTTTTAGACAGACCTCGTATATGAGGCTCCCTGCATCATAAGGGTAACTCAGACCAGGGCGAAACCTGATTTTGCTGGAAAGCACTATTTTCGGCCTAGCTCTCTATGATGGTAGTTGAAAAGGTCTCCTTACTACACTGTAAATAAGATTGAAAGCCCTTTGAAAATAGGGTGTAACATTGATTTGTGGCAGACAGGAAAGTATGAGCTTGGCTTTCGCGTCTTCTGGTGCTCTTGTCCCGTCAGTGAGTGAGTGAGAGGAGCGGGCGGCCAATCACAGCAGCCGGCCCGCAGCCTCCTCCGTCTCAGCCAATGACAGTGAGCATCTGCTATCTACGTCATGGCCCCTCCAGCCAATGAGAGCGGAATCTCTCTCTCTCTCCTCCAGTTCTCTTTTGTTGTGGCGGGATAAAATTTTGGCGCGAGTAACCCCTTACAATGTAGGGGGCCTCATATAAAAATTCATTATCCTCTTTGCGAAGACTGACACATATGCAGATACAACTTTCTTTAAGCTGATAGCTGAAACCCTGATCATGTCAACCTTAATGTCAGTGTCGTAATACGAACCTAATTCCCATATTTTTTTTGCTTAAATACTCATAAAGCAAATGCCACTTGCAAAAAGATTTAGGCATACAGTGACTAAAAGTTGATAGCAAAAGTGCTTTGTATATGATGGGTGTAATATGGTACTGTATATGGGAAAAAAACAATAAATGCCATGTACTGTATAACTTTGGAAAAATTGGTACTATAATCAGATAAGGATTGACACTCAATTAAAGAGGAGAATCTAGAATAAAACAGCCATTTGAGAAACAGGCTGTCAAGAAAATGATAACTAACTTATAATGTGTAATGGTATGATCACTTTGTTTGAAAGGAAGTAATTTAATAAATAAATTTATTTTACTCAAATAAGCCTCAAATTCTGATCAAGCCTTAACTGCCTCACCCGATATTATGAGTGATCAAGTTTGATAAAATACCATCAAAATATACACTATTGGAGTTAATATCTGTGACACAACATGTCTATAAAATGTAACTTGTCAAGAAAATGTTCATGTCTGGAAAGGAGAAAGGTGATATTGTTTTAACTGGGACAAAGGCATTTGGTGCTGCTACCAGGGCTGGCCTGTCGGATCCCCTTTCCTCCTCTCCACCAGGGTTTATCAACATCTCTCCACCAACAATACAGTGCAGTGCAAAAATTTACGATCAACCTACAACTGATATACAAAAGTGAAAAGTTCAATTCGAAATGAATGGAAACAAGTGTTAGACAGTGACAAGTCAGAGCTCTGCAGACAGTAGTTGTGGCCCTTACAGTCCTCAAACACCCAAGTCCCAGTTGTATACAGTACTACCCCATGAACACCGGATGAGGAATGAAGAATTCCCAGCTACATCAGGTGAGAAATGAGAACTCCTAACTCTGCTGGATGAGAAATGAGAATTTCCAGCTACCTGTACACCAAATAGGAAACAAGAACTCTTTCCAACACCCTGTGTGAGCTCATAGGTGTATCAGGACTGTGTTGGGAGTAAAAAAAAAATGTCTACAATCAAAGACAAAAGTCGTGTCGCGGTTTTGTCCGAAGATTCTACCTGTATATAACTGGTGAAACATTAAGAGAGCCCCCTACCACAAGACAGAGCACACCAAAAGTTTAAAGTTTAGCCCTCCGGCATATGTTTTCACCAAATTTCACGACACGACTTTTGTCTTTCATTGTACATTGTGACCAGCTTGGAGGTAGGGAGTGGCCAGAACTGTCCTTGGCACCCAAAGGCAAAGCTTACAGTGCCATGGGAAGGTTGTTGTTGGTGCCACTATCAACTCACAAGGCAGTCTACTAGACTGTCTTCCATATAGCCACTGAGAATACTACTAGATGTATGTAGTTGATTTGTATGTTCATTCCATTTTTCTTTTGGTGTATGTACTGAAAGCTTTTCTCAATCAAATGACCCACTACTCAATTTCACCTTATGTAATTTTGTCATTTTTGTTTATTGTATATAGCACTTTCAGCCTTTTGGCTGCCAAGTAATTTCATTTGATTAAAGTTATTAGTTTTAAAAAATTGGCACACTAATGTGATCCAAACAATGAAAAGAATAAAGCTTCTAATACAAAGAATCCTAAATCTGTTGAGGTGCTTGTGGCAGCTGAGTGAAAGGAACCTGTTTAAAGTATTTCATTATACAGTACTGACTGCTGTTCCCCCAAAAGTTTGTAAAAGCTGCACAATTCTGTAACTCACACCTTTTACCAATTCATCAATTCATACAATTTACCGAGTTATTGCCGTTTATCACAATCTGACAACAGCTGACCTAACAAAAACTGGGTGGCTGGACAGATGGACATACACAGATGCCAAAGTCAGTGCTATGTCACACTTCCATTCTACTATACATGTCTGACAATTAAAATATTTAGAGCCCTAAATGTTATGTGGGCAGTCTATGAAATCCAGAACTATACTAGCTGGACCTTTCTTAACCAAAACTTCTTCATCTTTAAAAAAATACTGTATTTTGACGAATATAAGCCATAGGGCAAGTTTTGGACAGAATTCACGCAGAAAAGCTTGGCCTTCAATTCCTAGCCGCACCCAGAAATTTGGAGGTGATCAAAATCACAAATACATTCAAAATTGTTCATAACACAAGAGATACATTCAGTAAATCCTTGCTATTTGCGGGGGGTTAGGGACCAAGGAATGGCACGAATTAGCAAAACCGAGAATAGCAACATATACTACCTCAATGCACTACTGTATACCTATACTGTGTATGAGAAACTTAGGTCACCAACACTACTTTCCTTCGTGTATGGAAGTTTGGAGCTTGATGAAGTGTACTGTACAGCAGGATGAAATCTGGTTACTGAAGCATAGGGGGATCATCAGGATCACTGTTGGAAGAGGGTGATGCAATGGTGGTTGGTGGAGAGGCGGGTGGTGGTGAGGCGCGTGGTACTTGGCAGGGAGGAGGGTGGAGGAGCGGCGGCAGCAGCTGACCGAGTAGGTTAGGGAGACGAATCAGCTGGACGAGCAGCTGGTTTTTTCTTGAAAAACATAGTGAATAGTAGTTGTTTCCTCTTGGTTTCGAGGTCTCCAAACGTTTCACTCCACTAGCACTGACACTAAGAAGTCTTTTAGGGGCCATCTCATACAGAAACACTAAAGTTTTGAGTACAACACAGGAGATGCTGCATCATAGGCAATGGTTGAGTGCAATCAAAGGGAAGGGAAGGAGACGAGACACTGTGGGCGCGTGGGAGTGACTCATTGCGATGTGGGAGAGGCTGGTAAGCTAGCTACCATATGCTTACTGCGAAGTCAAAATCGTGAATTGCAAGGGTTTACTATACATATATGATATTGAGTACTTATATACAGTACAGTACAGTACATATGACCATTAGGGTGGTCCAAATTATAGGGCGAAAATTTGAAAGTTGTCTGAACCAAGTGTGCACATGGTACCCTCATTGCACTTCATGTACACTAGCTTTGTATAAAATTTGAAGTAAATTGGATGATGTTTAAGGGTCCCGCAAAACGTTTACCGGGGTAGTTATTTTAGTCTCATAAAAATTCTAGCTCACCTCAGGGACGATTACAAGAAACTCATTGTCCTGTCATATATCTTCTTGGGGGAAATTCCAGGAGGAGGTGTGAAGATCAGGGCACCTGGGACCTTCCACCAAGCCAGTTGGATGGCAAAGGCCATTTATGCTATTAAGATCTTCCTCTTCAGAAAGCAGTTCACCCTCACTGCTCACAAAATGCGGGACCCCTGAATATTGAGCTAAGGAACTGAAATTTTGCCTTAAGACATGCTTGGGGTAAAGGTATTAAGTGACATGTGTCTAAATTAAAATTCCAGCTTTTAATTTTTGGACCACCCTAATGCACATACAGTAGTATAAGAATAGTTGATTAGGGTAACAAAAGTGTGGTGAAAATTACATAACTATGTAACAAAAGGAGTAGATGTTGCAACAGTGCCAGTGAGCAAAAAGGCACAATCACTAGCAATGATGTAACAAAAAGAAATGTCTTCACAAATGTTGGTGAACACATCAGTCATACCTGAGAGTATGCCGCCAATTCTTTTGGAAAGATGACAATGTGATAAAGCATAAAAAAAGTTGTGGAGTGATAGGAGCAATGTGCATCATGTATCCCCCAAGTGTCAACTGGTGTGAGCCATGATGGTGTCTGTATGTTGTGTGACTGATTCATGAACTTGCTCCCACGTTGCCATTTGTGATATATTATTAGACAAAAAAATTTTATATCATAATTTACTAATATGTATACATTGATACAAGAGTGCGATTCATAACTTGCTATTATATCTGAATATCATTAAGTTACCAAAGACCAACAGTGTATATTACTGTTAACAGAATGCCATACATACACTTTCAATATTTTTATCATATACAGTACTTGTACTTGACTTTGAAAAGCTTTCACAGTGGCTTGATATATTATTTAATGCATATGGAAAGTCTACCCTTTCTTATGCCTCAGTGTTCCAATTGCAAAAAAATTAGGATATTAGAATGAGATCATCAGTATTGTGAAGGCACTGAGCGAGTTCATTCAAGACCAGACTTGACCATCACTGTCCCAGGTACAGATACATTTTGAAACCAGTACACGCACAGTACAGTAAATTCTCGCTTAGTGATCAAGACAACATGGTTTCATTATAACATTGCTACTGTTTAGATACCCAGGATTCTGACAATATTTTATGACCCACCTGATTCATTATAGCATCGCTCTTAACGTTGTCACCCAAGCATGGACTACTGTAGATGGCGCGCTGAATATGGCCTCGAGCGGAGCACCACAGCGTCCCCAAGCACCATCTTCTCAGACTATGTTAAGCTTCCACAGCGTACACATGTTTTTAAGTGTTTTTGTTGCAAATACTGTACTGTACTGTAACCCATTGAAATGGCTTCCAAGTCCCCATCAAGTGGTAGTGATGCTAGTAATGTGAAGAAGAAATGCAAGCCCATTAGCCTTGTTACGAAAATGGATGTTTTATACCCGTTTGATAAAGGCGAATGTGCTCTGGACTTTGGTGTAGCCTAACCCCTACAACAGTGTGTAGTTTCCAGACCAACAGACAAGAGTGAGTAAAATACAAAATGATTGTTTTATCTTATTAATTAATTATTAATTTAGTGATTTATCAGTTTCGCGCTTCACATTTTTTAACACCCCTTCTCGTTAAACAATTGAAAATTATTGGTTTAGTGATCTTCGACTCGCTGGGAAAAAATCAGGAGGGAAGTCGGAAAAACTGGGGATTCTGTACTCCAAGTGTACATCATTACAATACTGTAATTTAGCTTAGAAATAAAGAAAATACTGAACTGTATACAATACAGTACAGTATTTCAAAGTATACAGTATACCAGGGGCACTCAATTGGAAGACTGCAGTTCGGGTTAGCTTTGGTGTGGAACCCAACATCTCTCTCTCTCAAGAGATGAACTTTATTTTCTTTTATGCATCAGTAATGATCAGTACTGTATTTTCTAATTACACTGGTCCCTCGGTTAGTGAGCACAATTCGTTCTAGAAGGTTGCTCGTTAACCGAAAAATTCGTTAACCGAATCCATTGTTTCAATGGGTTTTTGGGTAATTGGTTCCAACTCACCGAAAATTGCCTAAAGTCAACAGAAAAGGTAGTAAAGTACACTTACTTTGAGGTGTGTATGTAGAAGGCTCCTGGATGATGATGATGATGATGATGATGATGATGATGATGATGATGATGGGAATTAGAATGGGGGTGGAGGAGAAGGGAGAAGAGAAGACATTGGGGTGGAAGAGAAGTCACCCCATGGTGCCATTTCACCCATAAAATTTTAGATCACTAGGTGTAATTCAAGATTATTTTCTTTAAATCAACACTGCACTGCATTATATATTGTCAATATGTAAAATAAATTTCAAAATGACCAATAATTTGACCGGAAACACAGAAAAAAACGTTTATGTTGAAGAGAGTCTGAAGCAAGATGTTACCTCCACTGAAAAGACACAGAGACTGACCCCTGTATGGGGTGTTGACAAGCTGTTTGGCGCACTAAAAACTAGTTTCCCTGTACTTAAATTATGTTAAGTAATTGTTAAAATGACTAAAAATTTTAATATAAGACTTTTAAAATTATTGAATAGTACAAACTTCTTGATATTTACTAAAATAGTATGGAATTTAAGCCCTAGAACTGATTACTGTATTGGCGGACTAATACTACAGCTGGTGGGCAGCCAAATGCAGGCGAAAACATGTTGGGAAAAATTTGTAAGGAATTCGTTAATCGAGGGAATGCTCGTTAACTGAAGTTAAGAATCTTATGGATGGTAATTCGTTAACTGAAATTTCGTTAACCGAGGGATCAATTTATATCCTATTTTCACAGTTAATTGATCTCAAATGAAAAAACAATTATTTTTACTGCAGCCATGTTAGTTTTTTTTGGCTCATAATTATGTTTTCTGTGGTGCATGTTATAGGAAAACGTAATACCACATCCACGTCGTGTTTACAATTTTGGCGACTTTGGCTGATGAAAAAGCAGCTAATTTTTCCTGCTATTCTGAGAGCATACATCACTCAAACTAACACGTTTCAACATACAGTCGACCCTCGTTAATTCGGACCCCTTTAATCCCGATTTCGGATAATTCGGAGGAAATCTGAGCTAAGCGAGGGATTGTCCGTATCAAATTTCTGGTTCTGGGATTGTCCAATAGATGGCGCGCGTGCACCAGACCGCCAGTCATTGTTGACTTAGCGTCATATTCGAGTATCAGTTTTGTGTTGCCCTGCAATTTTCGTTGATATTTCATTGATTAGGCATCTTTCAGCCTTGTATTTTACATCATGTCTTCAAGGGAGTACAGTACCTCTAATACGCCGAAGAGGAAGTATGTGACCCTTTCTGTGAACCAGAAACTGGAACCTATAAGGAAGTTAGAGGCTGGTGCTTCGGTGGCTAGAGTTTGTGACGAGTATGGTGTTAAAAAGCAAACAGTTTCGGACATATGCAAGGCTAAGGACAAACTCACTGCATTTTCTTTGAAATATAATGCAATATTAACCCCTAAATCGGTTAATCGGCTAAAACGGACACCCTTCCCCCCTATTAGTCCGAATTAACGAGGGTCGACTGTACTACGAAGCGTGTACTCGCATAATGAGATTATGATCATGTTAAGGCCATCAGCATTCAAGATAACTCAATAAATGTTGAATAATGTCTAGAAATAAGACTAGGTATCACAAGGTACCTGACCGTGGATTCTTTCCTGTCAATCCATTCTTATTTAGTGTAATCTTATCAAACCATGCTTGTGGTTGCCAGAAAGGGAAAGGGGAGGGATGATATAGGCTGCCTCATTGGTGGTGGGGAATGGAAGGGGTAATGTAGGGTGCCATGTTGCAGGGGGGATGAAATCGGTAATGATGGTGGTGATGATTGTTGTGTTAATAGTGGTGGTACTTTGAGGAGCCCACCTGGTGTTGTGGGTAATGTTTGTGGCCGTTATGCAACCTCCCCTAAGGATCTTTGGATATCTCATGCTTTCAGCACCCTGGGTGTGAAGGTGTGTTGGTGCTACTTTGAGGTGCTTACTGTCGCTACACGACCTAATGATGCCGATCGCAAATCTAGTTGTGGTATGAATGTCTGTGAAGGATCTCGTCTAACTAACAAGAGTAGAGGGTGAGACGGGTACCTGTGTGTTATCCCTTGTCTAGGATATTATTTCTCGTTATCCCTCGTTTAGTGATCCTTTTGCTTAACAATCATTTTTTTTTCAGGAATGCATCCCAATCGTTAAACGAGGGATACCTGTATAATATATACGGTATACTGTATTTCCTTTAAAAATTGCATTAAATTTATATATACTGTATGAAATTTATTTTATGGGGCGAAAGGAGGGTGGAGGATGTAACTAGCATCATGTATTTTATCTATTTCTTATGAGAAAAAATTTGATTCCGTTAACGTTGTGTTTTACAAGAACGTAACCACGACATTAAGCGAGGATTTGCTGTATTTGCCAACAATGAGTAACAGACATGACCGACCATCCAAAAGGCTAAAGAGTCAATCAGTTGCGAAGAGGATAAAGTAAAATTTAACCATTTGCTTCCTGGACCTCAATAACAGTAATGTATGTCAATTTTGTACAGAGATATTTACCCTCCTAAATGTACCATACAAATAATAATCTATTTTGATTATAAAAAAGTATAAATAAATATGGTCAAGTCATTATCAGTAATTGTTATATTCCTACTGTGGGGTTTTGGACACAGTAGGTACACAGTTCACTGAACTTCGTTCTTGTAAAAAAACTCATGGGCAGAAGACATGCAGAGTAATGATTGTAATGGTGGTAATAATGGTAAATTTGACTTTGGGTGAGGTAGTAATGGTGGTGGGGACAGGTGAGAGGTGGTGCTAGAATGCACAAAGAATTATGGTAATACTTGAGGCTATTTTCAGGGCATTACTAAAATTTGTATCTTATAGTAAGCCGCACCCCCACTTTTGCAAAACCTTTTAGGACAAAAGTTCAGCTTATATTCGTCAAAATACAGCACGTATTTACTGTTTATTCATAGATCAACAATGGTGTTAGTCCTGTTCATAAGATGTTAAAAGACTTTTAATGATGGTAAAAAATAAACTATCATTCCCCATAAAGAAAATATTAGGTGTGCATTCCATTACTTTTCGTGATAAAGAATGAGCTGGAAATGATTGGGGAATAATTTCTTTATCAATAACAAAGGTGACCATGCCACAGGACCTGAGGGACAAAGGAATATGAAAATGATAGATTCATTAATATGAAGTAGTGTAAACAACAATTATTATGGACAAATACTAGACCCGGTATTCATGACAAAACTGTATAAAATTAATGTTATAGGACAATCATAAGAGTCAGTACACAAAGTATTTTACTTCACAGACCCCGGGGAGCAACAAATACCTCAGGAATCAGATGATATTACTGTTGCTGCATATACTCGCAGATCGCCAGATAAAAATCCCTCTATCCACTTCAGTCAACCTGGATGTAGTCATAGTTCAAAGTCTAAGGAAGTGAACCTAATTTCTATTTTCACTGCCTGAGTAAAAAAAATCCTTATCAGAAGAACATAGGGTGAAAGAAGAAGAAATGAACCACAGGATATTAAACTATTTGATTTAATGGAGGTTGCAACTTTTGGGTGAGTGAGTACTTAACTCTTTCAGGGCAACAGAACAACCACCATGACACACACTTAACCCTTAATCAGCAGTTGAGGATTTCCTACTCTGCCCCCATACATGCAAAAATGGAAAGCAAGGAACATAAAACGTCAACTGATAATGGCCGCTGTCAGTACAGCTAAATTCCCATGATGATGGCCGCCTTTTAAGGGTTAATGTTGAACAGACATCTTCTAGTTGTGAATTCACCACAATATCTAATGCAACATCATAAAAGTTTCACACAAATGTAACCAGCAATTGTCCTCGTATCAAACTATTCGTGTTTCAATTGGTACAGTATCTACCGAGTCCATATACAATGTTACTACTGACAATGGCAGTTAGAACTGTATTAAGTCTTAAGTGCAGGTTTCTTAATGCCCTTATGGTAAATACTATATAAGGCAGTGCAACTACTATTTTCTCACACTCATTAGATATTACCTGAACCAGGACAAAGACACAAACATGTCTTCTGCACAGGACTGATACTGCAGAGGACTAAAGGAGGATACACATGCAATATCAGTTGTGTAAATAAAAATCTGTATAAACTCTAAGGCTAGGCATACTCATTAGCCTTTAGTCTCATGCAGATAAAATATAAAATCTATTAATTTTGAGACTTACTTTCTGCAAGTCTTTAATACTGTACTTCTAAAAGTTAAATATCATAATGTAATATGTTTAATATAAAAGTCTAAAATCAATATATTAAAATAAAAACAGCCTAAATTAATTTTATATACAAAAAAATACTGTATATGCAAATTTTTGTTCCTATACTACAGGTATTTTAAAAAGTATTGATACAAGCTAAAATTCAACACAGAATGTTTCAACAGATATTCTTAACACACTTTTAGTAAAATTTCATAATGAAAAAAAAAATCCACATTCCCAATCTTACTAAAGAACTGATGTATGGTTACTTTAATATTGTGAACATCTATATAAAAAACATTTCTTACAAAAAGGATTTTTTAACTCCACACATCAGAAGAATAGCGTTTTGTGTTTATCATCTTCTTCACATATAGTTCTGCTTCACTCTGAGTCATTCCCCCCACTGTCTGACAAATCTTGTTTATGAGTGTGTTCACATCCCGAGCCATGCTCTTGGCATCTCTGAAAATCGGAGGAAAAAATAAGTACTGTATACATATAAATGGGATGGATGAATGAAAACAAAAACTGGACCCCTAGTGAGATACAAAACCGTGGAGGTTTAATGTAAACAGTCCAAGAACGTTTAGAGTGGAGGACTGTGGTCGCCAACCCTCAGCCTACAGTACTCTGGTAAAAGACCAAAGCTTGGATGAAGAAAAATTCTAAGAATATTTTCGTCTGAGCGGACAACGGTTCGCACACGTTCTTTCCCTGGTTGAGGAGGGGGATTTGGTGAAACACTGTAGGAACAGAGAAGTCATTTGCCCAAGGCAGCGACTTTTTTTTTGGGGATTAGCCCCCGGGCAGGTCACCGACCCACATCGGGGCCTGGGGGGCAAAAATGTAATAATAATAATAATAATAATAATAATAATAATAATAATAATAATAATAATAATAATAATAATAATAATATCAGGTTCAAAGAACTCAGTGGTGAGATTACCTGATATCCACAGTTGGTTCATAAGGTGGTAGCTGGTGGGATAACCACAGCTAAACCATAAGAGGCAGCAGTGCATATCCTATCTCCACTATCTATATTAATAACTTGTCACCTAGAAATAACTATTTATGATGAAAATAAATAAGTTTAAATTTTACCTATACAGTTCATTAGTTAAATGAACTTAACACTGAGTAGATGATACATATACAGTACTGTATATATATATATATATATATATATATATATATATATATATATATATATATATATATATATATATATATATATATATATATATATATATATATATATATATATATATATATATATATATACTAGAAAAAAATAGTTTTTACTTCACATTGTATCCAGGTACAGTACTTACCCACACACATACAGATGACCATTTTCCTCTCCAATTACCCGCCACACTTCAGCCTTGTTTTCTTCCAGTAGATGAGTTACATACCGCTTCTCTGGTTGGTCCCGGCTAAATGCAACATACAGCTGCAAAAGCAAATTATCTTTAGAATGATTTTGTACTGGTGGTGGGAATACAGTACCATACATTTATATTTTCTTACACTTTTGAGGCTTTTCTCATTTAAAGTATATACTGGGTAGAAATAAAAACAAATATTCCCATACAGTATACCATGTATTTTTGTTTGTTATTATCATTTATTCATTCTTACTGCTGTTGTAGATGTATTCTGCTATGGAACTCCCCTTCTACAACAAGGCTCCTGGCACTTCACCCAAGCCAGCATTAAATCCTTCCCCATTTCACTCAATACTCTACACCCTCCTCGTTTATACTCTCTAGTGCTAACTGAATTTACATTCCACTCACTACTAGTATAACGTTGGCCCTATTCTTACACCTTCTTAAGTCTCTTCCTTTCTCTCTTACCATTCACTTCTGACTTATACATTGATTTTAACTATTGCCAATCCAGGTTCCAAACATATGCTACGAGTGTGTTTACCTTGGTATACAGTAATCTCCCTGTTAGCCGGAATAATTGATGCAGAACAGTTCCGGGTTTGGAGATGAATTCTGTCATCCATGAAAATTTTTCACGTACTGGTGGAAGTTTTTCCTAGTCAAAAATTATGCATCTTGCATGAAGCGACTTAACTGCAGTCAAACAGATGCAGAACTATATTTATTTATTGAACATAACTGTACACGTACAATATATTGTAAATACAGTAAAATATATATGGTACAGTAAGTCCGCGCTTAACGTTGTTTTGGTACTACGTCGCTAAACTTTAGAGACCAAAAATTTTTAAAGTCCCAGTGATCCGATACTATGTACGTCGTTTTGCGTCATCACAGACTACATTTTACGATGCATAACCCTCTCTCATCTGGCCGTGCTATGCTCTCTCGGCTTGGCGCAGTCTCAGTGACTCACCACCCCCCTCCTCCGCTTCCACCCTCCTCCTCCGCTTCCACCCTCCTCCTCCCCTCCCACCATACTCCTCCCCTCCCGCCATTCGCCCCCCTCCGCTTCACTCCCCACCACACACATGCTCTACCACCTTTGCCCATCGGTGAGTACCAATACAAACTTAGTAGTTGTATATGTATGAACTATTTTCTATAGAAATGGCAATGATTTTCTGTATATGTAAAGTATTTCATGGGGCAAAGGGAGGCTCAGGAACGTAATTCCTGTATTTTATTTATTTCTTATGGGGAAAATTGATGCGCTTAATGTGGTTTCGTATAACAATTTCAATTGTTTATTCCTTGACAGAGGAAGCGGGATCCTTGTGCTGTCACTAGGTGCCCCTGTACAATGACACCAGAATCATCTGGCAAGTGTGACAAGTATATACAGTATAAATATTATAAAGGGGCTTACTAAACCCTAAGGAAGGAAGGATATTCCTTTAACACATAATCAATATTATTTACAAAATATCTGGCCAGTATGGGGAGGATCATCGTGTCTCCGTCAGAGGGTCGTGGAGTGGTGGTCCAGCAGGCGTCACGGAAGCGTTGTGTGTGGGGACATCTTAGGAGGTAGTGGATAAGGGTGCTGCTGTTGGGTCTTCTGCATAATGCACAAGAGCGTTGCTCAGGGGATGCGGGGATACCAATCTCCCAAGCAAAGTCATACCCAATGATGATACGGGCAGCAATCACGTCCCCTTTCCGCGACCCTTTCCCGTAGACGTACGAGAGGTCAGGAAGTTTACAGAGGACATCGTACCAGGTGGGCGGGGAGTCCAGGGGGATGGCTGCTTCCCGAGCTTCTCTCTGTTTGCGGCGAATTTGGGTCCTAATCTGTAAAAGTGTTCGAGGAACAATGTAGTCAGGTGTGGCCTTGTTGCAGCCAGTCTTGGCAAGGCCATCTGCTGCCTCATTCCCCAAGATACCGACATGACTGGGTATCCATAGGAATGTCACAGGACGGCCTGCATCCTGAAGTGTGGATGTTAACCCTCGTATTCGGAGGATGAGGTCCTTATTTTCCCCTGATCCAAATGCGATCCCGTCGAGAGCAGACCTGGAATCGCAGCAGACAAGCAAGGGGCAGAAACCATCTGCTAATTCCTCAGCGAGAAGAGCAGCAAGGAGGGCTATTAGTTCAGCCTGAGTGGAGGATGCCCCGTCAGAAACTCTGAGAGACAGTTTGATAGGCTCAGGGGCATCAGGACGGGAGATGGACACCAGCCCTGGCCCTACCTGTAGCGGGGTCAACAGAACCATCAGTGTAGAGGACGACCCTACCTGGGGACCAGTGGGCGATCCTGGAGAGGCGGTATTTGCAGAGAATAACAGGGTTCACCTGCGATTTCGGGAGCGGTCCACCGAGGGCAATCACTTCAGGTTGAAAATCCAGCCAGGGAGAAGGAGACGAACCAACAGCAGGGGTGACAACAATATCAGGCAGGAGGTCGTGTTCCTGAAGGGCTCGGATGAGTGACCCTCGCCACTGTCTTCTAGATGGAGGTCGGTCTCGGACAGCAGGAGTCAAGTTGGTTTGGACATAGTTGCCCCGAGGATCCCGTAGAATGGAAATGGCAGTTTTTAGGTAAAACTCCTGGACACGATCCTGTAAGGGGGAAAGACCAAGTTCGGTATATAGAAAAGTAGAGCGTGTCCACTGAGGAGCCCCAAGGATGATAAGAGCAGCTTTCCTCTGGATAACTTCGAGACGGTTGACAGCAGTCCAACTAATGTTGACGAGGGCAGGGGCGGCGTAGTCGACACAGGAACGGACAAAGGACTTGTACATGGTGAGAAGGACACTGAACAGAACAATGCACCACCACAGCGGCTGTTTGGCTAGTACTGTAGGTAAATTTAAAAATTTCAGTAAAAAATGCGGCAGACTAAACCTCGACATATCAGTTTCAAATTTGGCATGGAGTCTTAGATATGTATAAGGAACAATGCCTGAAGAGTGCAGCTTTGAGCAAAATTTCACTGCCCCTTATTGTACAGACATTTTCTGTTTATTTCTAAGCCACATTAGAATACTGTAATGATTTTTACACAACTTTTATAATTTTATAACATCAATCAAAGGCAACATGCCATTTCACAGGCCACCTCATACCCAGTTTTTCTCCCCATCATAGTGAGTCAAGCTACAGGTACACCACTGATTTTCCGGCACCATTGGTTCCAAAGCCTTGCCGGATTATCCTTTTTGCCAGACCAACTGAGGTCACGTAATAATAATTCAACAATACGCCTCTGACCCACTAATTATACACCTCCTGTGTCTCTAAAGCACTATGGACTGCTAGAAACTTAAATTAAACAAATATTAAATGTAAATTAAATGTGAAAAAAGCCAAAATTTTGAGCAACATTACTGTACACACGTTGTACTCATATGTACTGTACTACACTAGACTAAAAATTTTATCTCTTGTGCAACTATGTGATGTTTATACTCAGATTAATCACTATATTACAAGAATTCAAGCAATGTAATTTATATTCTGTTAAGTCTAGTCAGCTACATTTTATAAAATAAAAACTTTAAGCCTAAAACTGCCTTCACCCTGACTGGGAGGAAGGGGAGGGAGGGGTTGAGATGTTGACAGCTGTCAAGAAGGGGAGATAACAAAGTGGATAGTTATCAAAACAGAAGGAGTTTTAATTTTTCCCTTAAAAAATGTCACTGAATTGACAAGGCCGTATTTAATTTGCATTGCTGTAATTCTTGTAATATAGTGATTAATTTGGGTATGTATAAACATCACATAGTTTGCACTAGACATAAAATTTTTAGTAATTAACCCATTACAGTTTACCCTTAGGACAATTATTTCTTTTACCTTTTTCACAATATATATTTAGGATGGTGTGTGCATGTAAATTAGTAAAAAGATATCAAGAAAGTTACATATATCTTCCCGAAAATACGAGTTAAAAAACTTGTACACAAATATACTACACTGGACTAAAATTTATATCTCTTGTGCAAACTATAAGTTTTTGCTCAAATTAATCACTATCTTACAAGGATTCCAGCAATGCAATTTATATTCTGCTAAGTCCAGTCAGCTACATTTTATAAGATAAAAACTTTAAGCCTAAAACTACCTTCGCCCTGGCTGGGAGGGAGGGAGGGAAGTTAAGTGCCCCCTCATAATTTTGTCCAGACTAAAGGAGGTGCCGGACCATCAGTTCCCGGATAATCGGTGGTGTACCTGTATTGGTAGTCTGGGTTTTGACCTAATGTTAAATGAGAAAGGGTGTTAAAAATGTTATATTGCTAAACCAAATTATCGTTAAGTGAATTAACGCTACATAAGGGATACCTGTATAATAAATATAATCAACAGTACAGTGGTGAAACCAGCAGTCCAGTGACCAGCCTTCACTCTACACAGAAGGTTTTAAAGGCACTGAGCCTTTCACATGTTCCTTTATACAAGCCCTGTCCTTCACAATTATGTGTACGGTTAAGGTGGTGAGACGGAGATCATGTGAAAGCGAGGCGATAGCTTTTCTTCCTTCATGCTGCTTAATTACCTGGACTTTCATTTTCTGTTCTAGATCTATCACTTTAAGTTTATGAGCAGGTCCTGCACTCTTACTATGACATGGGAGCTTTCAAGTCATTTTGCAGTACAATTAACCCTTAAAGGTCTGACGAATCTTGGGAAGTCTCCCTTCAAAAACTGAATAATAGGCTAAAAAATTAAAATCATAAAATGAACGTTCTAGTCTTATGAAAATGTCAGACATACATGTTAGTTAATAGGAAATAAGGTAATTATTACGGTACTCACCACCTATGGTTATTGGCCAGTTGGCGAGACATCGTACCTCAGCACCCCTCTAGCAGTTATCGTACATCTAGGTGTGAACGGTGGTGCACTACCAACTCACTCCATGTTCTTACAACTTCACATGGTTCCTTATTATTACACTATATATATAGTACATTCACCACTCTGTGGCTTGGAGTGGCAGGGCTTGGGAGCTGGAGTTCTAAGTGGATAATCCAGAAAGGTAGACATGTGACCTTCCTCCATAGTGACAACTGTTATACTGATTATTTGCTGAAGATGCAGTCAAGGAGAAGTGTGGGTGCCGGGGATAAGC
The DNA here is from genome assembly GCF_018991925.1 of Homarus americanus. Taxonomy (NCBI): domain Eukaryota; kingdom Metazoa; phylum Arthropoda; class Malacostraca; order Decapoda; family Nephropidae; genus Homarus; species Homarus americanus. Next base: position 5,825,356 of record NW_024713129.1, read on the forward strand.
TAGTGCCACACTAAGAATCACACTACTCACGCCGGAAAGAAAAAAATTAAGTGCTAGATTGACGAAATCAGACCCCTACTATGACGGGGGCTGTGGGATGACGTCAGACCGTTAAGGGTTAAGGGCGATTTACAAAAGCAAATTCGAAGATGATGCGTAGAGGATGCACGCTGTAGTGATCTAACAACGTGACCGAGTGCAAAATGGCACCTTACAGGACACCTCGTCCAGCCGCCTTACGCCTACTCAGTGCGTCTCTTCTAAACTACTTGACCTCCGTAATGACGGATACTTGTCTGCAACCCGAAAATGGACTTGGGAAAGAGTATCCATAAAGTTGGAAATCTGTAACTCGGGGAGTGTCTGCATAAAATTATTACTGTACAACATGAATTTAACTTATTGTATTTATTACTGGCATATAATAACTGTGAACACCAAAAATTATCTTGTGTCATTTTGTTTGGAGAATTTTTTTTCGTAGGGATGTATCTCAGCTTTTTATTATGGGAGTCTATGGGAAAATGGGATCCAACTTATGAGAAGTCAATTAACAAAATGATTTTAAGAAATGGAACCCTTTTGTAAATCAAGGAATGCCTGTACAGCAGTGACGTATTCTTAATGAGCGCAAGGCATGCATTGCATGCCTAGCATACAGCAAAATATATTTTTAAATAGTATCTTCAATAATACAGATCTAATTTTACTCTTCACAGTTTTCACTCAGGAAAGTCGAGGAGACTTGGCATCCCTCAATGCATGCAAAAGAATAAGCCGCATGCCCTCAATGGACATATAAACGTAACCATCCTATCAATAACATGCTAAGATGAACTTTATTGTGTTGAAGCATAAAGAATTTGAACAATTTTAGTAAAATGTAATACTTTTTTCCCTTAATAAGCATGAAGTCTTATGTTATACGGTGATATTATATTACCTAAGAGTTGTTGTTCCATAAGAGTGGCTATTTAATAAGGTTTCTGTAAATGTAATGGGTACAAATGCATGCAATTAGAAAACTGCATTCACTTGTCGAGCAGCTCTCAGTCAGCTGGACAAAACTGGTCCACATTATAACTTAAAATTTCTAAATAACCTTACAGTCAGCTTTCAGATGTAGTTTTTCACTTGGGAAAGTTATTCAGTTTTCTGTTTTAATTGAAATAATAATTGGATCATAGAAATAAAAATATTTACAAATTATTTAAATGTTCAGCAATAAGATAATTGACAACTTTACAGAGGGCCAGCATTGTGCATGATGCCAAGCCATTTTTTTAACTACTTTATTTCTAAATTACTGTAGATCACACTGAAAGCTTAATATTCTTTTGCCATAAGTATTTTTGCACCCATTATTTAATGATACTTTGTCAGATGCCACTGATATAATTTAAGAAATTAGGTGTTTATAAAAGCTTGACAACCCTTGTTTAGAGAAAGGCCATATCCTACTTGATATTTGATTTGATAACTGATATATGTGGTGTTCTGCATGACTCACCAGTGCAACCATGGTATGCCACTACTATACAGTACTTACATTTTGTGTATGTGCTCTCCTGGTGTGATTATTATAAATGTACAAATAACATACAAATAATTGCTATTTATTAAATTTAATCTCTCTGTCTTCCAGGAAGTATCAAATCACTTTCTTTAACCTTTGGCATAATTTTTATCAATTGCCCTGAGTAATGGATGCATACAGAATGAGGTGACAAATGAAACTGCTTGTAAAAGGCTTATTCTCAATTGGGATGCGTTCCTCAAAAACCTAATGTTAAGCGATGATAGCTAAATGAGGGATAATGAGAAATAATATCCTAAATGAGGGATAATGAGAAATAATATCCTAAATGAGGGATAATGAGAAATAATATCCTAAATGGGGGATAACAAGGAATAATATCCATGGAGATGGCATGTAATGATACAATGTTTCTTATTATGTTATCGTAGGTAACTGCATGGTTTATATAATTTGTTTATCACTGTGCCCGTATATATTATTTTAAGAAAACTATGGCTACAGGAGGTAAATACACACAAAAAGTTTTTTTTTTCCTAAATACTCCCTGCCGTAAAATATGATACTGTATTTTTGGTCTACCTGTATATTAATGTGTGTGTATGTGACATCTTATTGAGGGAGGGAGGGTTGGAGGCCGAGGGAGGGAGGGCTCCTCAGTTATCAGGCAACTCACTTTCCACCCACACACATCCATGTTCTTTATTTTTTCTTATTTTAAAGTTTTACATGATATTATCTTTATTTCTAAGCCACATTAAGGTATTTTAATGATTTTATACAACTTTTATCGCATTAATGCTCAAGAAATGGCTAAGAAACGTGGCACAGTGAGTGCGTGTGTGTGTCTACTGCGCTGTATGTAACATCACAGGACGCGGCTGGAGTGGTGAGTCGGCCACTCCACACACTTTCACTTTCAACACAAACACCCACGCTCTTCATATGTCTTGGTTCATAGTTTTATATTATATTGTCTTCATTTCTCACCCACATCAGAGTATTGTAATGATTTTTCCACAACTTTTATAACATTACTGTTGATTTTTAGTAGTTGTGGAACACATTCTAATTTTCCCCATAAGATTAAGTAAAGTGAATTCGTCCCCTGGTTCATCCGGACATTTACCACATCCATACACCGTCTCCCCCTGAAGTGTCCAGACGTGCGAGGGTTTACTGTACAGTTATTTGCAGTTTTACACAGGTCTACCTGTTACCAGTTACATACTTTTTACATTTACTCTTTCAGGCTGGTTCTCTCTCTCTGGGCCCAGTCTGGGGTAAATACACATGTCCTGTATACAACAGACTCGAGATAAATGGCAGTTCCTCTCTCTCACTAAAGTCGTATCAAGTTATTACATATTTTCATCATTTTCACTCTGACAAAAATTCACAAATATTTTAAAACTTTCTAATAAACTCATGCAAGCTCCATAATATGGTTCTGCGCATGACGCCAGCGGACTATAGGTTGGGGACCATTGCTCTATATACTCTACTCACCAGCAGATGCTGTCATCTTGAACCTAGAGTAGGCATACACTGTCCACTCAGCTGACTGTAATACTTAACTGTAATCTTGTCTTAACACTTCCGATGGAGATTGGGTGAGGGATTAGTGGGTCATGTTACTGATCTAACCTGACCTATACTGAATGTACAGTATAGTCTACGTAACTGTAATCACTTTTTACATTCTTAACACCGCTTCAACACTGCATTCTTGGCAGATTTTGTTCTGATACAGTAAAGAACAGGGGGCCCCCAAGTTCGCGGATTTTTACATCGCGGTTCTCGGTTATTTGTGGATGACACCCTGGTTGTACCCAAGAATGTCTGTGGGCAGTTTTATAGTTGCCGGCATTTTCACGGCTGGGACAGGGAGCCATTCGTTCTAGAGACAATAATTTCCTTTACCTGTATTGTAAATATGTGTGTTTGTGTAGACACACACACACACACACACAAAACACCTACAAATAAATAATGATGGGAAAATAATCTTAAGTCCGATCTCTATTATAGTATTTATTAGTAGAGAAGGGACTTGAGGGTAAACTCACATTTTTAATAAATCTGTTTCTGATTATTTGCGAGAGGATTTTCCAATTATTATTTATTTGTACGTATTTTGTGTGTGTGTGTGTGTGTGTGTCTACACACACACACACATATACAGTACTACAGGTAAAAGAAATAATTGTCTTAAGGGCAAACACATAAAAAGAATATACATTTCTTTGTACAGAAGTAAAAATGTACCCCCCCCACCCCCAATCAGCAAATGTTATTTGCGGATTTGGCGATTCGCGGCCATTTTGAGAACCTAACCCTCGCGAATTTGGGAGGCTCCCTGTACACAACATAAATTGTACGCAAAAACAGCAGCTAGCGAAGGAACAACCTTTTACAATGGCAGTACTACAACATGAACTAAGCGATTCAAGCAGCTAGTCTACCCATTTACCTGTCATATGGGGATGCACTGGAGCATGATGCAATTTCTCGGAACCCCTGGAAATTTTATTCCCAGGCCCAGAAAGGAGTGATTTGGATAGATTTTTTTTTCAGAAAATGCACCTGATTGTTAACCTGAGAAACTCATAAACAAACCCTGAATTAGAGAATTTTCCGGAAAAATTCCGGCTAACAGAGATACAGTAAGTCCCCATTGAATGAAAGGGTTAGGTTCCACTAAAACGCTTTCGTTATGTGGATTACATTCATCGAAACCATTTTTCCCATATAAATTAATGTAATAAGGGGAGGATGTGTTCCTGTACTAAGCTCTGTGATAGATTAATATACTGTACATTTCTAAGGTCTGTGACAAAATAATTGCAACACATCAAAACACAGTGCTGAAGATAAAAACAATAAAACTTGTAAAACTTAAAGGTACATAAAGAGTGTCGGTGATATGCAGAGGGAGGGAGGGAGGGCGGGAGGAAGATAGTAAGTGGTGAGCAGATGATGCGTCAGTCAGTTTGGTTGGTAACACTGGCTGCAGGACTGCCAGACAATTTAACAACGGATGTCTACCCACAAAATTGAGCGTAAGTATAAATGGCCAACGTTGTATTCCTTCTACATTATGTTACATAAATTTTAAATTATGGAGAGAGAATAACAAATAAACACTGTACAGTATTGTACAATATTATACTGTACTATCATGAATGACAGTCATAAAATGAGTGAGAGAGGCAGTGTTGGTGAGATGCAGTGGGAGGGAGGAAGGGAGGGAGGAAGGTGAAATTATGATTTAGGTGGTGATAATAGAGGTGATGGTGGTGATCATGGAGCTGGTAGTGAGAAAGCAGAAAGGTGGGGGTGACGTACCTTTCATAATAGTAGAAAATTCTTTGGTTAATCTGCAAATGGGTAGTAAATACTGTACTTGATTCATTATAGTGTGGATTCGTTCAAAAGATTAACGTTCAGTGCGGACTTACTGTACAGGGTATTACTATATCTACTCAAAAATACGAGGTGAACAATAACACTGCTCATAGCTCAGCCTCACCCACTTTGAGTCCAACTGGGTGGCGACTCGGCTACATACCATCTCCACAGATATTATTCAGCATTATCCCTCGTTTAGGGTTTTATTTCTCAATATTCCTCATTTAGCTATCATCTTCTTTAACAATTGGTTTTTCAAGAACGCATCCCAATTGTTAAATGACGGATGCTGTAATTGTATAGAATATTAAAAATCAACAGTAAATTAATGACAGGGTTGTAAGCAATAGTAATCTAGCTTGAAAGAGTCGTTTGACAGAAAATTTAACATGACTGCATATAATAGTACAGGTAAACCTTGCGATATGATGGGGTTAGGTTCCTGAAAACCCATCGCTAGGTGAATTATCGTAAACAGGGAGCATTAAAACATGGGGTTCAATGGGATATGTTCCCAGCCAGTCCTCAAACACACATGTATCATCGACAAAACAATTCCTACAATACTACTATCAGTACAAAACATTTTCAAATAAACAACAGTCACCACATCCTGAAGAATAAGCCTGGTCATCATCACGTGTCCCCTTTGAGGCTAAGGGGACTCTTGTAGGAGGAGTGGAGACGTCACTCTGACTCTCACACAGCCTCTAGGAAGTCTCTATGCTGTTTAATAATGTCTTGGATGCCTTGGCCTTCCCAGACATTTTCAAAGTTACACTGCTCACTTTAGTCACAAAAACATAGCAAAAGCACTTGTCACGAAAACAGAACGAACAACGATAACAAAAACAATGATAGCGGCTGACACTGCTCATATTTTCAAAACAACAGAGTCGACGCACTCTACAGTCACAAAAATACTGGAAATATCACTTTACAGTTTCCATAACACAGTTCTATCTAAATGTTAGTGCGGTCCTCTCACTATATAAGAAGAAATAAAACACAATAAAACACTGTTGCTAAGTACAATGTATGATGCTGGCTGATAATCATGCAATGTCATGCAATGGTGGGTTTACGATCGACAAAGAACCAAACACAGGGCTGTAGAGCATATGGGTTGGCCGTGTGGAGGCGCGTGGGTAGGCTTACAAGTGAAGGTAGAGATGCATCTCGGAATATCGTATCGTGAGATTTACCTGTAACACGGTTTTATTTGGAGAGAAAAAATGCTGAAATATCAAGAGAATTCTGACTAGAGTGTGTGAGAATTAAATTACTGTACCTTCAAAAGACCAGATTCTTTATATGCCATTAGCTCCTCTTCATACAAAAAGTCATTGGCCTTATTACGACAGCCAAAGTAAAGGATGGTATCCCCAACAGGCTTTCCTGAGGAGTTACAAAACAGTCAATATATGTTATACAGTACATGTGAAATATCAAGACATGATATGTACAACTGCAAACTGCTCATTGAATAACAACAAAGGTGCGCCAGATATAATGTACACAAGAAACAGAGCAAGAAAGGCAGAAAGGAGAAGAAAGGCAGAAAGGAGAAGAAAGGCAGAAAGGAGAAGAAAGAAAGAGAGGAGAAGAAAGAGAGGAGAGAAGAGGAGGCAAAAGGAGCATTTTTTTCTTTTCTTTTTTTTACAAAGAAAAAAAAATAGACAATAAATTATGATAATAGTAACACCTGGTGTGGTACATATCCCCCAGAGTGGTAGTGACTGAGGTAGATTGTGGTACAGTCTCACCCAAAAGTTCATTAACTCTTCCAGCCAGCTATTGCTGCACTGCCTGCTTCAGATGTATGAACTTGAGTCTGTTAATTCGAACCTTTAGATTCATTCGTATTGGTTTCATGTTCTGGTTGGTACTGAGACAGTTTCAAACATCTGAAGCAGGCAGTGCAGCAATAGCTGGCAAGGAGAGTTAAACTTTTGGGTGAGACTGTACCTCTCCCTCATCTTGGTAGTGACAGAGAGCATGAGAAAAGAAGACGAGAAGAGAAGAACAAAGTGAGAAGAAGAGAGAGGAAGGGAGAAGGAGGGAGAGGAAGAGAGAGAAGCGAGAAGAAGAGAGATGAAGGGAGGAAGTCTAGATAACAAAAATAATTTTAATTATTAAGAAGCAATAACTTAACCAAGTTAAGTTCAGTAAATTATTGTTTTATTAATTATATGATATGATAAATGTTATGTCAGTGATGCTGATCAGCTACATTTCTCACTGTTTATTCAAAGAGCTATTAACCTCACTTTTACCTATGGTACCTTTGATGTTTCTCTCTTCTGTTGTGTAAGTGATATGCATGACAATCAGGAATATTTTATGAACAATTAATATTCATTTAATGAATAACATTCCCCAAAGGCTAAAGATTATAAGTCAGTCAGTGGTTATTGGTTGCATATTTTGATGTTTATGCAAAATTGCTGTGAGCGCCAAGCCAGAGGCTATTTTCAGCCTAATGCTTCCTGCCATATGTTTCCTGATAAATACAGTATTTTTTCTACAATCTTATTTAGGTGTAATATTTATCTCTTAATTTAAATTTTATGGCTCCAATGTTGTACAGTACAGGATTGTCTTTACCCATTTTGTAGGAGGGTTAACTGCATAACTAATTTAGCAAATTTCTCTACTTACTAGTCATTTGGAATCACTTTCCATGTATTGTAGTGGTGGTTCTGCAGCTTATAGCTTTTGTCAGATAAACTGCCTGGACTTTGCCCATAACTATTCAACCTCCTTTAGGTCAGTTAAACCAATAATCAAGAAATCAAAGGTCACAAAATCAGGTTTATATATATAAACCGGGGTATATACAGTACAGTATATAAAATATCACCTTCTTCTTTCTGATGGCTTCTGTCTTGGATAAACCCTCTGAAAGGAGCAATACCAGTACCTGGTCCAATCATCAGCACTGGAGTCTGTGGCTTACTGGGTAACCTTTATGTAAAAGGAAAATTTTTAATGGCAATTAACTACAGTACTATTACTTATTATACTAATATTAGTATATTCAGCACTGCAACATAAGTATGGCTAAATGAATACACTGGACATAGGAACTTACAAACTTTTCTCATGCATTATTTTTCAACGGATACTGATAGACTCTTTACTGGGCCTTTACCAATTACTGTGCTGTACATGTGATGACAAGCATAAGATATAAATCATACGTATTTTGAATATATGGTGAGAGTGAATTCTTAAAAACATATGAATGTCAATAAGATTTAGAGGAAAAAATAAATGAGGCATGTGCTACACAAAAACTGTACAAAAGAGAGAGGTAAAATTTGAATGAAAAAGGAACTAGCCATATCAAGAGCTGGAGAAGCAAAAACCAATAATAAAAAGATAACAGTGTTGATGTTTCACACAAAGCACTTCACAAAATAATAAACTAACCTGAACTGTGATTTTCTGACAAAGATTGGTACATAATACTTAATGCCATTGTCAGGCTTTAACTTGTAAAGATGTGTGGTACACACTCCTTTATTTGTTCTCCCTGTAGGTGTAATGTACTTCAATACATTCGCAGTCACATGGATTCTGCTAGGATGGAGCTGCAAGGGAAAATTTAAGATTTATTACTTCTTTCTTTCTTGTTTAATGTAGAAATACACACACACATCTTCCTTTTATTTGTGGTCATTCAGGTATTTTTACTTCTGTTATAAATGTGTTATGCAGTGGTATGCTCATTCCATCATAAGGAACTAAGTTTGGTTTAATCCTGACACCTCGCACAAGCCAGCATCACCCATTAGCAGCCCATGCTTCCCCAAAAATCACTTGAAGCCATGCTCTCCATCCATTCATTCACACACACACACACACACACACACACACACACACACACACACACGGCTGCTTCCTGGATCTCTATCCCCCTATATCTAGTGCAATCTTCACTTCATTCTTCCATATCCTTCTTGATCTTCCATTCTCTTTATTACTCCCCACTTCTAAATTATACAATAGTGTATAAAATGTTTTCTTCCAAATTTTCACCTCTCATTCTCGCATATATCTATGCCATCTACTCCATCTCCAAATATCTGTATTTCTTATTCTCTGCATTACTAGACTTTACATCCTGCTTTCAAGCAAATAATTTCTGTTGTTTATAATGTGCCCCTTGCTCTTGCATCCAGAAACCATGCATCATACCAACATTACAATGTCAGCTTAAGTCTCCTGGATATTCCAACTTTATTTCTTCTGCACTGGTTATCTCTCTTAATACATTTCTCAACCTATTCATCAATCTCTTTGCTGACTCATCCACTCCCAGGTATGTGGAACACCCCAGTTCCTCTACTCAATCACCATACAGCTGGGTGACTGCCTGGCTGAACTGTATTGCATTGCCCAGAGGATGGTTTGAGTGTGGAAGAAACTATTTTTTATACATAAAACATGCGCAACTGTATTTCATGAAATGTTTTGTATAAATTTTATTGTTATACAAATTAAGCTAAACTTGTCCTCATTTAATTGTTTAACTCTGAACCACAGTGGTTATATAAAAGTTTGGTGTTGATAGATCAATCGTTTAACTTCAAACCCGTTTAAAACAAATTCATTTATTATTACTGTATTATTATTAGGGTATACAGTACTGTGCTCCGTGTTTACTTCCCTATCGTTTGAAACTGTTGTTCCCCCTTCGAACTTTTCTGTTATCTCTCATTTTGTGATAATTTCACTAAAAGTTAGGTTTTCAGGACTTAACCCCATCATTAAATGAGGGATACCTGTACATAAAACCTATTTAACTCACAACATAAAAGTATAAATTTTTCAAGAATTAAAAATAATTCTTTAGGAAGGAAGAGAGAAACTAACTAAACTTCACCAGATATGAGAACCTACAGAACCCAAAATACTAGTATCAGTGTCATTCAAAACATGGACAGGCAAACATATTACCCTACCTTTCCAGATGAAGATATGGAGTAGTATCTTGCTTGAAGTCTGGGAAGTAATTCACAAAGGTAGTCAAGAGGTGGTTTACAAGATGGCATGTCTTCCAGAATGTGAACAATGCTGCGTGTATCGTGGACAATCCATCGCTGGTATTCTGCTTTACCTGCCTCACTTGTTCCACTCATGAGCAGCAGTTTTTCCTTCTCCTGTTAAAAAGAAAAACAAACAAATAAATAAATATATACAGTATATATACACTATATATATATATACTGTATATATATATATATATATATACACTATATATACAGACAGACCCCGACTTACGACTGCTTCGACTTACGACCGTCGGGACTTACGACCGCCTCAGATTTTTTATTAAAAAAAATTTTTTTTTTTCTTCAAATGACACGCATTTTCTATACCGAAACGTTTCCAGTTAATGTAGTCTCCATGTATAATTAGAAAATTATGGGGGCCCCATGTGCATTCAGCTGGCTACATTAAAGGTAAGTGCTCAGTCACACTGTAACCATTCCTTATTATTTATTACTTTCACTGTACTGTATCCATTCCTCATTATTCATTACTTTTACTGTACTGTATTTCATTGTAGATTATTTATTTAAAAAAAATTATCTATGTCGGACTTACGGCCATGTCGAACTTACGACCTGGATTTGGGTCCCTAACCCCGTCGTAAGTCGGGGTCTATCTGTATATATATATATATATATATATATATATATATATATATATATATATATATATATATATATATATATATATATACAGTGGTCCCTCGGTTAACGAAGTTCGGTTAACGAATTACCTTCCATAAGAATCTTCACTTCGGTTTACGAATTTTTCCCAACATGTTTTCGCCTGCTCACCAGCTGTAGTATTAGTCCGCCAATAGTTATCGGTTCTAGGGCTTAAATTCGTTACCATTTGAGTAAATATCAAGAAGGTTGTACTATTCAATAATTTTAAAAGTTTTATATTAAATTTTTTAGTTATTTTAACAATTATTGAACTAATTGAAGTTCAGGAAACTAGTTTTTAGCACGCCAAACAGCCACTCAACATACCAAGCTTGGCGTCAGTTTGTGTATCTGTTCAGTGGAGGGAACATCTTGTTTGAGACTCTCTTAAACATAAACTCTTTTTTCCATTTTTACAGTCAAATTATTGGTCATTTTGAAATATATTTTACATATTGATAATGTATAGCACAGTGCAGTGTTGATTTAAAGAAAATATTCTTTATTTACAGCAATAAAACTTAAAATTTCAGTGTTGAAATCGAATCCAGCACGGCTCCAAAGAAATCGAGAAAAGTTATTTCAATCCAGGTAAAACAGGAAATAATAAAGAAACATGAACAGGGCATTAGAACAAATGTGCTTAGTAAAGACTATGGCATGTCGGCATCAACTGTGTCGACAATTCTTGCACAGAAAGACAAGTTCAAGGAAGTGAAAGTGAGAAAGACAAGTTCAAGGAAGTGAAAGTGAGAGACAAATCTACCAGACTGTTTAAAGGTAGATCATTGATAGCAGAAACAGAGAGGTTACTTCTCATTTGGATCAGGGAAAAACAAATGAAAGGTGATTCAGTTTCTACAGAATTTATTTGTGAAAAAGCCAGGGAGATTTACAAACATTTAAAGAAAGATCAACCTGGTTCTTCTGGCACAGAGTTCGAAGATTTTCGGGCAAGCAAGGGCTGGTTTGAAAAATTTAAGAAAAGAAGTGACATTTTCAGTGTTATTAGGCATGGTGAGGCTGCCAGTGCAGATAAAGAAGGAGCAGCAAAGTTTGTAGTGGAGTTTAAGAAACTGGTGAATGAAGAAAATTATCTTCCACAGCAAGTGTTCAATGTGGACGAACCTGGGCTGTTCTGGAAGAAAATACCCAAAAGGACATTCATCACCAGAGATGAAGCCTCTTTACCTGGGCATAAACCCATGAAAGACCGTCTCACTCTATTGCTTGGTGCCAATGCTTCAGGGGATTTCCGACTGAAGCCTATGCTTGTCTACCACTCTGAGAACCCCAGGGTGTTCAAGCAACAAAAAGTGGAAAGAGGACAGCTTGGAGTTTATTGGAAGTCCAACTGTAAGGCATGGGTGACAAGACAGCTCTTTAATGAATGGGCTGTTGAGGTGTTTTGCCCTTCTGTGAAAAGCTACCTAACCACCAAGAAACTCCCTTTAAAGGCTCTTCTCCTTATGGATAATGCCCCTGGTCATGACCCTGAACTTGCCAGCACTTTGGAGGCTCAATTTGACTTTGTCAAAGTGTTGTTTTTGCCTCCCAACACTACTTCAATCATGCAGCCAATGGACCAGAATGTGATCAGCAACTTCAAGAAGTTGTACATGAAGATAATGTTCAGGAGGTGTTATCAGGCAACTTCCACTGACCCTGAACTAACACTGGCACAGTTCTGGAAGACACAATTTAACATCCTGGAGGCTGTAAAATTGATTGTGTCCTCATGGCGAGAAGTCTCCATTAGATCCCTCAATTCTGCATGGAAAGCACTGTGGCCATCAGCAGTCCATGATTTTGAGGGATTTGAGGACGAAGCAGAGTTGGACCAGGAGATTGTGTCCATTGGTCAGTGGAGGCATGTGGAAGAGCTTGTGATGTCTCATGAGCAGGAACTTACTCCTGATGACTTGCAGCAACTGGATGAGATGTTAGAGGCTGACAATGGTGAAGAGGAAAGGGAAAGTGACGACCATATGTCTACTTCAGATTTGAAGGATGTTGTTCACCACTGGGAGAAGTTCAGGAAACTGGCTACAAGGCACCATGATGTGGAAACAACAGAACCTATTTCGTGTAATGCTGAGGACAGAGTGGTCTCCTTCTTCAAAAATCAGTTAATGATGACGAGGAGAAATGCCCCACAAACAAAAATTGCCAGTTTCTTCACTAAAAGGCATCGGGAAACAGATGCTACCCCTCAGCCTTCCACTTCAAGAAGGAGAGAGGATGTTCCTGCTGGAGAATCTGTCAGTCCAGAGGTTCTTGACATTTTCATGGAAGGTGACTCACCTTCCAAGAAGCAGTAAAATGCTTCTCCTCCATCCTCACTTCCTTCTCTTCTCCCTTCTCCTCCTCCACCTCCCACTTCAAATTCACATCAGCATCATCATCCAGGAGCCTTCTACATACACACCTCAAAGTAAGTGTATTTTACTGCATTTTTTTTTTTTTTTACTTTAGGTAATTTTCGGTGAGCTGGAACCAATTAACCAAAAACCCATTGAAACAATGGTTTCGGTTAACGAACAACCTTCCGGAACGAATTGTGTTCGTTAACCGAGGGACCACTGTACCGTATATGCAGCCACTCCTCGATTTACGAAGGGGTTAGGGACCCAAATCCAGGTCGTAAGTCGAAAATGCAAAAATAATAATACAGTACATAGAAAATCTAAAATGGGTGTCTCTTTTTCTTCTCAGCACCACAAGAACTCTTACTGTAACACTTGCCAGCCATTTAAAAGGAATTACAAACGAAAATTTTGTCAGTACACAGCGCAATCACTAACGTTGGGACTCGAAAATACGTAATTTGAAAAAATTTTGGTACGACTGGGGCAGTCATATGTCCGGGTGGTCGTAAGTCGAGTAGGTCGTAAGTCGAGGAGTACCTGTATATCTTGATAAAATCACAGGAAAAAGGGAAACAATGGAGCCTTTCCCCTTTTCCCTGTGTGATTTTATCAAGATTTATCTGATCCACATTTTCATTGTGGATCTACATTATATATATATATACATATATACATATATACACGAAAGTGCTTGGGAACTTCGTGTTTTCTTCTTTCCTTGTGGTTATCAGCATATATATATATATATATATATATATATATATATATATACTCTATATATATATATATATATATATATATATATATATATATATATATATATATATATATATATGTATATATGTATATATATATATATATATATGTATATATATATATATATATACAGTAGTACCCCGCTTAACGGGTCAATAAAACCCACAGGGTACCATGTTAAGTGAAAACCGCGCTAAGTGAACAACAGAACATATGGGATTAATTCCAATAGAAACTGGCTCGACCCCCAAACTCCACTTTTTCCGACACAATACCTATGTTCTATTAAAAATAACATCATAATTTTATGATGGTACATGCACACAATTAATACTTAAGAGGAGTAGAGAAATACAGTCGCCAAGTTAATGTCCATTCAAATAATGGACTCGACTCCCTCCCCCTCTCACACCACAGTGATGCAGCCAGCTCAACAGATGGTCGGTCAGTCCCCTCCCTTCCCCACCCCACCAACCGTCCCAAGGAGATGTGTGGGATAACCTCAAACTAAAGTTAGGAAAATATAATTGACATTGCTGGATTCCTTTTAAGACCAGGAATATTTTGAATATAAATGTCATATATTTTGGACAAAAGATAACATAGTTACCTAGAGAAAAATTTTTATCTAAAAATTGTAAGTTTAAAGTAAAATATATGATGTTTATATTCAAAATGATCACCAAATTATAAGAATTCCAGCAATGTAAATTATATTCTGACCGGGTAATTTGTATGAATTTTATGAGCTAAAACAAATATCTTCAGTTAATAAAAAAAAAATAATCTTCACGACACTATCTGTCAATCACAGTACCCCACCTTGCCTCCCACCCTCTTCCAACCGCGCGGTCAGTCCCAACCCTCCCCCACCCCCACCAATCACTCCATTCAAGAGTTTTGTTTAGTATTAAACTAATACCTCAGATTAAAGTTAGGATAATATAATTGACATTGCTGGATTCCTTGTAAGACCAGAATATTTTGAATCTCGTATCATATATTTTGGACAAAGATAACATACTTACTCAGATTAAACATTTTATCTAAAGTATGTTTAATGCAAATATGTTGTTTATATTCAAAATGATCACCATTATAAGAATTCCAATATTAAATTATATTCTGATAATTTGTATGAATTTTATGAGCTAAAACAAATATCTTCAGTTAAAAAAAAAATTCTTCACAGGGTAACAGATGGTCGGTTGGTCCTTCCCTCCCCCCCACCCCCCACCAACCGTCCCAAGGAGATGTGTGGGATAACCACTAAATTTTAATAAATAATACCTCAAACTAAAGTTAGGATAATATAATTGACATTGCTGGATTCCTTGTAAGACCAGGAATATTTTGAATATAAATGTCATATATTTTGGACAAAAGATAACATAGTTACCTAGAGAAATATTTTTATCTAAAAATTGCATGTTTAATGCAAAATATATGTTGTTTATATTCAAAATGATCACCAAATTATAAGAATTCCAGCAATGTAAATTATATTCTGGCCGGGTAATTTGTATGAATTTTATGAGCTAAAACAGGCAGTCAGGCAGGGTGGCGGGTGGGGCAAATCTAAAAATAGCATCCGAGCCGGACACTCACCGCGTAGCTGTGGAAAAAACCCGCGTTAAGTGAAAGTTCAGCTTTGGCAAGGCACCGCGTATGCGAAACAAGTTAAGTGGGCGCTTAACGGTAACGTCATATGACGTATCGGACTGTGATTGGCCATGCATCCCTACCCCCCTCTGCTGCTAGCTGTAATTGGCTTAAAGTATTATGACGTGTCCACCCAGGGGAGGGAGGGAGGGAGGGAGGAAAGATGATCCTTGACCTAGCCGCGCCAGTTTCATCCCTCCATGCCAGACCGTGTAAACGTGCATCCATTGTTCTCTAAAATGGCTTCCGCCGGACCACCACCCCCAGAGAGAAACCTTTCCTTACCTGGACCCAGCGGCACTAAGCCAAAGAAGACACGACGTTCCTTAAGCTACGAGGTGAAGTATATCATCATCCAAGAGTTGGAGAAAGGAACAAGGCAGGTTGATTTGGCGCGCCAGCATGGTGTGAATGAATCTACGATTCGAACAATAAAGAAGGATGCAGCCAAGCTAAAGGAGCACATGAAGATCACAAAGTCTACAGGTGCTTCTATGATCAAGTATTTTCACAACCAGGTGCTTCTCAAGACAGAAAAATTACTTGTGAGGTACTTGGTGCGTCAGGCGCGACGGAACATGGCGGTCGACACGCACTCTGTTAAGGACTACGCACGTGAACTGTACATCGCGGTGGCACGAAAGATGGGAACTACAGAGCCCAAACCCTTTAATGCTTCCTCTGGGTGGTTACAGAGGTTTAAGATCCGGAACAAGATCACCAATATAAACATTGGTGGTGAAGAAGCGAGTGCTGACCGTGCTGCGGCTAGGGAATTTCCTCCGTTTTTACGTGAGATTATGGAGGAAGGACAGTACAGTGACGACCAGGTGTTTAACATGGACGAATCTCGTCTTTTCTGGA
This sequence comes from Homarus americanus, assembly GCF_018991925.1. NCBI lineage: Eukaryota > Metazoa > Arthropoda > Malacostraca > Decapoda > Nephropidae > Homarus > Homarus americanus. The sequence goes on from NW_024713129.1 coordinate 5,841,681, forward strand.
AAAAGCTACCTGGGTAAGTAGGATTAACAAGGGTAAAAATGGAAGATGTTCTGGCTCCAGTAATAACGAAATAACTAGAACAAATGGCTTTAAATTAGGCCAGAGTTCGATTCAGAAAGGATATGAAGCCAAGCACTGGTTTGGTAATAGAGTTGTGGATATGTGGAATAGGCTACCGAGAGTGCTATAGTAGGATCGGGGGCAGCTAGGGAAGGCTTCAAGGCGAGAAGTTGGATAGGCACATGGAGGGTGCTGGGATGGGTGTGAGGATCTGCCCTGTATGGGCCAGTCGGCCTCCTGCAGTATCCCACTTTCTTATGTTCTTATGTTCCAGTCGCCGTTGTAAAGAATGCCAGCAAGATTCGGGGCCGGAAGATGCAGAAGGAAAGCATCACCGTCCTGTTTACCACCAATGCCTCCGGTACCAGTAAGCTCAAGTTATCGGTGATCCACACAGCACGCAAGCCGCACGCCTACAAAACCATGGACATGACCAAGCTAAATGTCCACTGGCTGACCGCACGTAAGGCGTGGATGTTCTCTACACTCTCCTTCTCCTGGTTTGATGACTGTTTTGTTCCCGATGTAAAGAAATTCTGTGAGCAACAGAATGTGCCATTCAAGATTTTGTTGCTGCTGGACAACGCACCAGGACACTCGCCCCTACTGTTAGATCGTCATCCCAACACTACGTCTATATTACAGCCCATGAACCAAGAGTTAATCTGTTATGTAAAAGCTGCATTCTCTACGAAAAAATTCAAACTCCTGAACGACTACACCAACACCAGGGAAGAGTTGCGCAACCTGAGTGACACCACCACCGATAGCAAGAGCGAAGAAGATGAGGATCAACAGTTGGCACAGCAAAAAATACTGTTCAAACAATTCTGGAGAGTATTTAACATCAAGAAAGCTGTGGACTTCTTGGTGGAGTCATGGGATCAGCTGTCTATTGCTACAATTCGTCACGCATGGAGACATGTGTTGCATGGAATACCAGGTGAGAGGAGGAGTCAATCTGTGACTGGTGAGGTTCAGACTGTTGCAGTAGCAGTGGACCTTGCCAGAGAAGCTGCGCAGACTGTTACAGTTCCAGGCTTCTCCGAGACCACCAACGACGACATCCTAGAGGTGATAAGGGATCCTGATGTGACTACCGACGAGATGGTAGATGATGATGATGACGACGTCAGTGAAGAGGCAGGTGGTGCGTCATCCCAAGAAGAACAACACTTATCCCATAGTAATGTTAGGGGTGCCATCGAGTGTATCGAGAAAGCCAAGCTCCTCCTTTCCGACGACCCTGACGCAAACAGGTATGAAATCTTCACTACCCAGCTGTTGCAGACTATAGAGCCCTACATCAAGGTGTATCACGACAACATCAACACCAGCCGTCAGCAAAGCATAACAGATTTCTTCGCCCGCAACCCACCACAGCCAGCCCAAGCCAGTGATAGTGACAGTGAAGATGACTTTGAGGGATTTGTCAGGGAAGCCCTGACAGCTGTAAGTGACAGTGATGGTGATGCACCTAGTAATGGTGATTCACCTGAGGGCCAGTAATCTGCCCTCTGCCTCGGAACCAGCCTCCATCCCCGTATGCCGACCCATCTCTTCTACTAAAGTAAGTGTTCCACATAACTTTTAGTTTTCCTAACCTAACCTTTATTTTTCCTATGTTAACCTTTATTTTTCCTAACCTAACCTCTTCTATATTACTTGTTTTTTCATACCATCATAAAGTTAAGATAAAATTTTTACTACAACATAGTTGTGTGTCGTCAAAAAGTGGAGTTTGGGGGTCGGCCCGGACTCTATTTCAATTAATCCCATATGTTATGTTATTCACTTACGCGTTCCTCACTTTCCGTGGGACATTAACCTAATGTGAGGGTTGACTTCATATATAGTATATATATATATATATATAGTATATATATATATATATAGTATATATATATATATATAGTATATATATATATATATAGTATATATATACATATATAGTATATATATATATATATATATATATATATATATATATATATATATATATATATATATATATATATATATATATATATATATATATATATATATATATATATATATATATATATATATTACTTAAAGAGCATAATTTTCTTGATATATACTCCATTGGAAATGAATGCAAACATAGAACAGATTACTGAATTAGCAGACTAGCCCATCAGCTGATCAGCTGATGCTCACAACAAAACGTGATGTTCGTAAGGATTTCGTTAATCAAATTTTTTTCGTTAACCAAATTGAAGATTCTTATGGAAGGTAATTCGTTAACTGAAATTTCGTTAACCGAACCGTTCGTTAACCGAGGGACCACTGTATATATATTGTAATAAACAGGACCACCCACACAGATCGGCGCCCATGCACACAGGCAGGCACCCATACACCCATGTGAACGACCGTTAAAATGTTTATGGCACTTGTCAGACTGGATGAACACAATTAGTTACAGCCTTAAAGAATAACATGTAAACCTATATGGGGTGCCATGGAGATAGCCCTGCCCATACAATGTGCCAACCAATCAGGGTAACAGAGCATAAGGACCCTTGGAAAGAACCCACTCTGATTGGAGATGAAAAGGCCTCATCGACAACAGGATAGGCAGTGTAAGAAAGGAGAGACAGTTTGGCTGTTGGAGTGTGGGTGTGAGGTTCCTCTGTGTGGCCCGGCGACTGGCAATATTGAAGGATCGGTAATGTGTACCTAATATTTTCTCTTTAGTTTTGCGGGTGTATAGTGAGCTCCATTCCCCCACAGTATCTAGTTAAAAATAGGATGAACACAGGCGATCTCATGTCATGTCCTTGCTGAATAAACTTAAAATGGAAAATATCTCTTTCCACTACCCTCACTAACTAATACATTAACCTAAAACAAAGGGTTTCCCCAGTAACAGATATTGGATACCAAAATGTACATAGAGTCAAGTGACCCCCTTTAGTAACTACAGTACCAACCCGCCTGAGTAAAGTAAGTACAGTAAAGCCTCGAATAACGACGTTAATGTGTACCTCCAATATTGCAGTTTAAGGTGAATTGCCTTATCGCGAATCAGTAATTACCATTAAAATAAAGCAATAATAATGAGATGCATTCCCAAGTGTGACCTTTTCATATCTTTTGTGTGGCTTTTTACCCTCTTTTCCCCCAAAAACAATACAATGAATGAAAATTGCAAACCATATTCTTTAAATAATGTTTCTCAATGTACCTTATACAATGTAAATGACTAATAATATGGTCACACAAGAGATGGGACACCATTGTTTTCGTTTGTGTTTACAGCCAGGAGTCCGGGACGATAGTTCTACATGAAAAAATTAAGAAAATAAGATCCTGGTTGTAGCTGTAGTAAAATTAATGTAAAAAAATTAATATACTGTACATGTTTTAAGTAACATTATTTAATGTTAATAAATGGAACAATAGAAGTAGCTAACCACTAATGTCAAAGAAAAAAAGAGATGGATTGGGAACGCCAACATATACGTGCGCATTTAAGGATACCGAGTCATTTATCTTTTTAAGACATGTACAAAAGAGTCATTATTGTTTATTACTAAATATGTATTTGATTGAATTAATATTTATATATGCAAAATGAACAATACAATCCATTAATAATACGTAGAATATTAAAACACACAAGAGGATAAGAGACGGCATTGTTGTCAGTGTTTACACCCATAATGTCAGTTATCCACCTGATACTGAAGAAAATAAGACCCTGGTTGTTGTTGTAGTAAAATTAATGTAAAAATTATGTATGCTTAATTAATGCTATTTAATATAAAGTAGAAGTAACCACTGATATTAAAGAAAAAGTGAGACTGATAGTGGAACGCCAATGTATACGTGCGCACTCAAGGAAACATAGTCATTTATCTTAAGAATATGTACAAAAGAATCAATATTGTTTATTACTGAATATGTATTTGATTGAATTAATGTTTATATATGTGAAATGAACAATGCAATTCATTAATAATACGTAGAATATTAAAACACACACGAGGAGACAAGACGGCATTGTTTTCGTGAGTGACGATGGTTCTACATAAGAAACTGAAGAAAAGAAGACCCTGGTTGTAGCTGTAGTGAATTTAATAAAAAAAAATTAAATACCTGTATGTATGTTTCAAGAAATGTTATTTAATGTTAATAAATGGAACACTAGAAGTAGGCTAACCACTAATGGTAAAGAAATAAAGTGAGACGATTGGGAACGCCAACGCATGAACAGTAAGTGCGTACATGTGAAAACATATCGTCATTTCTCTACATATGAATATGAAAGCAACACTTATTTACTGTTCATATATGTTTTAAATAACATTTATGAATGTAAAAAAAAAATTCTACTTACCAATGGTGGTAAAGTCTAAAACATAAGGACAGCCAATGAATATTGTGCGAGTTTTTACTCAGATGACGAAGTCATCAGGTTCAACTCTGGCTGAAGTTGTAGCTTTCCATAAAGCTGTTGCTGAAACTGTTACTAAACCTGAAGTTGATGGTGAAGCTGCTTATGATGCTGAATTTGATGGTGTAGCTGAAGTTGGTGGTTCAGGCCTTCGAATAATAAAGCTGTTGAAAGAACTTTGCACAGCTGCTTTTTTTCTCATTACAGTGACCCCTCGTCTAACGAACACCTCGGTTAACGTAATTTCGATTAACGAACTGCCTTCCATAAGGATCTTCAATTCGGTTAACGAAAAAAAATTCGGTTAACGAAGTTCTTACGAACCGACCTCAACATGTTTTCGCTTACACTGACCGGGCAACCAGCTTTAGTATCAGTCCGCCAATACATTAATCGGTTCTAGGGCTTAAATTCCTTACTATTCTAGTAAATATCAAGAAGTTTATACTATTCAATAATTTTAAAAGTTTAATATTCAATTTTTTAGTCATTTTAACAATTATTGAACATAATTGAAGGTAAAGTGACTAGTTTAATGCGCGGCATCCAGCCTCTTAACACAGTAAACAGGCGTTAGTCTCTCTCTGTTTTCACTGGAGGTAACATCTTGCTTGAGACTCTCTTCAACTAAACGCTTTTTTTCTGTGTTTCCAAGCAAATTATTGGTCATTTTGAAATATATTTTATATATTGACAATATATAATGCAGTGCAGTGTTGATTTAAAGAAAATAATCTTGAATTACACCAGAGAGCTAAAATTTTATGGGTGAAATGGTGCCATGGGGTGACTTCTCTTCCACCCCAATGCCTTCTCCTCCACCCCCATTCTAAATCCCATCATCATCATCCAGGAGCCTTCTACATACACACCTCAAAGTAAGTGAACTTTTCTACCATTTTTGTTGAATTTAGGAAATTTTCGGTGAGCTGGAACCAATTTCCCAAAAACCCATTGAAACAATGGTTTCGGTTAACGAACTTTTCGGTTAACGAACGACCTTCTGGAACGGATTGAGTTCGTTAACGGAGGGGTCACTGTATACATCTTTATGTAGAGGTCATTTGCATTTATTTAAATTTTAATGCTTTGTTCTGTTAAGGGATCCACTTCAGAAAATATGTTCATTGCTTGCTTCATATAATATCCACAGACCTCTCACCTTTTCATATCGTTTTAACACATCTAGTTCCTTGGCTAAGCTTATACTCTTTCTATTAGCTTTAGAAACAACACTACCATCACTTGCTCTCTTGCTCATGTTGAATAGGGATGCAAAAATGCTGTAAGAAACCTGAGAAAGTTTTTCTCCTGTTCCGCTCCAGATGCGTAAAAACAAAAGGCCAGCCAAGCTCCGACTGTTGTTTGCCACTTATTAGCCAGGCAGCTTCTTTGTGCAAGGTGCTCTTCATTTTTTTACAGTATTGTCTTTATTTTATAATACATATCGGGATTTAGTTATTATTTATATGAAATGTAATTTTATTTTACTTTTATTATATTTTGGTCGTAAATACGAATGAAATAATGACGTAAATTGAATTGGGTCCTAAATTAACTAGGGTCTTAAATATGAAAAGTTGTTGGTCAAATTGTTGTTATTGGAGGCTTTACTGTACTATATATAATGGTTGCCCCTCATGTATGAGGATATCCGGTCCTTGGGCCACCTAGGTGTGAATTTTAAGGTGTAGAAGCTGTCGCCAACACAACAACCACACCCTGAGTTAACGATTTGCATGACCCGCGTCAAGGAATAGTCCGAGAAGACCGGACAACTCGCCAACTGCACTGGCTAACCATTACCCCGGAATATGATCTGCAAATCGATTAATGTCCAGGTCCCCAATTACTGCTGGGTAGACAGAGGTAAATGGCATAGAGAAACTTGCCCATAGTTTCACCCTGCTCGGGGATCGAACACGGGTCCGCTCACATGTGAGGCGAGCATGCTGACCAACGCACGCATGCACGCACACACACGTAGGTAATCTAGGGGAAGGAAGTGTGGTAGGATTTAATATTTGGTCACATGTCTGTAACTCTCGTCACTGAAGATCACGGACCAGACTGAATTTTGATAAAATTAACCTTTGGGCAAAGCCCAAGAGGGTGCCAGAGGTATGATACATTCACCATTGATCTTCATGCTATAACCTGTGCTACATTCAAATTTCACGTGTCTATAGTTGATAGTATTTTTAATACAGTCATGCGCCGGTTAACGTCCAACCGACAACGTTCGATCGCATATACGTCCGTGCCCCCAAAAGTGATGCCTGCTGGACCACCACTCCACGACACCCTGACGGAGACACGATGATCCTCCCCATACTGGCCAGATATTATGTGTTAAAGGAATATCCTTCCTTCCTTAGGCATTTGCCTCCAGGTGTAATGTTAACCTACATCTATTGAGGATAAAGTCTTTCACCCACAAATTGACAATAACACATTTGCTATAATCAGACATATCTAGTTGCCTCAACAATTGCAATTCCAGGTGCAATTGGGGTTGCAATTTCAAATTCTGTGTCATTACTACGGAATAAAGAAGTATCTGGTGTACTGCACTCTAAGATTAAGAGAAAACGGACGACTCAGGCATCTTGAATTGAGAGAAAACAGACTTCTTTGACGGGGCTCTCAAATAAAGAGAGACATAGCTACATGTTTTGTGGACTACCCACTTTACAGTATCCTTTTCATCACTTTGTAATAAACCTAGCCATGCCTATGTGTGTTTATGATATTTACCATAACATTATATATATATTTAGTGGGTATAAATGGTTGTAAAATGGGAAACTTGGGGTTGGGTGCCTGGAACCCCCATTAGAATAAATCCGATAGGTTTATGTAATTTCGGACAACGTCCATTTCGGTTAACATCACGTTTCCAAGAACGTATCTAGGACGTTAACTGGCGCATGACTGTACTATTATTTGTATCTTGAGGACACAATCAATGAGTCCAAGACCATGAGTGTAGCAAAACTTTTCAGACATGTCAGTTGTGGCCAAGACCGTGAGTGTTAATTTTAAACTTCACAAATTTTTCATAATAAAATTTGACATTTACTGTAATATTTTGCCTATTCAATTTACCCTAAGTTGTTTATTAGGTTAATGATTAAGTTTATTCCCTTATCTGCTCCAAAATGGCTATCACATACCTATTTGACACTTCAATGCAGAAGAGGGTTGAGGCCACTGCTATAAACCATACAATTGGATTATTCATGCACACTTTACACCAGCTAGTGCATATGAAGAAGAAAAGAAAAGAAAAGAAAAAAGGAAAGAAAAAAATTAACAGCAGGCTGATTAACTAGCAATCATCTAAAAGTGTATAGCAGATACTGTATCAGCTATACATTCTTTATGCAATTCAAGCTACACAGTACAATTTCTTACCGCAGTATCAGTTGTGTATTCTGCAAGTTCCTTAAGGACATGAGTTCTGGGCAGGAAGGCAATATCAACATAGTGTGAGAGGGCTGTGCGATAGGTGCAGGGGCAAGGGAAGGGGTGTTTCTTGCTACTGTCCTCATCAACATTAGTCAAGGTGATCACTTTATCAGGGTCTTCTCCAACAAGTTCTGTGAGTCGATTCACGAGGGCAGGGTCGTTGATGGGATAAATTGCCACATGATCACCGGAATCATACCTGGAAATTTAAGAGATTTTTTAAGTCCACTCACTGTCTAAATAATGCTTTGCTCAACATACTCTTGCTATTTCTATTCCCTAAATATTATTACATGGTTACATCTGATATGGTTTCAATTCCCACATTAACTAATGAAAGTCCTTTTGATCTACCAAGTATCATTCATTCAAATGGCTTCCTTGTTTCTTGATAAAGCAACTTCTTTATAAACTAAATCTTCCTACAAAATGCATATCCTCAGTCCATAAGAAACAGAAAAAGTACTTTGAAACTCCTAAAAGTAACAGAATCTTGATGATCCATTAATCTCAGGCCAAGCTGTAGACCAAGTTCTCTTGTCTACTGTTTCCTCCAAGAGATGGAGACTCTATCCCTGAGCTGATGTACAGTATCTGACCAAACTAATAGATCTCTTTGTATGTCTAAACAGCCACTGATGACAAGTACCAAGTCAATAACTACCACTCCAACAGGTCAAGGGAAAGAAACAACTTAGTCACCGAAGCTTACCTCTGGGGACTGAAACCACCACAACATATCTGGACTGGGAACAGCCTTTCATAATTTGACCACTAAAGCAATCAACACGAACTGTCCAGTTACCTTCTCACACCAACAGCAAGATACAGGTACAGTATTCATATTCAAACAATCACTCATGTGACTCCATTTACTTCTTTTTATTTAAGCTTTCCAAACTTAATTTGTTCATATTCTTATTTGACTTTATATTTAAAGTACTCTTCTAAACTTTGTAAAACACATTTCTTATTAAAATATTAAATAATACCTTATTCTTGAGCCCTCAATGTTCAGCTCGATGTGCATACAGTTGCGATCTCCACCCTGGAACAATTCTCTATTGACAGATATTTCTGCCATCATTGGATTCTTACTGTCAAATGGAGGTCTCTGGCTGCCAACCTAAAATGTAAGGAGAATCATGAATAGTTAAATGACAAAGCTATGCTACGATAAAAAAATAAAATAAAATTTAATAACTAGATCTAAAAGAATTACAGCATATATATATACACACAGTAATATCTCCGTTAACCGGAATCCCTCAAACTCGGAACTCTCCGATAGCTGGGATTGAAACTCGCTTGGAAAAGCATTCCCAAAGCTGAAATTAAACAAAAATTCCGGCTTTGGGAACAAATTTTCCCGAGGTAAAAAATTGAGAGTATATTCTGATAATGTCTTGAATAAAGATGAAAACTCAAGTATTTTGGGGAAGGACCAGACCTGAGTCAATGTCAGGTGGAGGTAGGGTGGGGGATTAGTGGTTTCATATTACTGACTTTCTGATGGAATGTCAGATCACCCTTTCTTGGGTAAGGGATAAGTGGGTCTCATGACCTGAAGATGTCTTAAATAAACACGAAACCTAAAGTATTTTAGAGAGATTGTGATAAGTAAAAGCATAAATGAGCAAAGTTGTATCCCTTCAACATTACATTACATAACATTTTAAAATATGGAGTAAGAAAGCAGAAAGGTGTGGATGATTACCGTATATCACGGCCTATAAGACGAAATTTGAACATTAAAAAAATCTGCCCAAAGTTAGGGGGTCGTCTAAACCACCAAGTTTAAAATTCTTACCTCTTAAATATTGTGGTTTAGTGTGTCAAGAGTGGTGATGAAAACATCGTAAGCCACTCACAAGGTCTTACCACTAATTATTTTATACTGAAACTTACGTTTGGCAAGCTGGATTAAAATTAAGATTACCGGTATATTAAAATAATAAAAATGTATTATAAACCTGTCTAACATACCGTAAAAGAGATTTATACCCCTGTAATAAACACAGCTATCATCACACACCCCTCCCCACGCCCCCCCCATTTGCCAGTGAGGAGACAAGAAAGGGAAAGTGACCCGAGATTGGGCTATTTTTAGCCGTGGAGGTGGTCAGTAATGCATACCGGTATCGGTATATTTACTCATAATAATATTTATCTCCTATAAATAATTGATTTAAATTTTATTTTTTTACAAAGAATATTCAGTAAATGAGTGCATTAATTCTTGAAACTATCGACGGTTAATTACAGACACTCAAGTGACGTCACTAGTGTTTACACTACACCAGCTGGTAATATTTGATGCCATTACTTGAAGTGAATTGGCCTTATTTTAAGTAACTAACTATAAATAAATACAAAAATTAAAAAAAAAGATCAAAACTGAGAAATAATATACTGTATGTATGTTGTGTTGTCAAAGTAAGAGGAACAATTGTGTAAGTACGTAATATTTTTTCACTCAAATCCTAATGAAACACTACTGGAGAACATTCCTTTGTCGCAAAACAGTTTATAAATTAAAGAAAATAATTACAGTGTGTTTAATATATTACAGTATATTATAAATAAATAAATAAAACAAATAATTCGGTAAATCTATTTAAAGTAAATGGAAAATAAGCAAACATGTTATTTACCAAGACCCTTCCGTCTGGCTCAGGGTGAGATGGAGGGGAGATAACAAAGCTATTTATAGCCCATCAGAAGTGACCAGTACCCTAATGCACCATAAATAATTCATTGAACATTCATTTTTTGTACATAGTATATTCAGTATATATATATATATATATATATATATATATATATATATATATATATATATATATATATATATATATATATATATATATATATATATATATATATATATATATATATATATATATATATATATATGTGTAATAAATGTATGTAGTAAGTACATACTGGTAACCTTTTTCACTCAAATCCTAATGAAACACCACAATTAGAATACGGTGGTTGCTGTTGAACCACATGTTGTATAAATAGTCACACCACCGAGACGAGGGAACACTCCCACCACGCTTCAGTGACGTCACTAGTGTTTACACTACACCAGCGGGTATAATTTGATGACATTACTTGAAGTGAATTGGCCTTATTTTAAAAAATCAAGGATGGTTGGTAAAGGACTACTGAGTCAGTGGGTAAGTGTCACATTTGGGGTACTGGTCTTATACAGCAAATAGAGCTCAAAAGCTACTTTTTAAATGGAAATTTGGGGGGGTCTTATACCCATTATAGGCCGTGATATACGGTAGAGAGACGGAGTGGAAAGGAAAGGTAACATGCACCAGTGTTGCCAAGTAATAAGCTCCTCAACACTGAGCTTTTAATTTGCCTCCATGCAGTCACACAACAAGACCCTCACTAGATGCTTGTCGTCTTAATTCCCGTGTGTGTGTGTGTGTTTTAGCCTGCCAAGCACATTGTAGGATTTGAAGAAGTTGATGAAGGGTCAAGTGGTGAGGTGACATGCCAAGACACTTACACAGCACACATTAACAGCACTACTAAACCATTGTCTTATAACATTTTACATTATAATTTCTATTTTAAAATTAATTGATACATGATGGCTCAACAGGGCACTTTTGCACTTAGACAACTGATCAATGAATAAACCAGGGCATATGGAGACTCATTAGTGATGTCACAAAGCTTTGAAACTACAACCACATAAATTATCACAACCTGTACTTAAATGTACTGTACTAAGTTAATTACTAAAATTATTATGTATGGTGCAAAATAATGGATGTTTATACTCAAATTAATTGCTATCTTACAAGAATTTCAGCAATGCAAGTTGTATTCTCCTAAGTGAAATCAGTTACATTTTATAAAGCAAAACAATATAACCCCTCTACCTTTACCCATAAGTAATCCCCCCCCCCTCCTCCCAGCCAGAGGTATAAGGGTCATATAGGGGGTAAGAGTGACCGCGACAACCCCCCTCCCTAAATGGCTAATTCACGGTGTGTGTGTGTGTGTGTGTGTGTGTGTGTGTGTGTGTGTGTGTGTGTGTGTACATAAGATAAATGACACTGTTTCCATGAGTACATATGTTGGCCTCCCGCGCAGTCTCACTTTTTTCTCTACCAATTCATTGTTCACTTCTATTGTACGTGCATTGCATAACATTAATTAAAAGATACCTACAGTATTTTTTATATTAACTTTACTACTGTGCATCTACAACCATCGTTAGTCAAGGCTTTAATGTACACAAAATCAATACAATAAGCTCTAATACCCACTCATTTCATCCCAAATACTATTGGATAATTGCTTTGGAAAAATCCATAAATGGCAACTGTAAGCTGATGGGAATCGAATTAGTCCTGTCCATATGGTAGGTACATGGGTGTCAAACATGCGGCCCGTGCCGACACACTCTTGCATGCGGCCCATTTGCTGCTCCAGCTTTACCTTGAGGAGCTAAAACTAAATAGTGAGTGTATCCCTCAGCTGAATAAAATAGTCTGCTGTTTCCTAGAACAATATACTCAATCATCATCACCAATGAGCTCCAGTGTGATTCTGTGTTGAGGAACAAGTTTTCGAGTGTTGATGTTGGCACATTTTATCAATATTTTGGACCAAATTATCCCAGGATTAAATGTTTTGCCTCAAAGATTATGCCAATGTTCAGAAGTACATATGTCTGTGAACAACTCTTTTCTGTGATGAACTTGAACAAGTCTCAGCTTCGGTCTCAATTACTGATGCGCACCTTAATTCAATACTGAAGGTTGCTACACCTCAGTCGTTAGTGCCAAACATTGATGCACTGATCCATACCAAGAGGCGCCAATTATCAGGAAGCAGCAGTCGCAAACAATAAGATTGATCAAGGTAAGTAAACACTTGATTTGTTTGTTTTTAAGGGTTTCGCACGAGCGCAGACTAAATCCACCTTTCTTATTTTGTCGTACTACTCACCTAAGAGGTGATTGCGAAGTGCTCATAATTATGTTACTTGGCCGCATACTGTGTACTCATATTAAATTTGGCCCGCCTTGGCAAATGAGTTTGACACCCCTGAGTCAGGTAGGAAATACCGACTGCACCCCCCCCGTCACCAAGAGATCACTACACATACATGTATAGTTCAAGAAACACAAGTCAACTTGTGGCATGATGGATGACTCATTAATGAGTAATACGGTATAAAATAAAGAGATTTTCAGGGATTTTTTTTTTTAATATACGTACGTATACAGTATTTATGAAAGTCATCTGGTTAGCCGGAAATCTCTCATCCCCGGAAGTGCTCTGTACCAATTGTTCCGGCTAATGGGGATATCACTGTAAATAAATACAGGGGACCCCCCAAATTCGCGGATTTTTACTTCGTGGTTCTCGGTTATTCGCGGATGACACCATGGATGTACCCAAGAATGTCTGTGGGTAGTTTTAAATTTGCTATCATTTTTGCAGCTAGGGCAGGGAGCCATTTGTTCTAGAGACAGTAATTTCCTTCACAGCATACCTATATTGTAAATGTGTGCGTGTGCATATGTGTGTGTGTGTGTGTGTGTGTAGACACACACACACACACCAAACACATAAAAATAAATAATAATGGGAAAATATTCAAATAATCAGAAACAAATTTATTAAAAATGTGGCAGTCAACCCTCAGGTCCAATCTCTATTATAGTATTTATTAATAGAGAAGGGACTTGAGGGTAGACAGTCACATTTGTAGTAAATTTGTTTCTGAATATTTGTGAGAAGATTTTCCAATTACAGTAAGTCCTCGCTTACCGTTGTTTCGGTACTACATCGCTGAACTTTAGAGACCAAAAATCCGATACCAAGTCGTTTTGTGTCGTCACGGACTACTTTTTATGACACATGACCCGCTCTTATCTGGCCGCGCTATGCTCTCTCGGCTCAGCGCGCTGCCTTCACTTGCGTAACGTCACAGCGTTCCCAAGAGAGTCTCTGTTACAACTGCACATCATTCATGTATACTTAAGTGCTGTTGCTCTAAAACTGTACACTAACCATTCGAAATGGCTTCCAAGCACCCATCAAGTGCTACTGATGCTAGTGTAGAGAAAAGGCAATGTAAGACCATTACTCTGGCTACAAAAATGGATGTATTAACCTGATTTGAAAAGGGGGAACATGCTGTGGACATAGCTGCTGTGCTTGGTCTATCCCACAACTGTGCGTACTATCTAGACCAACGCTGACAAGATTAAGGTTAGTGCTGGAAGTGGTTCTTCTTTGAGTGCTACTAAGACGACTCATACTAGAAGCACTGTGATAGAGAAGGTGGAAAAGATGCTGGCAATGTGGATGGAGAACCAGAAGCAACGCAATGTCCCTGTGAGCCTTATGGTTATCCAGCATAAGGCCAGATCCTTGTTTGACGACTTAAAGGCAGAAGAGAGTGAAGGATCGAAGGAAGAGACCTTTACAGTCTGCCGAGGATGGTTTCAACGATTTAGGCGTCGTTATAACTTCCATAACATAAAGATAACTGGTGAAGCTGCCAGTTCAGATACGGTTGCTGCCGAGACATTACCGCCAGGATTCAAACGGATTATCCAGGAAAGAGGCTACTCACCGAAGCAAGTCTTCAATGTGGATGAGACTAGTCTCTTTTGGAAGAGGATGCCTAAGAGCCTATATCTCCAAGGAGGAGAAAAGAGCGCCAGGTTTTAAAGCGGCAAAAGACCGCTTGACGCTGCTACTTGGCACCAACGCTGCCGGTGACTTCAAGCTGAAGCCTATGCTGATTTTTTGCGCTGCCAACCCACGGGCCCCGAAAGGTTACTCTAAGGATCACCTTCATGTGATCTACATGGCAAACAAAAAGGCATGGATAACCGGCACCATATTTAGCCAGTGGTTGAACGTGTTCGTCGTCCCTGCACTGAAGGAATACTGTAACGAGGAGAACCTTGACTTCAAAATTCTTCTGATCCTTGACAATGCTCCAGCTCATCCTCCCAATTTCGACGACTTGCATAACAGTGTAAAAGTTGTATTGCTGCCTCCCAACATGACAGCAATGATGCAGCCTAAGGACCAAAGCTTCATCGCCATATTCAAGGTGTATTATTTACACCGTACCATGGCCCAGCTGCTCAAGGCTACAAACGGGAGAAAATAAACTAACGATCCGAGAATATTGGCGCGGCTTCAGCATTTTTCATGCAACTGACACCATTGGCACGGCATGGGAAGAAGTTTCAGAAAGTTGCCTGAATGGTGTGTGCCGTAAACTGTGGCCTGAGTGCGTGAACAGTTTTAAGGGATTCATGGAACTTAGTCCCAGCTGGGATATCTTCAGCTTGGCTAGACAGGCAGGCTTTGATGAACTGGAATCAGAAGATATTGAGGACGTACTGGCATCCCATACAGAAGAGCTCGCCAACAAAGATCCGCAACAATTAACAGAACACAGTCCTGTTGAAGATGACGATGACGAAGAAGAATCTCAACAAGCGCTAACTTCCAAGGGGTTGGGAGAATCGTTGAACATGTTACAAGTAGTAATGCAAATGCTTCTAGATCACGACCCAAACAGAGAACGTAGCTCAAAGGTTCAACGCAGTATTGAGGACAGTCTTGGTTGTTTACCGAGATCTATAAGGAGAAGAAGATGAGTAGCACCAAGCAGTCAACATTGGTTTTTCATCATGGGACTGCAGAAAGAGCTTCTTCACAACAGCCGGCAGCCGAGGAGGAGCAAACTACAACGGAGGAGGAGCAAGCAGCAGCAGAGGAGGAGCAAGCAGTGGCGGAGGAACCCCAGTCAGCGCAGGAGGAGGAGGTAGTCGCAGAGTCTCGGTGACTCACCGCCCTCCACACACACACACACTCGCTCTACCACCTTCGCCCATCGGTGAGTACCAACACAAACTTAGTACTGTAGTTCTATATACTGATCTCTATAGAAATGGCGATGATTTCCTGTATATATAACTTTTTTCATGGGGCAAAGGGAGGCTCAGGAACGTAACTCCCGTATTTTATCTATTTCTAATAGAGAAAATTGATCCGCTCAACGTTGTATCGCTTACCGTCGCGTTTTCGGGAACATAACCCAGACGTTAAACAAGGACGCCCTGTATTATTTATTTGTATGTGTTGAGTGTGTGTGTCTACATACACACACGCAAATGTTATTCGCGGATTCGGCGATTCGCGGCCATTTTGAGAACCTAACCCCCGCGAATTTGGGGGACCCCCTGCATATGTATATATAATATGGGTCATCAAATGGAGTTATTTTCAAGGAACAAGGCTTCAATACAGCCAAGTGTGACAGCCAAAACAGCACACAAGGTTTCCAGATATATGAGAGCACTCGGCAACACCAGCTGATGGGTGAGTCGCTGCTGAGAGCCAGCACAGAGCTGCCGAGAGCGCATGTGATACCAAGGAAAAATTAACTTTTTTCCAGATGTTAAAACCCTGTGCAACTAAAAACAAAAAAATTTAATGTGGTATATAAAAACACTGGGTACGTTAAATCTAGTAAAAAAATTACCTGTACAGTAGGTTTGGTGTTTTTAGGTATCTTGAGTCAGAAATCCCCATCCTCTGGAATTTTCCACCTTGTACTATAGAAAATAACCCCCACCCAACTCGGAATTTGGGCCAAACTGGACAGGCTTCCCCCCCCAATTAGTTCGAATTAGAGGAAATTTTCTGTATACAGTAGTCCAGCAAGTTATGGTGTGTTGCCAAACTGCCTGCTACTCTCATACACACAGAATATAGTATACCCCAACTCTCTTAAATTTTCTTCTATACACTATTATTATAATACTGTACAGTATACAGTATAAACCCTCAAATATATATTGTGTATATAGTTCGACCCCCTACTGTTTGCATAAAAATTTGATCATAAAAAATCAAAACTGCATTTGAGTATACGTATATGGTATATGATTATGAAAGATGTTTACTTATATATTAGGTATTTGAAATAACTATGCATAATTTACTAATCAAATCTCCCATATATTGTGTCATTAGTGATATGATCATACACTCCACTCTTCAGTGGTTTAACTATAGCCACAATTCTTTCCACAAAGAATCACTCATTTCTCCTTGACAACTTCGAGTCACACTCTATCATTATATACCCTCTCTTAAAGTACTTTTTTCCAATCCTTATACTAATATATAGACTGTCTATATTTCCACATATGCCTTATTATAGCCATAAAGACAGTGAAGTCTTTTTCTTAATAAAATTGTACTCCAGAACTCCACATGCACCAAAATCCTGATCTTGAAACACAGAGGTAGACTTTGTTACAGCTTTCAGATGACCAAACATACTTACCATTCACCTCATCAACGATAATATAGGCATCATATCTGTGCTGCTCCTCAACTCAATCCTTGACTAACTTAAACATAAACAATTCCTATTTCCAATTTTCTGATGTTGCTTCATATATTTACATACCTTCAGTGAATTCAGACGAGCAATCTCTCCAGTGAAAAGACGAGCCGGGTCATACTCCTCGTGAACAGTCAACCTGTACTGCCTCATGTTAATGTCCAGGTTCTGAGCTTCTATGCCAAAGATTTCACAAACCTATAAAGGAGTAGAGCGAGTTTAAGTTTATTCAGTAAAAAGATATATCACCATTGTTATCAACCATTTTCCATAAAATTAATTATAACTTTAATGTTCACATCAAATCACAAAATAACTGCCCGGGGTACCCCATCAAGTTGCTTATGTCGTATTAACACTCTTGGGTTTAGGGAGGTGCTCTCCAGCGAGATGCTCGGGGTCTGGCTGGTCACTAACCTCACCGCACTTGACAGCACAACACAGGAGATAACTGCACAGTAATGAGTCATAGCAAACTTGCTATTCGAGATAAAAAGGTGGGGTTTGTTGCAATAGCATTGTAAATAAATTATCTACAAACAGTTTTTTATGAGTAATCATGATAGAACACATGATGGAACACAAAAGTTTTGTTTACGCTTAATGAAAATGTTTATCCATCTCTTTACACCTTCGTTATTTCGTGATTGTAATATGAACTTTATTCCATTTTAAATAATACAAGTTTAAAAAAAAATAGTTAACGAATAAAAGTTGTGAAAAAAAAATATATTTTGTTTGGTAATAGTGGTGTAAATTGTGCATTCTGATGAGCACGCCCAGACCAAGTACAGGTTATTAATTTTTCCTTCTGAGTGCAAAAGATAATTATACATGTTGAGTCATAGCAAGTTTATTATTGGAGGTAAAAAGTTCAGGTTTGATGCATTAGTATTGTAAATACATTATCTACAAATAGTTTTATATAGGTAATCACAATAAAATTATTAAATCTATACGTAAGCGCGAGTATAACACAAATTACATGGCTGTCACTCAGGTTCCCAAATCTGAATGTTCCTCACTCAAAGTTTCTATATTTTTTACATAAATTATATATAATCTGTTTATAAATACTTATTATTTTTTCAATTCATATGAAATAATAATTGCAAATTATTGGTTAAATGTAGAGCATAAAAATATATAAATATTGTTTTTTTACAAAAATAACTGAATTTATTTATGTACTGGACTTACAAGTTAGATGTTGGAGCACTAGGTGATGTTCCTCCCCCCCCCCCTTCTCCGTGCCCCACAGTGCTGCACTTAGCCTGAACAAGGTGACTAAATCTAATTTTAGTGGGAGTACGGGTAGTGCACAGTGTGAGGGAGATGAGCGGTCATGAGGTAAGTCACACTGTGATGGCTGAGATACCACAGGTGCAACACTGTTTATTTTTCCTTTTAGCCACAGTGACATGCCAGGCAGTTCCTTTTGCACTAGGACTGCTTGTTGAAGGGCCAGACAACATTTGCACTACAAGGGCCAGGGACACTGGGAGGGCCTCAGGAGGCACCACACTATCACCATGTAGTGTAATCTCCTTGAATTTTTATTTTCCCACCCTTCCACCTTTGCCAGCAACATAAGCATGGTTAAAAACTATCACAACACTATCAATAAATGAAGTCACTGTCACAACACTATCAATAAATTAAATCACTGTGATGCACGAGAAATCGGCAAAAGCCACGAGAAAATGGTGGGAAATGTGGGACAAAGTTATGTCCTGTCTTGTTGATCCACAAAGGGTGACTGGTGTAGTCACTCACATAACCTTGGAGTCTACATAGGTGCCAGATCACACGGATGTTGCCAAATGTGCTTCTTGCATATCTGGCATTCATACGCAAACTTAAAATTATTTTATTGTAATTTTTGAGCTCATACGCAAATTTGCTTATGAAAACCCAGAAGCGATAATTTAGATCAAATGCAAATTTGTGTATGAAAACCCCAAGTGTGTTAAGTAACACAAAATCGTGAAACAAGGATTATGGTATTACAGTACTGTAATCTACATACCTTTGGCCACATGGCATCCTTCCAGGTGATGAAATCATCTTCCATGTTAGCATCGTCGTCACCCATTCCCAGCTCGTATATTCGGGATGCTCCGAGTTCAACCAAGCGCTTGTCTATATACTTCCCCATGGCATTGTAGTGTTCATAGGTCTTGTTGCCCAAGCCAAATACCTGCAACAAACAAAAAGGATATGCCCCTTCAATAAATGTTTATTCTTATCATTAATGTGTATTAACAAACACTAATTTTTCATGAGTGATATGATTAGTGGATACAATATAGAAGCCAGGTGAATTAATTATTTGTTTAAAAAAACAAAGTTACTTACTGTAAATTGTACCCCATCAAGTTGCTCTTCACCATTTTGCAAAAACTCGTAAAATTCTTGGGCGTTGTCAGTGGGGTCTCCTTCACCGTAAGTGGCAACACAGAAAATGGCCAGATGGTTCTCAACCTCACTAAGTTGTGCCAGTTCACTCATGTCACATTCTTCTGGGTCAGCCACCATGCCCTGTGAAAAAGTCAACACTGTAGACCCTGTACAGCAAGTGATGAGCTCAAACTCTTGGTTCCAATACAAGTAAAGGTCACCATGTCCCCCCTTCTGGAGACAAAACAAGCATTCTTTATATACATAAAAAATACTATTGAAAGAGCTGTGAATATGACTGGAGAAGTAAATCTGTTGTGAGGGACAGGGATACTGTACTATACAATTCTAAAACAATAAAATTGAAATTGAAAAATATTTTTTTGGCAAAAAAAAAAACACATTCCCCCCAAATATTTTAGAATGTAATCTCAGAGATCTTTCTAAAGGACACACTGTAGTTCTAAAGACATCATCTAGACAGAAGAGCAGTAGCTAATCTAACAACAAATTCTCACATACATAAGCAATGTCAGCCATGATGAACTGCAGTGAAGCCTCCCTTACCTAGACTTCTCTTAATGTGAAATCACAAGAACAAGATTTGGTAACAGTCTGTTTTACTTCAAGATGATCCTTCGTTTCCAATTACATGTACAGTACTGTATTCACAATAAAATCTACTTTGCTACACTGTTTCCCAGAATGTGCTTGAATACCTGCTGTAATATGTGAATTATCTAGTGCTTAATGCTCACCTGAAGATGTACAGCACATATAAGCTAATTCAAAGGGACTCAAATCATGTTTTAACCCATGTGTTTCGGGCTATGGTCGTCTGGCACCCCCACCCCTCCCACGCGGGTATATTCAGGAATATTTAAAAACAAATAAAAAAGCAACTCTTGTCTTGCAAACTGGCCATGCATGATATAAGCAGGAAATAAATACATGTCCCTACCACAGGTTGGCAACACCGGGGCTAGGAAGAATCGAGAATGTTCATAAATTGGCATGTGTGTGATGCAGCAATAACAAGGTAAACACACTAATTTGTGGACAGAATGAGGTACAGGACACTAGTTTTACTCTGTTATTACTATTAACAATCATTATTAGTGTTCTAGTAATTGATCACAATACTATACATGTGCTTGGGGGTAGAAACACATGGTGATGCGAGTCTAATTCAAGGGTGAGGTGCCGACATCGCAACAGCTGAGAAACTACTGGGAGGCTCTCATGTGTGAGTGAATGAAAGATAAATACAGTACCTGCCAGGTACTTGGCAACATAATCTAGCCAGACCCGCCCTTTATATTCAAATAGACCTGTGAGATTAAAATGTCATGTGACGTGACCTGAAGCTCTACAGACACGTCATAGGATGTTAACCCTTAAACTGTTAGATGGTTATTACGGCTGAAACAGACTGTGGGATAATGAAAATACAACACCGAGCCATGCATTAGGATGGAGGGAGGAATGTTGAGGAATGGGGGGGGTTAGAGTGGAGATTTATTGTACTTTTGGACATGTGGTCGAACAGTGTTACCAGACCAATTAGGGCATAATTTATAACCTTTAAGGTGTATACAGGTACAAATACAGTAGAAAGTCGATTTAAAGCGATTCAATTTAATATTATTGATTTAAAGCGACACCCACAATTCTGGACAATGTTTTAATTTAAAGTGAATCTTTCCTATTTTGTGCAAGTCAATCTGGCGCATCATATTTAAAAATTTGTGCCTAATGTTTCTCTCACGCTACACTGTTCTAAGGGCAAAGTTGTACTGTACATGTACTCAAAATAATGTACTAAATGATTACTAAAATTCTTGTATAGTGCAAACTATAGCATGATTATATTCAAATTAATCGCTATCTTATAAGAATTCCAGCAATGTAAATTTTATTCTCCCTGGTCACTTCTGTGACATTTTATAAACAAAAAACAAACTCAAACTAAAGGACATAAATAAACAAATAAATACTTCACTAGACCTTCAGCCCCAACTGTCAAACGTCACTGTCACCGCCCCCCCTCTTCCCAGCCAGGGTTGAGTGGTTTTAGGCTTAAAGTTTTTATCTTATATATTATCTCAGACTAAAGTTAGGAGAATATAATTTGCATTGCTGGAATCCTTGCAAAACAACGAATAATTTGAATATAAACGTCATATATTTTGCACAAGAGATAAAAATTTTAGCCCTTTGTAATAAAATTAATTAAAACTAAAATTTTTATGTCTAATGTGAACTATAGCATGGATATATTCAAACTAATCACTATCTTATAAGAACTCCAGCAATGTTAATTATATTTTCCCAGGTCAGTTCAGTGACATTTTATAAGAGAAAAACTTAAAGTCACTCTTAAGGACAGATAAATAAATAAGCAATAGACCTTGGCATCAACTGTCAAACATATCATCTCACCTCCCTCCCTCCCCCCCATCTTCCCAGCCGGTAAACAGACCATTTCGTTTACCATTCGCATCCCTTAATTTTAGTTGTGTTAATTTATGAGTATTGGTTTTAACCCTTAGGCCCCGGGTGACGTTCCAGAACGTCCACCTATTTTGCCTCCATATTTTTATTTATTTATTTTTATTTTTTTTATTTTTTTTTTTTCTCCATTAAACCCCGCAGGGGAGTGAAGGGGGTGGGGTACTGCCAGCAGCACCCTAACCCGGGGCTTAAAGGTTAACATAATACTACAAAAAACAATGTTTAGTTTATTCTAGGAGATAGGCTAAGGCTAAGGTGCATCTGGGTAGACTGTCAGTCTTTTTAGTATTTTGTTTCTCTCAAGTACCAAACTAAATTATTCCATTGAAACAACACTTCAATTAAGTGCGAATTCAGTTTAAAGCGACCTCTCTTGGAACGTATCTTGCGTTATATCGACGTTCTACTGTACATGTGGGTGGATGTACATTTAATTATTGGAGGAAAAGTACACAATAAATTAATAATGACCAATTTAAGACTTTAAGACTTTATTTCAAAATTGTCCAATTGTCTATAATAAATCGTATTGAATGATATAAAATGGTCCATGATTGATATGCAAGTGTGGTGGTTGTTGGGAGTGATAGATAGTCCGCCATGAGGCCTGAAGCATCAGCTCCATGTGTGGTGGTGGTGAGCTGTAGTAATGTAAACCTACCACTTAGTTTTCTTACAGCAAGTTTTCATTATTTTTTTTTTATAAAATGAAGTTGTAGAACTACATTTAATAATCATTGGTAAATTATAAGAAAACAAACAGCTGATAATATCAAAATTGAGGCTGTTGACACCAGCTGATTATCACCCAAAGCTACCTTGACCCTGAACAAATGCAGTCATGGAAGTACTTGTTCAGACTCAAGGCAAGTTATAGTTAGTTTAAAAGTGTTTTAAAATGTTGGAATTAGTGAAGTCAGAAAAAGTGATGTCTTAAAGAACTGTTTACATCATCCTCTTTGCTACTGGTCAGCTCTTTGGCTAATTGGGCCTTTAATGTAAAGACATTAAATGTGTTTTTAATGCTTCATTCTGTTACCAATAAATACAGTATATTAAAAGTTATTCATTACATATGTCCTTAACTTTAATACTGAAGCAAACAAAGATAATCAATCAGCTGATGAAAAAACTGACTGGCTAGCAGCATCGGTATAGCAGATCACAAGATTCACGACACTGTGAGTTCCACTCCGCCATTACTTACCTTGAGTCTAACCAATTACAGTCCAGGAAACAGTTGTTCATACTCAAGGGGAATTATAATTTATTAAAAAAAAAAAAGTGGTTTGAAATAATGTAATTAGTGCTAAGGTGGCAAAAAATGGTGTCTTAGGGAGCGACTGCTTGATTGTGGTACAGTAATTACATCCCTCGTGACTTAAGGGTTTAGGTTATATGCTGCCAAATTAAACTTAAAGCTTAGAAGGCTAAAAACAATTACTGCAAGGTAAAAGAACAGACCAAATAATAAACAGCATAGAACTTTCATAAAAACTCTTTGAATGTTAATAGATAAAACTCAGGGAAGTGCTTATAATGAAGATCTGTAAGACTGGGGCACTGTACCAGAAAGTGTCGAACAGTCAATGAGACCAGGCAGTCATCACAATGGGGAGGGGGCACCCTCTCCATTAAAAAACAATGAGTCGGATGCATGTAGCCAATGAGAAGGCGGGCCAAAGCAATCTCTCAGCAGTACGACAGTCCTGATATCCCCAGGCACCCAAATCAGGGTGGATGCCATGGAGCTTGTTTGCTCCAACAGCATCCCACCTGCATTGCCAACTCAAGCGGATGGCAGCTCATATTACCAGCTTCATATCAGAGGCAGGTAGGAGGAATGATGTGCCACAGGGTGAGAAGCAGCTGCTTTTGCCACAGCATCAGCACACTCATTCCCCTTCTCCCCCACATGGGCTGGAACCCAGCAAAAACTGACATTTTTATAAGGCAATTCTTAGTCCCCTGGTGTAATACGGCTTTCATCTAAAATGTGGTCGAAAAGCTAAATTACAATTTGTAAAGAGCAGGAATCAAGAGCCATGTGTCATAAAATTTGACAAACTACAGCTACTCTGAATGATTAAATAAATCTAAAGATATTCTGCATATTAGCCCAGGGTAGTTATAATTTTTCTAATAGTAGACTAAATAAAATTTGGTAATAAAAGTCCTGCAATGTGAACCAGCTGAGGCATTGAATAAACAGGATATCATAAGTCATCAGATGACTAGTACTGGAAACCTGAACACCACATCCCTCCCTCAACACACAAATACAGTAAATGCATGTTCAAATGCACAATAATAATAATAATAATAAAAAAATCCTTTTGAATTTTCTTAGCATCAAACATTTCACAAATTAAGTTATTAAAAAAAAAAAGCCTCAGTTGATATAAAATATTCATCCTCTTTGATATGTATAACTTTATGCTTTTCCTCAAATATTCTCATGATGGGGTTTATCACGCCTTGCCAGTACATGTACAAACCTTCAAGCCATAGCGGGTAGCTTCCTTAGCCAGTCGTCCGGCAAATTCTTCAGCTGTTCCAGTCTGAGAGCCATAAAAGACTATGACATTCCTTCCGGATGACTTCATTTTTGATACAAAGTTGTTGTCGTTCACACGTGACTGTAGTTGTGTGGGTCTGGCAAATCATGGCAAATAAGAAATTAGAATTTGACTAACAATAATGGGTTTAAACAGATCATCATTGATTAGGTCTTGTTTTACCTACAGAGAAGCTCCCACTGCAATGGTACAGGTAAGCCTACTAAGTGGGTGAATTACAAACATTCAACTAGTGAAAGTGGGTTCCAGAGGCCAGTGATGATACAGCACACTGAATGCTAAGATTTTGGTACAAAAGGACACCATATAGCCAGCACTGAACTCACGTACAGTACCTTCACTTCCCCAACTGTAAAGTTTGGTACCCATTCTACAGTTTAGCTGAGTGGGGACACCTCATTCAGTGGTCTGCTGTGGGAATTACACCAGTTACCTATCATGGGCTGAATGCTTTATCAATTCAACTGTCACTACACTTAGTCGAAAGAAACAGGGTTCGTTTATTTGCTGGTCATTATTCACTAATACGGTACTTAAAAATACTTATCTTTTCCAGAAAATAATACTTATGATTCTTGAGCAACAATCCTGGTATCTGAACTACCTACAACCAAGACAACTTAAAATAGAACCTCATATTGTTTACATCAAAATCTTTCAATACTTCTGGTGTGATTAATAGAAAGTAAAAGCAAAACATTTCCACTAGTTTATGAGCAACTGAATCAATGACTGGTAATATTGAAGGCACCTTCAAAATCTGAGTGAAAAAGAAAGCAACATGTCTAATGTACCTCTTATTTTCAAAATGCAAATCACCATAAATGGTCCAGAATAATAATCAAGCCAGTTATCCATGGCAAAAAAGAACAAATGTCACGAAACCTAGTTGTTGTTCAAGTAAACAATCAATAGTATTAATTAATATTCCTGAACACAACCACCCCAAGCCTCCAAAGTGGCCCACAACAGTACTTAAAAGATGAAGAGCAAGATCAAGTATTGAAGTCATATTACTGTACTATATCATATACTGATGTGAAGGTGATATGGGGGTTGTTGATATTTGGACTTTGTGGGAAACAAAATACAGTCAGTCCTCGACTTACGACGGGGTTAGGGACCGACGACCAGGTCGTAAGTCGAAAATGCGAAAATAATACATAGAAAATCTAAAATGGGTGTCTCTTTTTCTTCTCAGCACCATGAGAACTCTCACTTTAATGCTTGCCAGCCATTTTAAAGAGAATTACAAATGAAAGTTTTGTCAGTACACAGCGCGATCACTAACGTCGGGATTTGAAAATACGTAATTTGAAAAATATTTTATACGATTGCAGCGGTCGTATGTCCTGCAGCGGTCGTATGTCCTGCAGCGGTCGTATGTCCGAGTGGTCGTAAGTCGAGGAGTACCTGTACAGTAATAGATAATGTGGTAGTCTCACATATTTACAGCCATATTTTCCAAATGGTGCAATACATGCAATTTCTCCTGCAAGCTCCATCAATATTCAGAAAGAGATTGAGGTACAGTAATACAGTACAAGTATACAGATTTTTTTTTTATGAGGCTTAGCCCACCTGGGCACTGGTCACTGACCTACATCAATGCCTGGGGAGTAAAAATAAAATATTAATAATAATAAAATTAATAAAGATAAATAAAAATTATAATAAAAAATAAAAATAATAAAAATAACCACAAATACTGTAAATACAAAAATTAAAAATACATCAAGATTAAGAAACTATAAACAATACCTGTATGCATGTTGTGTTGACAAAGTAAGAGAAACAATTGAGGCCCTGCAATTGTGTGTAAATAAGGCAGAAAGTCAGATCAGCAACCTGGGACTTGGTCACAATTTTCGTGATGCTATATGGCAGCAGTGTCTACCATAGACAACACATTATGCTTCTAATATCTTCCCAGGTGGTAGTACCTCCCTGTTTGATAGCTGCCTCCTACCTAAGAAGTAATACATTTCACAATAGTTTTAATTGGATTAATGGCAGCAATGTAGTGAGTCATACTGTCAGTCACTAAAAATTCCTACAAAAATGACATCATCCTGCTTACAAAACCATAATAATTTGTAATACAGTACACTCCCAACTTACCCGTATTTTTCTTACGCGGTTTCAACTATACGCGGATTACCCCGGGGGTTACGGTACTATTTCCAATTTCAAACTAAAAAATTTAAAAAACTTTATGTTTAGTGCAAACTATAGCATGTTTATATCTAAATTATTCACTATCTTATTATAAGAATCACAGCAATGTAAATTATATTCTCCCAGGTCAGTTCAGTGAAATTTTATAATCAAAAAACAAAAACTCAATCTAAAGGACATAAATAAATAAATACTTCACTAGATATCCCGGTACCAGCTGTCAAACATATCACCTCCCCTCCCCCTCTCCCCCATCTTCCCAGCCAGGATTGGTGATTTTAGGTTTAAAGTTTTTATCTTATAGAATATCACAGTTGTCTAATGGTAGACCCTGCTGCCATATGACATCACAAAAATTGTGGCCAAGTCCCAGGTTGTTGATCTGACTTTCTGCTTCATTTACACACAATTGCAGGGTCTCAAATGCTTCTCTTACTTTGACAACACAACATACAGGTATATATATCATTTATTACTTTTGATCTTTTTTTCATTTTTGTATTTCTTTATGGTTCTTTATTATTATCATTATCATCAGTGTTGTTGTTATTATTATTTTATTTCAATTATTTTTTTTTTTATTATAAATTTTATTTACTATGAACTAATTATTATTATTACAGTACTACCACGCCCTAACGGTTTTATACGCGTTTTATATATCGCGGTGCCTCGCCAGAGCAGGCTTTCCTGCTGCGGATTTTTCCACATATCTCGCGGTGAGTGTCCGGCGAGGCAGCTATTTAGATTTGCCCACCGCCACCTGCCTGACTGCCTGTTTTAGCTCATAAAATTCGCCTACGATACCGGCAGAATCTGTTTACATTGCTGGTGCCTGTTGCGATCATTTGCGGAATATAAACATCATATATTTTGCATCAGACGCCTAAGTGCAGGTATTTTTCTCAAGAGTAACTTTCGTTATCTTTTGTGCAAAAATATATGAGCATTTATATTCAAAATATTCCTGATCTTACAAAAGAATCCAGCAATGTCAATTATATTATCCTAACTTTAGTTTGAGGTATTATTTATTAAAATTTAGTGGTTATCCCACACATCTCCTTGGGACGGTTGGTAGGGGGTGGGGGGGAGGGAGGGACCGACCGACCATCTGTTACCCCGTGAATTTGTTTTAGCTCATAAAATTCATACAAATTACCCGGTCTGAATATAATTTACATTGCTGGAATTCTTATAATTTGATGATCATTTTGAATATAAACATCATATATTTTGCATTAGACATACAAATTTTAGATAAAAATTTTTCTCAAATTAACTATGTTATCTTTTGTGCAAAATATATGACATTTATATTCAAAATATTCCTGGTCTTACAAGGAATCCAGCAATGTCAATTATATTATCCTAACTTTAATCTGAGGTATTATTTAATACTAAATGTTAAAAACTCTGGAAGGGAGGATTGGTGGGGGGTGGGGGGGAGGGTTGGGACTGACCGCGCGGTTGGAAGAGGGGGGGAGGCAAGGTGGGGTACTTTGATTGACAGATAGTGTCGTGAAGATTATTTTTTTTTATTAACTGAAGATATTTGTTTTAGCTCATAAAATTCATACAAATTACCCGGTCAGAATATAATTTACATTGCTGGAATTCTTATAATTTGGTGATCATTTTGAATATAAACATCATATATTTTGCATTAAACATACAAATTTTAGATAAAAATTTTTCTCTAGGTAACTATGTTATCTTTTGTGCAAAATATATGACATTTATATTCAAAATATTCCTGGTCTTACAAGGAATCCAGCAATGTCAATTGTATTATCCTAACTTTAGTTTGAGGTATTATTTATTAAAATTTAGTGGTTTTCCCCAAAAATTTCTCAGAGAGGGAAGAGCCGGCAGTGTAGTGTGAGAGGGGGAGGGAGTTGAGTCCATTATTTGAATGGACATTAACTTGGCGACTGTATTTCTCTATTTCTCTTAAGTATTAATTGTGTGCATGTGCCATCATAAAATTAAGATGTTATTTTTACTACAACATAGGTATGTGCCTTCAAAAAGTGGAGTTTGGGGGTCGGGCCGGTTTCTATTGGAATTAATCCCATATGTTCTGTTGTTCACTTAACGCGGATTTCACTTAACATGGGACCCTCTGGGTTCTATTGACCGCGTTAAGTGAGATTTCTTTATATTAAATTTTCGCCCCCACGGCCACGATGTGGGTCAGTGACCTGTGCCCGTGCCCGGATGGGCTAATCCCTGTAAAAAAATAAATAGAAAATTTAAATAAAAAATAATAATAAAAAAATAAATTAATTAATAAATAAATACATATTTTGCACGAGATAAAAATTTGAGTACATTAGTGTAGTACATCTTAGTAATGTACAAGATCTTCAACTGTATTTTTGGGTAGATTTACATAAATTTCTACATTTATTTTTATTCAAATACATGCACACACCATCCTAAGGAAAAGTAAAAGAAATAATTGTACTAAGTGCAAACCTGTACTGTACATGTACTGTACTAAATTATTAATAAAATTTTTGTGTCTAGTGCAAATTACAGCATGTTTATATTTAAATTAATCACTATCTTACAAGAATCCCAGCAATGTAAATTATATTCTCCCCGGTCAGTTCAGTAACATTTTATAAGAGAAAAACTTAGTCACTCTTAAGGATTGATAAATAAATACGCACTTGACCTTCGACGCCAACTGTCAAACATATCAAACCCCCCCCCATCTTCCCAGCGAGGGTTGGGTGGTTTTAAGCTTAAAGTTTTTATCTTATATAATATCACAGACTAAAGTTAGGAGAATATAATTTGCATTGCTGGAATCCTTGCAAGACGGAATAATTTGAATATATGTACAGTGATCCCTCGGTTAACGAGCGCCTCGGTTAACGAGATTTCGGTTTACGATTTACCTTCCTTAAGATTCTTAACTTCGGTTAACGAGCAATCCCTCGATTAACGAGTTTTTTACAAGCCAACCTCAACATGTTTTCGCTTGCATTTGGCGGTCCACCAGCTGTAGTATTAGTCCGCCAATACAGTAATCGGTTTTAGGGCTTAAATTCCTTACTATTTTAGTAAATATCAAGAAGTTTATACTATTCAATAATTTTAAAAGTTTAATATTAAATTTTTTAGTCATTTTAACAATTATTGAACATAATTGAAGGTAAAGAAACTAGTTTCTGGCACACCATCCAGCCTGTTAACACAGCAAACAGGCGCCAGTCTCTCTCTCTCTTTTCAGTGGAGGTAACATATTGCTTGAGACTCTCTTCAACTAAAAGCTTTTTTCTGTGTTTCCAAGCAAATTATTGGTCATTTTGAAATTTATTTTACATATTGACAATATATAATGCAGTGCAGTGTTGATTTAAAGAAAATAATCTTGAATTACACCAAGTGAACTAAAATTTTATGGGTGAAATGGCACCATGGGGTGACTTCTCTTCCACCCCAATGCCTTCTCTTCTCCCTTCTCCTCCACCCCCATTCTAATTCCCATCATCATCATCCAGGAGCCTTCTACATACACACCTCAAAGTAAGTGTACTTTTCTACTATTTTTGTTGAATTTAGGCAATTTTCGGTGAGCTGGAACCAATTACCCAAAAAACCATTGAAACAATGATTTCGGTTTACGAGCAACCTGCTGGAACGGATTGTGCTCGTTAACCGAGGGACCACTGTACAGGTAAACATCATATATTTTGCACAAGAGATAAAAATTAATCACCTGTATCACATTACAGTAGTGATTTATAAGTTCTAGTGTATAATTATGTACGCATATATACAGTGATCCCTCGGTTCAAGAGCGCCTCGGTTAATGAGATTTCAGGTAACGAGTTACCTTCCATAAGATTCTTAACTTCGGTTAACGAGCAATCCTCTACTTTATAATTTTATTATAACAATTATTGAACATAATTGAAGTATAGGAAGCTAGTTTTTTGGCTACCAAACAGCCTGTCAACACACCATACAGGCCAGTCATCTGTTTGGAGATTCTTCAACTAAGTTTGTGTTTAAGCAAATTATTGGTCAATTTAATTATTTTACATATTGATATTTAAAAATAATCTTGAATTACACCAAGAGAACTAAAATTTTATGGGTGAAATGGCACCATGGGGTGACTTCTCTTCCACCCCAATGCCTTCTCTTCTCCTTTCTCCTCCACCCCCATTCTAATTCCCATCATCATCATCATCCAGGAGCCTTCTACATACACACCTCAAAGTAAGTGTACTTTACTACCTTTTTAGTTGATTTTAGGCAATTTTCGGTGAGCTGGAACCAATTACCCAAAAACCCATTGAAACAATGGTTTCGGTTAACGAGCAACCTTCTGGAACGAATTGTGCTCGTTAACCGAGGGACCACTGTGTGTGTGTGTGTGTGTGTGTGTGTGTATATATATATACAGTTAACCCTCACTTTACGCGGTTAATGTAACCCGGAGGGTCCCGCGTAAAGTGAGAAACGTGTAAAGTGAATAACATAACATATGGGATTAATTGAAATGGAGACCGGGCCGACCCCCAAACTCCACTTTTTGACGACACACAACTATGTTGTAGTAAAAATATTATCTTAACTTTATGATGGTATGCACACACAATTAATAATTAAGAGAAATATCAATAATATTAGGTTTTTTAACACTTACATTAGTAGAAAAAATGGCTGGGCACACGGGGATGGGCGGTTGGTTCCGAGGCAGAGGGCAGATTATTGGCCCTCACCTGTGTCACTTGCATCAATTGTATCACTATCCACCACAGAGGCTTGCAGGGCCTCTTTGTCAAACTCCCCAAAGTCCATATAAGTCCATATCCTCACCATAATTATCACTATCACTGACTTGGGCCGGCTGTGGTGGGTGGCGGGTGAAGAACTGGTAATGTTTTGATGACTGGGCGACCTTGTGCGCACCATGTTCGCGCCGCTTACACAACATGGCGTATGGCGGGAGGTTTGAATCCAGAAGGTCGTTCGTTAACCGAAAAGTTCGTTAACCGAAACCATTGTTTCAATGGGTTTTTGGGTAATTGGTTCCAGCTCACCAAAAATTTCCTAAATTCAACAAAAATGGTAGAAAAGTTCACTTACTTTGAGGTGTGTATGTAGAAGGCTCCTGGATGATGATGATGATGATGATGGGAATTACAATGGGGGTGGAGGAGAAGGAAGAAGAGAAGGCATTGGGATGGAAGAGTCACCATATTTTTTCACCCATTCAGTTTCTTGGTGTATTTCAAGATTATTTTCTTTCATCAACACTGTACTACATTATATATTGTCAATATGTAAATATATTCAAAATGACCAATAATTTGCTTGGAAACACAGAAAAAAGCGTTTAGTTTGAGTCTCAAGCAAGATGTTACCTCCAGTGAAAACAGAGAGACTAACGCCTGTTTGCTGTGTTAAGAGGCTGGATGCTGCGCTTTAAACTAGTCACTTTACCTTCAATTATATTCAATAATTGTTAAAATGACTAAAAATTGAATATTAAACTTTTAAAATTATTGAATAGTATAAACTTCTTGATATTTACTAAAATAGTTAGGAATTTAAGCCCTAGAACCGATTAATGTATTGGCGGACTGATACTAAAGCTGGTTGCCCGGCCAGTGCAAGCAAAAACATGTTGAGGTCGGTTCGTAAGAAATTCGTTAACCGAATTTTTGTTCGTTAACCGAATTGAAGATCCTTATGGAAGGCAGTTCGTTAACCGAAATTTCGTTAACCGAGGCGTTCGTTAAACGAGGGGTCACTGTATATATATACACACACATACAGTCTGCGCGGAAAGTTAGTTCGCCTGCTTAAAAAAAATGCATATTTACTGTTATGTTATATAAATAAAGTCAAATAACATTTACCACTTCAATTAATACTTTGTAAAGTTCCCTTTGCACTTCAGGCAGTCCTTTAGCAAAGTTTTGCAAGAGGTCAGGTGGCAAGTTTGCCCAGATATCCTTGATAGCTGCCTCTAGCTTCGAGATTGATGATGTGTCAGTGTCGCGCAAACGATGCTTAACAATGGACCACAAATTTTCTATTGGGTTGAGATCTGGACTACTGCCAGGCCAGTCATTAAAGAAAGGTACCTCACAGTCTTTGAGCCACTGTATGACACTTTTAGCAGTGTGGCATGGGGCACCGTCCTGCATGAAAAGGCTTGCCTTAGCTTTATCAAATGATTCAGGTAAAAAATCACTGAGCAGCTCAAAATAGTTGTACTGATTCATCATCTGGTTCTCAGGGAGGATTACTAGTTCGCCAACACCATAATACATAAAGCAAGCCCAAACCATAAGTGAGGCAGGGTGCTTAACAGTCTTCACTGTGTACTGTGGGAAATCTGCATCCGAGTGAGGAGGGCGGTACACCCTCCCTCCACCACTGCCAGTCACAAAAAATGTAGCCTTGTCAGATCACAAAACATTCCTCCATGATTCTAAGCCCCACACTGCATATTTCTTGCAAAATTTCACTCTATTTTCCTTCTGTCTCTTCGTCAATAGAGGTTTACAACGGTGCACGGACGCTCTTAAATCCAAGGGCATCATGTAAGGGTTGCCGAACACAGCTTAAGGAGACGTGGCTGAGAAGACGGGGTTTCTCTCTTTCACTTCGTGTGCTGTAAAGGCAGGATTGGACTTAACTTGGCGTGAAATAACCTGAAGTGTCCGTGGACACTTGAGATTTGTTCGTCGACCCTATCGCGACTTAACTTTCCGCGATGTGCAATTTAGGGGATTTCTAGGAGTGTTTCTGACTTTACACGAAGTCCCAGGAACGTAACCCTTTCGTAAGTTGCGAGTCTACTGTACATAATAAAAGCCCATGTAGCTGTTGTCAACTGGTGACCTTTCGTGGTTAACAAAGTAAACAATGGAGGGTGGCCCTACAATACCCCCAAAGAAATGCCAGAAGAGAAAAAAATTAAATAAAAATAAAATGTCACTACTCACGATATGGTGAAGCTCTTGAGGGCCGAAACTTCTTCCTTTTTGTTGTTGTCTCGCAAGAAGAAGTAGTAGACGGACACCCCAGCAAGCACAGTAAGAAGTAACACATCCAACATACCCACCAGCGGCTCTGCCCCAACTTCCTCTGCAGCTTCAGCTGCTGCTTCCATGACCTTCTCTGGTCCTCCCTCCATCCTGCAAACCAAAAGAATCACAATGGCTATCTAGGTTTATCTAAAATGGCCAAATCATACAATCCAGTTAAAAAAAAGGCTCATAAAGTACTTTATAAAGATTGTTATTCTGGCACTCTGTGAGTAAACAAAGTAATTACCTGTACTTGGAATAAAAGTGAAATACATGTATAGAACTTTTACTCATCCTAATTTAAAGTATACTGTACAGTATTTCTAATAAGTGAACATTAAATTTCACAAGTTTTAAAAAGACATACAGTACTGTACATGGAAAACAAAACTGAGTGAATATGGGACCACATTCAAGAACCATTTACCTGTACATATGAGCTTGAGGGAAAGATAATCATTTGTTTACAATTATCAACGACAGTCCTGTACTGTACTTGTAACAGTATCACATTTTTACAAAGTGGCTTGGCAATGAATTAATTGTGCATGAAAGGATTTTCCTTAAAACCACTATTGGATAATGTACCTTTAGAATTATTGTACTGTATAATGAAATATACACACTTTATATAAATAATATTGAAAAATACATATATACAGTTGTACCCCACTTAACGCGGTCAATAAAACCCAGAGGGTACCGTGTTAAGTGAAAACCGCGTTAAGTGAACAACAGAACATATGGGATTAATTCCAATAGAAACCGGCCCGACCCCCAAACTCCACTTTTTGACGACACATAACTATGTTGTAGTAAAAATAACATCTTAATTTTATGATGGTACATGCACACAATTAATACTTAAGAGAAATAGAGAAATACAGTCGCCAAGTTAATGTCCATTCAAATAATGGACTCAACTCCCTCCCCCTCTTCTCACACTACACTGCTGGCTCTTCCCTCTCTGAGAAATTTTTTGGGGAAAACCACTAAATTTTAATAAATAATACCTCAAACTAAAGTTAGGATAATACAATTGACATTGCTGGATTCCTTGTAAGACCAGGAATATTTTGAATATAAATGTCATATATTTTGCACAAAAGATAACATAGTTTACTCAGAGAAAACATTTTATCTAAAATTTGTATGTCTAATGCAAAATATATGATGTTTATATTCAAAATGATCACCAAATTGTAAGAATTCCAGCAATGTAAATTATATTCTGGCCGGGTAATTTGTATGAATTTTATGAGCTAAAACAAATATCTTCAGTTAATAAAAAAAAAAATATTCTTCACGACACTATCTGTCAATCAAAGTACCCCACCTTGCCTCCCCCCTCTTCCAACCGCGTGGTCAGTCCCAACCCTCCCCCCACCTCCCACCAAGAGAAAGAGTTGGGTGAAAAAACTAAATTTTAACATTTTGTATTAAATAATACCTCAGATTAAAGTTAGGATAATATAATTGACATTGCTGGATTCCTTGTAAGACCAGGAATATTTTGAATATAAATGTCATATATTTTGCACAAAAGAGAACATATTTACTCAGAGTAAACATTTTATCTAAAATTTGTATGTCTAATGCAAAATCTATGATGTTTATATTCAAAATGATCATCAAATTATAAGAATTCCAGCAATGTAAATTATATTCTGACCGGGTAATTTGTATGAATTTTATGAGCTAAAACAAATATCTTCAGTTAATAAAAAAAAAATATATTCTTCACAGGGTAACAGATGGTCGGTCGGTCCCCCCCCCACCAACCGTCCCAAGGAGATGTGTGGGAAAACCAGAATATTTAACTTTTTAGTAATAAATAATACCTCAAGCTAAAGTTAGGATAATATAATTGACATTACTGGATTCCTTGTAAGACCAGGAATATTTTGAATACAAATGTCATATATTTTGCACAAAAAATAACATATTTACTCAGAGTAAACATTTTATCTAAAATTTGTATGTCTAATGCAAAATCTATGATGTTTATATTCAAAATGATCATCATATTGTAAGAATTCCAGCAATGTAAATTATATTCTGGCCGGGTAATTTGTATGAATTTTATGAGCTAAAACAGGCAGTCAGGCAGGGTGGCGGGTGGGGCAAATCTAAAAATAGCATCTGAGCCGGACACTCACCGCGTATATGTGGAAAAAACCCGCGTTAAGTGAAAGTTCAGCTCTGGCGAGGCACCGCGTATACGGGTAAAACGCGTTAAGTGAAACCGCGCTAAGTGAAACCGCGTTAGGCGGGGTAATACTGTATTGTACTGTATACTGTACCTGTACTTAATACTCAATGGTGAAATTTACTGAGATTTTTTCTAGATTACTGATTGAGCAGTGTTGGAGGTTTGCCTCACACTGTTATCAATGACTTTATCTACAACTTTGTACAGTACATATCTTACATAACCCAGGAGTGAAAATTGTCTTGCCTTTCTCTCCTGTGAGAATTGCCTGTCATGAAAGGTATGGTATATCAATTATATCTTAAGTGTTGGTATTTCAGACAAAATTTAACAGCATTACTGTATATGATTAACAGTTTACTATAATCTCAACTATTGAATTGTATTTACTTTTCCATACTAAAAGCTGAAAATCATGGCCATCAATTTTTCTACCTTCATAGAATAGCTACAGCAAAAATCCAATTCACTGCATGCATGCAAATGCACAAACAAGTAATACCTGTACAGTGATCCCTCAGTTAACGAATGCCTCGGTTAACGAACTGCCTTCCATAAGAATCTTCAATTCGGTTAACGAACAAAAATTCGGTTAACGAATTTCTTACGAACTGACCTCAACATGTTTTCGCTTGCACTGGCCGGGCAACCAGCTTTAGTATCAGTCCGCCAATACATTAATCGGTTCTAGGGCTTAAATTCCTTACTATTTTAGTAAATATCAAGAAGTTTATACTATTCAATAATTTTAAAAGTTTAATATTAACTTTTTTAGTCATTTTAACAATTATTGAACATAATTGAAGGTAAAGAAAAAGTTTCTGGCGTGCCATCCAGCCTGTTAACACACCAGACAGGCGTTAGTCTCTCTCTGTTTTCACTGGAGGTAACTTCTTGCTTGAGACTCTCTTCAACTAAACGCTTTATTTCTGTGTTTCCAAGCAAATTATTGGTCATTTTGAAATATATTTTACATATTGACAATATATAATGCAGTGCAGTGTTGATTTAAAGAAATAATCTTGAAATACACCAAGAGAACTAAAATTTTATGGGTGAAATGGTGCCATAGGGTGACCTCTCTTCCACCCCAATGCCTTCTCTTCTCCCTTCTCCTCCACCCCCATTCTAATTCCCATCATCATCATCATCCAGGAGCCTTCTACATACACACCTCAAAGTAAGTGAACTTTTCTACCATTTTTGTTGAATTTAGGAAATTTTTGGTGAGCTGGAACCAATTACCCAAAAACCCATTGAAACAATGGTTTCGGTTAACGAACTTTTCGGTTAACGAACAACCTGCTGGAACGGATTGAGTTTGTTAACCGAGGGACCACTGTATAGGTATACAATATATTATAAAAATGGCTATTCGCCGTTTTGCAAATTCATGCCATTCCTTGGAACCTATCCCTCACGAATGGCAAGCATCTACTGTATATTGTTTCTCACTATATTGATCTTTTTTTCTTTTCTGTTTTAATTTATAGTCTTTTATTATTATTAATATTATTAACGTATTATTATTATTATTATTATTATTATTATTATTATTATCATTATATTATACAGTACTGTATTATATTTTCATTTAATATTTGTTATAATTTTTAAAATTTATGTATTTTTTTTACATTTTTATTAATTATTTCTGTTACCCTGTACTATTATTATATTTTTGCCCCCAGGCCCTGATGTGGGCCATTAACCCGTGCCCTGGTGGGCTAATTTCATTAGAAAACTGTACAGGGGGTCCCCAGGTTACGAATGGGTTCCGTTCCTGAGGACGTTCTTAAGGATTTGTACGCAAGTCGGAACACATGCCATGTGCATACCGTACTTACAAAGCAATGTTAAAAATCCCACTAGATCATAGCCTAAGTCCTTATATACATCTAAAAACATTTAATTTAAGAAAAAGAAGAAAAAGAATGACAAAATACAGTCAATTAAAGTAAAATATAAGTCATCAGGTAAATAAAATGCTGTAAATTTTATGTTTAACCTCGTTCATAAGTCGGGGACCTCCTGTACAGTACAAAGAAAGGCCACCTTACTGTTTTACCTTTGTTTGTATACCTGAACTGTGTATGTGCACCCATCAAAAAACTATCATACGTTTTTGTGATAGACAATATGACAAGTTGAATGATTTTGACATGTGCTCTATGGT
The DNA here is from genome assembly GCF_018991925.1 of Homarus americanus. Classification (NCBI taxonomy): domain Eukaryota; kingdom Metazoa; phylum Arthropoda; class Malacostraca; order Decapoda; family Nephropidae; genus Homarus; species Homarus americanus. Next base: position 5,880,188 of record NW_024713129.1, read on the forward strand.
CTTGCATCACACAAGTAGCCCTGCTTTCCTGATATGGTACTGTATATAAAATACGAGTGACTTCTCCTGTCATTTGTCATAATACAGTGGGGTATGCTATAACGAATCTAATTGGTTCTAGAACCTTGTTCGTTATAGCATTCGTTCGTTATAGGATTAATCCGTTCCAGGCCCCCAAATACAACCACTTAACACTGAAAAATATAATATAAAATTGTAAAAATTGTAAAAAAGTGCATAAATATGCATCTAAACCCCTGAAATAAAGAATATCATTAATACTTATAATAAAAAACAATAAATTAGTAAAAAAAAAAAAAAATTTTTTAAATAATGCTCGTTGTAGGAGTTTCGTTCGTTATAGCATTCTCAATTTTATAGGTAAAACCGTTCGTTATAGGAATATTCGTAGTAGGATCCATTCGTTATAGCATACCCCACTGTATACCAGATATGTTTGTTTTGTATACACAGTACATTAGCAAAAAAATATTTATTGAATAAGAATGAAAAAAAATACATGAATGTAAATAAATAAGATATCCAAGGATGATCATATATACAGGTACTCCCCGACTTACGACGGGGTTAGGGACTGACATCCAGGTCGTAAGTCGAAATGGTCGTAAGTCGGAAATGCTTAAATAACACATAGAAAATCGAAAATTTGGGTCTCTTTTTCTTCTCAGCACCACAAAACACTCACTTTTAAGCTTGCCAGCCATTTTAAAGTGAATTACAGATGAAAATTTTGTCTGTGTACTGACTTTGGGACTCAAAAATACATAATTTGACCACATTTTGGTACGACTGAAGCAGGTCGTAAGTGTGGGTGGACATAAGTCGAGTCGGTCGTAAGTCGGGGACTACCTGTACATACCATACTGTACTGTAATGAGAATATAGCTAGTGAAAGTAATTGTTACAGTTGTAAACTTAAACTGCTTTGCATGCTTATCTTTACAGCAGTGATGTGGAGTCAAACCAGAACCCAAAACCAGTATATTTTAGAGGAACTGAATCCTGAACAGGAATCGCCAAAAATCCTACTGATTTCTGGTTCTGGCTCGGTTTCAAGGCGTAATAGCAATAATGAGGCCTCTGTCACCACTAAATAAAACCCCTGAAAATTTTTTTTTTTATCTCCCCGACTCCATTTGGACCACCAACTGACAGTGACGGTTGCGGGCGGGTAGATCCACCTTACCTCGTTCTAGATGCGTATGTTTCATTGAAAATGGCAGGTGTACAGTACAAAGCCAGGTCCCCTTCAGCCGTAGTTCAAGCTGAATGTACAGTAAAGTCAGTCCCCGACTTATGACGGGGTTAGGGACCGACGACCAGGTCGTAAGTCGAAAATGCGAAAATAATACATAGAAAATCTAAAATGGGTGTCTCTTTTTCTTCTAAGCACCACGAGAACTCTCACTTTCACGCTTGCCAGCCATTTCAAAGGGAATTACAAACGAAAATTTTGTCAGTACACAGCGCGATCTCTAACGTCGGGACTCGAAAATACGTAGTTTGATTTTTTTTAGACTGCGGCGGTCGTATGTCCAGGTGGTCGTAAGTTGAGGAGTACCAGTATATGTGTAGCCTACTGCTTGCTCCACTGTTTTATGGCTTCAGATACCAACCAGTATTCCATGTTAACTTGTAAACATTTGTTATCTCCAATATTTGGGAATATTATTACCTTTGTATGTAAGTGATATACAGTGGAGTCTGCATTTACGCGGTTTTGGTTAACACGTTTGGTCATTTACGCGGTGCCTTGCCAGAATCGAAATGCTTTAATTACGTGGTAAATTTGGTCATTTACGCGGGTGAAGTATAATTTGTTTACTGTATTTACTGAAGATATTTGTTTTAGCTCATAAAATTCATACAAATTACCCGGCCAGAATATAATTTACATTGCTGGAATTCTTATAAGATTGTTATTATTTTGAATATAAACATCATAAAATTTGCATTAGACATACAAATTTTAGATCTAATTTAAGAATTTTGATTAGAAAGCAAAAATTTTAGATTTTGTGCAAAATATGACGTTTATATTCAAAATATTCCTTGTCTTGCAAGGAATCCAGCAATGTCAATTATATTATCATAACTTTAGTCTGAGGTATTTTTTATTCCTAAAAATGTAAGCCTACTGTTTTCACCCAAACATTTCTCTGGTAGGGAGGGAAGGTGGGGGGGAGGGAGGGAGGGACCCAGCAAGCGTGGGAAGAGGGGGGGGAGGAGCGGAGGTGGGGTATTTTGATTGACAGATAGTGTCTGGGTGAAGTATAATTTGTTTATTTACGGAAGATATTGTTTTAGCTCATAAAATTCATACAAATTACCCGGCCAGAATATAATTTACATTGCTGGAATTCTTATGAGATTGTGATTATTTTGAATATAAACATCATAAAATTTGCATTAGACATACAAATTTTAGATCTAATTTAAAAATTTTGATTAGAAAGAGCAAAAATTTTATCTTTTGTGCAAAATATATGATGTTTATATTCAAAATATTCCTTGTCTTGCAAGGAATCCAGCAATGTCAATTATATTATCCTAACTTTAGTCTGAGGTATTATTTATTACTAAAAATGTAAGCCTACTGTATTCACCCAAACATTTCTCAGAGAGGGAGGAGCCAGCGAGCGTGGGAAGAGAGTTGAGTCCATTATTTGAATGGACATTAACCGGCGACTGTATTTCTCTTAAATATTAATTATGTGTGCATACCATCATAAAATTAAAATGTTATTTTTACTACAATGTAGATATTGTGTCGGAAAAAGTGGAGTTTGGGGGTCGGCCCAGTCTCTATTTCAGTTAATCCCATATGTTCTGTTATTTCATTTACGCGTTTCTCATTTTACGGGGCCTCCACGGGTTCAATTGACCGCGAAAATGCAGACTCCACTGTACAGAAGATTACACAAGTGAATATTTGTCTGAATAGTATGCAGTTGCCTAAGTTACACTAAATCACTTATTTGGCATTTTTCAGATACAGCAATATATTTTTGACTCCCAGAGTACTCAGGGATTCTGTACAATACAGTATCTGCCTGTGCTAGTGCTTTATCTCAGCTGAATGAAATTATCAGGAATTAGGTACAGTACCTAGAATTATACTAACATTTATATTTCAATTAAATGATCATTTAAGATACATTACAGTACAGTATTTCTAATCCTGACTGCTTTAGGGCTTTCTTTTCTCTAAGCTAGACAGCTAGAACAAGACATCAAGCCAAATATCGAAGTGAAAGGATTAAGGGTGGAGATAAATTGGATTCTTTCTGCGGTTGCTGTCATGCTGAAAAAAGTGAAAGTGGATCCCAAAGGCATAACAAGGAGGCAACATGGCCGGTACTGCTCTCAACCATGCAAACTTAGGTACCCATTTGCAGCTGTGTGAACTGGGAACGCCCAGGAATCGAACCACCGACCCCTGAAACAGGAGTCAAGAGCCGTATCAACTCAACCGCCGTGCTAACAAGCACAAATTAAGATATTAATTAACATAATTTTTAAGTGATATCCAGTAAGTGTCTAGTACTGAGTGTTTAATGAATTTCTACTGCACAGCTTATCTTTTTTTTTGTCAGGTCCTGATGACATTCAACAGTAAATAAAACAGAGTTTTTGAATACTTTAGTTTCGACAAGGAAAACTGTGTGCACAGAAGTCAACAGTGGGGGGAAAAGTTGTGGAGAGAAACTCAAAGGATCCTACTGTGGAAACCAGAAGGTCACCACTGAAATCAACCCTAAAACATTCAGGAAAGAGTTGTGACAAATGGTGTGTGGTAATGGGGTCACACTTAAATTTTTTGAAGAAGAGGAATTTCAGAATACTGCTGGTGATCTAGCAAGGAAGTTGGAAATACGTACTCATCAAGAACATATACAAAACCACCTCATTAGCCCATTTTAAGAAAAGAACCAGGAGCTTAGGTCACTTCTTAGCAAGAAGTTTATTTTCGTCAAAATGGACTGTGGAACTAGGTTGATGATATCGTATCTCACGATCAACGTTCAGTACTGCGAGGAAAATCACCTCTGCGTGAAGACAGTTGCAGTAAAAGACGCCAAAGGCAAACATGAGATCGAGGATATGAAACGACTTGTCCAGGAAACTCTGACAGACTATGGTATACAAAAGCAAAACATTCTGATTTTCAGTGTGGATAATGGCTCTAATATGATAAAGACAATTAAGGTTTTGAACAATGATGAAGAGGAAGACATGGAAGAAAAGGACGATGACCAAAACTTGGAGGCTGAACAACTAGGAAATGCAGATTCTCTCTTGGAAGTACAAATTGATGCAGAGAACTAGACAGAACATCCTGGCATAAATGTTCCTCTCCACTGGATTGATGATTCTGTGTACTGTACATAGAATTATACTGCTCACACTCTCCAATAAGCTATTAGGTATGGATTAAAGTCCCAGTCACAAGCTCAACATGTTGTGTGGAAGCTCAGAGTACAAAATTTGCTTCCTCTGATGAAGAAAAGAACTGGTTTAATGCTTGTCATCGATAATAGGCGAGATGGAAGAGTCTAAATGCCATGCTTGATAGACATTTAGCTTTCTGTGAAGTGTGCAAGGAGAGGAGTGCTGCAAATCAGGATTTGTATCTCTCTAAAACAGTCTGGAGTATGGAACATTTCAGGATAACATGAAATATACCCAGGAACTCACTACAGGTTGACAATCCTTTATCCGAAATCCTTGGGGCCAGAGGCATTTCGGTTTTCGGAATTTTTCGGTTTTCAGAATGGTCAGTTTTTTTTTTTAGTGTGTATCAGCCCACCCGGGCATAGATCACTGACCCACATTGGGGCCTGGGGGGCGAAAATATAATAAAAATTATAATAATACCTGTAATAATAATAACTCATAGGTCTATGTCGTGTTTCTCACTTTTGATCTTTTTTCATTCTTGTATTTCTTTACTGTATTATTTTATTATTACAGTATTATTGTTATTATTATTATTAATTTTATTATTATTATTATTATTATTGTTATCATCATTATTATTATTATTATTATTATTGTCATCATTATTATTTTATTTTGGTGTATTTTTATTAAAATTTTTATTTACTATGAATAATTATTATTATAATAATTATTATTACTATTACATTTTTGCCCCCCAGGCCCCGATGTGGGTCAGTGATCTATGCCTGGGTGGGCTAATTCCTGGTTTAAAAAAAAAAAAAAAATTGCCCCCCCCCCAAAAAAAAAACAACTTTCGGTTTTCAGATAAAGGATTATCAACCTGTACTCGTTTGCAGGCAGAGAGTTCAACTTCAGGAGAATTTCTCAAACACTGGAAAAAATCTGCTTCAAATCCTATGGCATAGGAATGAAGCATTCTCTGGCAGCATTGCAAGCTCTAGGGAAAGGAGGGAGGTACAGTAGCTGTGATGAAAATCACTTTCTTTTTGGTGGTGGTTAATGTTGACCCTTGTTATCGAATCCTGGTTATTGAAAACCAGAAGATCTAGGGAAAGAGAGGATTGGAGTCCATGGCTCTTTGGCTTATGAAGCTTCACTTGCACAGGCATGAAACTGAACTTCATAAAATAAAAACAAAAGAAACATGAAATTGCAAGTGCATGCTATGAAAATGGAGAGACACTGTGTGACTTGAAGAAGATGAGTTTGAATTTTACCCGGATGAAGTAAATTCATCACACAAGTTAAGAAGGGCACATTGGCAAACTCAGAAGCTGAACTTCAGACAACCATAAATCAAGCATGCTTTACTAAGGAAAACTTCAGAGAGAGGCTGAAAGTTGACATCATTTTAATGAGATTCCACATTTTCCTGCCATTATTCAAGAAACTGCATACACCATGTCAGCATTACACTGTACTTAAGTACCTATCTGTTGAACAGCCTTTTTTCAGCTTTGAAGTTCATTCTCCGGGAAAGACGGTCAAACATGAAAAATGACTTGTTGGAAGGAATCCTATTCCTATGCTTAAATGGCTTTTGAATTTCATCCTTCACTGAAAAATTTATCTACAGTACAGTATTATACAGATTATGTGTATGGCACAGTATTACACATTAATATTTGAATGTAGTACTGTAACAGGTAGGTATTGAGTTTATGTATAAAAAAACAAAAACAAAAAACACATTCTTTTAAAAATAAAAGTTATCTTTAAGTTTGTCTGAAATGTACATTAGTAAGTTACATGAACTATGTTAAAAACAAAATGTACAATAATGTAGCATAGAGTGAAGAAAATAATTTAAAAACATCTATTTTCTAAGCAAATTTCTTTAAATTTATAAGCTGTGTCAATAAGTTGTATGGTACATGTTAAACCAATAAATTAAATAAGTACAGGTATACACAATGAAGGAACTCATCAATTCAACAAATGTACAGGTAACCCCCAATTTACAATCTGCCTTTCTATGATATTTCGCTTGAACGATGGTACAGTAATGTATTACGACCACCTCCACCTATTTACGATTAAAAAAATTAGCTGAATATAGAGCGCATCTCTCGCTGCACTGATCAGCTGCGGTTTACCCGTGCGCCACCACCCGGTGCACTACAATCCCGAGCATTGGTCCATGGTGATCACACATGTCCAATGTAGCTCAACGATTATCAGTCAGTAACGGTGTTGTTACTTATCAGTGTTTTTTTTTTGTTTTTTTTTATCTTACAGTGAGAGAACATCACTAACATTCACAATGTATCTGTTTTGGTGACTGTGAAGCAATTTTTGCTATGTTTTTCTAACTGTAAAGTGCTTTGCCTTTGTTGTTGTGATCATGATGTGAGCAGTGTTGGCCGAAATAACATTATTATCATCTGCTCTATTTTTTGTGACAAATGCTTACACTTTGTTTTTCTGACCAGATGATGGTTTGAGTTTGAAAGGAGCTATTTTTTGTACATAAAATGTGCACTTATTGTAATGTAATTTATGATATGCTATGCATTAATTTTATTGTTTATCATAGCAAATTTTGTTTGCTTTTGACGTATGCAATTTGAAACATGTTCAAATTTGGCTCACCTTTTGCTCACTAAATTTTTTAACTCTAAACCACATCATTTATAAAGAAGTTTGGTGCTAATAAATCAATTGTTTAACTTTGAAACCGTTTATATAAAATTCGTTCATTCATATCATTAGGGAATACAGAACTGTGCTTAGTGATTACCTCCTTGCCGTCTGAACCCATTGTTCACCCTCCATGCTTTGCTGTTATCGCTCATATAACGTTTGGATTTTGAGGACACAACCCCACTGTTAAACAAGGGATGCCTGTATACATGTATAATCTAACCTAACCAGAAAACCAGAAGTACCTAACCTAACCTCTTATCCAAGCCCGACTGGATCCCATGGTATGTAAGCCTAATCTAGCCCACCAAGACAAAACAAAAAACAAAGGACCCTAAAGTACTAAGCCTGAAATCGAAAAGTACAAAAAAAATAATAAATTACAAAAATATTATTTTCCAACAAAGCTGTAAGCACATGTGTATCATATAAATTTAACACTTCTTTTGATTGGCCTAGTAAGAAGTAAACAATGTATATCTCCCCAAATTTGTATCGTCCTAGGTTAAATAAAAAAAGTCTAAGTAAACTGAACACTGTAAAATTCCAATGGAAAGCTATAGATTAATTTTTTTTTTTGCTTTATCTCCTTAAAAATCCATTTAGAGTTCCATGCATGGTAACTATAGAATACTGTATATTAGTGGTCCGACTAATTACCCAAATGTAGCCGCAATAAAGTCAAATAATGGTCCTACATGAATAAATCGGGTTACCAATCACTTCTTGACTAGTATTTGGTGTCACAAAGTCATAAAATATTGGAAAACTTACTTTAATCTGAGTTAATACATCGCGTGCATGTACCGAGGGAGCGAGGAATTACCCAAATGTAGTCGCAATGAAGTCAAATGATGGTCGTGCAAGCGTAAATCGGGCTGTGAATCACTTCTCGATTATCATTTGGTGTCATAAAGTCACAAAAAATTGGTAAACTTAATTTAATCTGAGTTGTGTTGTGTCAGGTTAGGTTAGGTTAGGTTAGGTTAGGTTAGGTTAGGTTAGGTTAGGTTAGGTTAGGTTAGGTTAGGTACATGCACTTGATCTATTAACTCAGATTAAATTAAGTTTACCAATTTTTTGTGACTTCGTGACACCAAATACTAGTCGAGGTTAGGCTAGGTTAGGTTAGGTTAGGTTAGGTTAGGTTAGGTTAGGTTAGGTTAGGTTAGGTTAGGTTAGGCTAGGCTAGGTTAGGTACATGCACTTGATCTATTAACTCAGATTAAATTACGTTTTCCAATATTTTATGACTTTGTGACACCAAATACTAGTCAAGAAGTGATTGGTAACCCGATTTATTCATGTAGGACCATTATTTGACTTGCGGCTACATTTGGGTACATTTATTTCCTTTTATCTAAATTCAAAACGAAGTCCCGCAACAACAGTACACAGTAGTTTCCCAGGGTAGGTCACCAATCCCCGTTTATCTCACCTCAAAACACTGTGACAACCCTTCAACCAGGTGAACCAGCAGAAGCACCTTAACACTGTGGAAATGGTTTACCTTAATAGAAGTAGTACAGAGTGATGTGGGCCGGGGTAGAGGTGAACTTTATGTAACACAGCTCACCACTGCCCGCACCTAACTAGCAGTACAGCAGCTCACAGCTCACTGGCTACCCTTGACTATCTTTTGTCGCATTGCGCTCTACAAACTCCCTCGGGTTTCTCTATCAGTAGAAACTATAAACACGTTTAAAGTAAATAAAAATAAAGCCTTAAATGCTACAAAAAGATAGTACCGTCATAAACAAGGTTGCGATTAATATGCTAACTAACAACTCAAACGCCACCCACACACACGCAACAACTCTAGCTTCCTTGACCTTAAAATAGCTGACAAGTAGTTTAATGCAGTTTATATATCCTATCAGGTTTAAGAACTACATATGAAAATCTAGGAGTCAAACTTTTTTGTATTGAAAATGACACATCAAGTTTTGTTTGAAGAAATAGTTTTGAGATGTGTAAAAAAAACTGACTCAGTCCTGGAACTACTCGTTTTTAATCTTTACTATCAATTTACGAAAACTTAAATTTGAAATGGATATTATTTTTGATATAACAAATTATGCACAAACCTTCTTATGTAGTTACTCCATATGACACTGTCTGGCGACTACATATATAATAGTGCTTTGTCACGATGCTTTGCATAATTTCCTTCGAGGCCTTGTAATATGAACCACAATATCTATGACAATAGTTCCCAGTTTCATTTCTTCCTAATTCATTAAGCTCCTGAATGAGAAACGATCGACCCACTTCCTATAATTCATTAATTATAATTATCTTCAGAGCTTCAAAATGTTTCAAAGCTTAACTGGAACTGGTCTAGTATGGTATCCATATTTGTGTGACAATTATATATATATATATATATATATATATATATATATATATATATATATATATATATATATATATGCAAGTAAATCACTGTAGGTGCGCGTGATCTAGGTATATGCTGATAACCACAAGGAAGGAAGAAAACACGAAGTTCCCAAGCGCTTTCGTGTCATTCACATATATATATATATATATATATATATATATATATATATATATATATATATATATATATATATATATATATATATATATATATATATATATATATACAGTTGGTAAGAAAAAATATCTAAGTATTGTGAATTGTGAAAGTTCAGTCACTGGAGGCGGCGCAACAAGTGGAAGCACCAGTGAAAAAAAAGTCAACCCAGATTTAGTAATTATAAGTCGTACCTTCGAAAACAAAGATAAGAAAATGCTTCTTAAACTTTATTGGTCTTTCGAGTACGTCCTTGATTCCCCATCTGGATTACCGTATACAGACACGGAAACATTACCTCCAAAAATACTTAATATCCAAAGAAAAAGTGCAACAAAGATCGACTGAGATGATCCCTGAACAAGTACATACAGTATATCACTTCATTTATCTTTGCAGATGGCCTTGACTGAATCCAAACGGGATGGCCCTGATTGTACCCATAAGAAATGGTCCTGATTGTATCCGTAAGGGATATTGGCCCTGACTGTATCCATAAAGGATAACCCTGACTGAACCCATGAGGGATGGCCCTGACTGTATCCATATGGATAACCCTAACTGTACCCATGCGGGACGGCCCTGACTAGATTCATGGGAGATGGACCTGACCGGACTCGTGAGAGATGGCCCTGACTGGACCTATGAGAGATGTCCCTGACCAGATTCATGGGAGATGGACCTGACCGGACTCTTGAGAGATGGCCCCGACTGGACCTATGAGAGATGGCCCTGACTGTACCCATAAGGGATGGCACTGCCTAGACCATGAGATGACTCTGACTGGACCCATGAGGGTGTGGTCCTGAAAGTACCCATGGGGGATGGCCCTGACTATACCCATGAGGGACGGCCCTGACTGTACCATGAGGGATAGCCCTGACTGGACTCGTGAGGGATGACCCTAACTGTACCCATGAAAGATAGCCCTGACTGGACCTATGACTGGACCCATGAGAGATGGCCCTGACTGTACCCATGAGGGATGGCCCTAACTGGATCTATGAGGGGTGGCCCTGACTGTACCCATGAGAGATGGCCCTGACTGAACCCATGAGAGATGGCCCTGACTGGACTCATGAGAGATGGCTCTGACTGGACCCATGAGGGGCGGCCCTGAAGACTGGACCTTCAGGGAGACGAGTTAGGTGTAACTGATGAGCTATCCGATATTGAATGCTTAATAATAATAATAATAATAATAATAATAATAATAATAATAATAATAATAATAATAATAATAATAATAATAATAAACTGTGCCGTGTCAATGTTAGAAACAGCAAATAAAAACTTAAAGATTATAGGTATGCAATGTGCAGTACTCTATAGACAGTGAAGGTATGCAATTTACAGTACAGCACACACACTGAAGGTATATATTGGTAAATAGGTCTATTCGACAGAATATCCTAAGAAACATTGGGGAAGAAATTTGCCCCGATAAAATATGACGACCCGGTGGTAAAATTATCTGTCTGTTCCCCTGTCGCAAGAATCAAAGGTAAAGTCATTGCATCACAATCAACCGTGATATCGTCATGTAAACGACTGAGTCACTGGGCAGGGAAGGTCACTTCACTCCACACGACACTGCCACTTTTCTTCCTAGTACAAACAAATACCTTTCCCGGATTACCGAAGATTAGACTCCATCTTATTTCACCTCAAGATTAACCACCCTCACGATAACGTAGCCTAACATAAACCAACTCAACTCCCAGGTAGTTAGGGTGTTTAATCATCAGGTGAGATAAACTAGGTGTTAATCTTCAGGTAATCTAGTCTATCTCTGAAACACCCTCGTAGCCACCGTTCTAACTTACAGAAATTAAACCACAGTCTCGTTAAGCTTCCTCAGGTCTGAGGTGAAATATTAATGTAGCCTAGTAAAATCAAACCCAAGTAAGCCATAATTTAAGATTGGTATTGAATTTGAGATAAGTATATTATTATCAACCAAACCATTTTTTCAATTAATACATAATTTTGGTGTGTCTGGGTATAGATCATCCCATGATAAAGAATGAAGATAGTAGACTACCCGACCGAGGTTAACAAGTATGTCGTCAGTCGGCATCTGATTTGTGTGTGTGTGTATATGTGTGTGTGTGTGTGTGTGTGTGTGTGGCACACAAGGTGATGTAATGGGTCTATTGGGGCAGCATTATGTTAGTGTTGAAGTGCAAGCACTGTTTACTCCCTCTCGCTTTCAGCTACCGCCGCTGGCTAGCCCTTGTGGTGAACAGGGAAGCAACTTGCACAAGTCTTCACCTGCCGGCACACAGCCTCTTCACCATCAAGACTCCTGCTGTGCCTTCTCATGGCAACACACGGTAACTAGGGTGCCTCGTGGGCCCAGGCTAGACCAGCAGGAGATCTCAGAGCAGCAGTGGGCCCCAGAGGGACGGTGCACAGGCCCACTGGCATGTGGACACGCTCTGGCACCTAACAACCATTGCCCGCCCAAACTGCCTTGTGGATTAAACTTGGTAGGTAGGTATAAGGCTACGGGAGTAAACCCCAAGCGAAAAATCTGCGGTGGAGCCCCGCACCAGGCAGACATGCCTACAGAGTTCCAACAAAACCCCAACGGCGGTATAGGCAGAAGAGGTGACCAACATGGAAACCCAACGACTACACCGGCGGATGAAGGCAATGCATGATGGACAGGCTACTAAGGCAAAACCCAACAAACTGGGCTATCGGCAATCCATTGCTACTCTCCCTCTCCCCAGTCATTGCAACACTTGCACTATTGGACCAGGAAAAGGGAGAGCCAAGATGTGTGGTTGCAGCCTGCACTCCTGCCTCACCACATAAATCAAATCATGCATAGCCATTATCCAGCTCATCATACTTCTCATCATTATCAAAACCCCTATACCCCCAAAAGTCCTATGGCGACGGACGAGTGGCGACGAGGAAAGGCAGAGATGATTGCTGGGAATCTCTAGTCACAACTCTGCACATGGGCGGCATAGATAAGATGGTCGTTTATGCACTGGGATCTAGGTAGCAGTGCAATCCGGTCCTGTCTATGTGACTGAGCAGCCCTCTCGATGACCCAGTCTGTTCACCCCACATGGAGAAAGGGCTAGAAAATGTGCCCTAAACATAGGCTGCCGAAGGAACCAACTTGACTCTTCAACCGCACCCAGTAAGGTCATCCTAATGTGGTAGAAAACATAATCATAATCACAGATCCTCCCCCCCCCAAAAAAAAACAAAAAAACTATACAACCTCTTATGGTCGCTGCATGGAATGTCAGGACCCTTCTGGATACTGACACAAATGAGCATCCTGAAAGAAGAACTTCCCTTGTGGTCAAAGAGCTGGGTAGGTATAACATCGATATAGCAGCCATTAGTGAGTCCTGACTCCCAGACGAGGGTCGACTCACAGAATGGGGTCTGGCTATACCTTCTTCTGGAAGGATAAGCCTGATGCGGAGAGAAACCGCATTTATGGAGTTGGCCTTGCCATCCGCCAATGCATCCTACATAGGCTAACTGAAATGGCTGTTGGGATCAATGAGTGCCTCATAACTTCTTCATCAGTGCATACGCCCCAACATTGGATGCAGAGGATGACATCAAGGAGGCCTTTTATGCTGACCTTGACAGAGTGCTAACTTTTATCCCCAAAGAAGATAAGGTTGTGCTCCTAGGCGACTTCAATGCAAGAGTTGGCAGAGATGCTGACAATATGCAGGGAATCATAGGGAGAAATGGACTATCCAAGTGTAATCCCAGTGGCCTACTCCTCCTCAACAAGTGTGTAACACAGAACCTCACTATCACCAACACCTTGTTTAGGCAAGCCGATAAGTTAAGGGTTTGTGGCAAGACCCACAATCCAAACACTGGCTTCATTATTGTCAGAGAACGAGATCGCCGAGATGTCCTCATCACCTGAGCCACGCGTGGCTCAGACCACTTCGACACTGATCATTGGCTCGTCACAGCCAAGCTCTCACTTCACATTGCCCCAAAACGGCAGAAGCAAAAAGCCTCCAGAAGAGATTTTAACACCAAGTATCTGTAGGATCCAGTGGTAGCACATACTTTTAGAGAGCAGGTCGAACATGGGCTGATAAACAACCCAACAACAAACAACCCAAATCCCAGTGCCGAAAGGGCTATTCTCGACAGTTTCATGACAAAAACCTGCAGAGAGACCCTCGGCCAGATCGAAAGAATACACCAGGACTAGTTTGGTGAATATGACCCGGAAATCAATGGACTCGTCAATGATAAATGTGGTGCTGTAACTGACTGGCATAACAACCCTCTTTCAATGCTGGAAAGAGCACTACCATTCACTGCTCATCCGAAACACCAATGTAGATGTCCTGACTACCCAGCAGGTCCCCCAGCATCCAGAGCTGACCCACCTCAGCTATCCTCCATCCCTGGATGAGGTAGCAACCTCCTTCAAACATGAAAACTAACAAAGCCTCAGGGCCTGATGTAATCCCAGCCCAGGTGTATAAAGCAGGAGGACCTCTGCTTACCAGCCGTCTCCACTCTATCCTGGAGAATATATGGGCAAAAAAGGGAATCTCCCATGCTCTTAAAGGCGGGATGAAGAAACTGCACTATTTGAGACTGAATGTGAGGACCTAGGTGTGTTTGTTGACAATGAGCTGAAGTTCTCAGGCCATTGCGAGAAGAAGGTAAATTAGGCAAATAAATTTTTGGGTGTTATAAGTAGGTCATTCAGATATCTAGACCGGGGGTTCCCAAACCTGGGGTCGGAAGGCTCATTAGGTAGGGTCGCAAAGAGGTCATGGGGTCGGTGGGGTCGCTGGGGTCCTTTGGGTCTGCCAGCTAAGGTCACATGGGGAGAGGATGGGTGGAGTAACTGACCAGTCCCTCCCACTCTCCCACCACTAACCTAGAACAGTTGAGCTGTGCAGTACCCCGCCTACCTCCACCCCCAGTAAAGGGTGGGGCCGGTCGGTGACTGTCAGGCCAGGTGACAGGTCGCAACATATGATGATTTGATCTTGCCGACACTTGCCAAGCAGCGGCAAGATGCCGCAAGATCAAAGGTTGTGACCTATAGGTACCTGGCCTGATACGGTCACCGACCCAGGCCAGGAAACAGGTTGCAACCTTTGCTCTTGCCGACGCTTGTGGATTATCTTCAGCCTCACCAGTTTAATCCTTAGTAAGGACAATCCTTACTATCAGTAGGTTAGTGCTATGCCAGTGGACCTGCACTGAGTCTGACAAATTGATCGGCCACGGCCTACTTTGTGACACTAAAATTAATTTGCAATATCAGATGAAGGCCAACTCAGCGCTACTTGATTTATTAAGCAAATTTAATTATGTCATGGTATTTTGTATGCATTCACTTTGTCGTGTATTTTAATTTCTTTGCGTATTACCAATTATTTGCCTGTTATAAGCACACTGTATTTTATCTTAAGTGTTTGTAAAATTGAAATATTTTTAGTACTATATGCAATATATTTTCCAGGCATTATGGATAGGTTTTTGAAGACATCATCGGAGCCAGCCACCAAGAAACGGAAACGCTCTATCAATCCATCATTCCTCGACAAGTATGGTGTAGCTGACGTCAGTGGTAAAGGGATTTGTGTTATGTGTTCTAAGGAACTTGCTCCACAAGGGGTCACAGCTCAAGATTGAAGAAGCCGCGCGTCCAGAAAACTGTGAGGGCAAACTTTTTTGGACTGAGAGTTGTGAACTCTGGGAACAATCTACCAGAAAGTGTTGTGACGGTACCGAGTGTGAGCTCTTTCATGACCAGGTTTCACCAACACTGGAGCAGGTTCAGGTACATTCAGGAGCTGGTGCATGCCCAGTACTTGCCAAGTAACAGTGACGTGACCGATCGCCCAAGCGGCTAACGAACCGATCAGTGGTGAAGAGGATAACAGTAAAAGTAATGATAAATGTGGCCCAGAGCCTATAGAAGGTTGGGGACTACTGCCCGAGTTTAGCATATCTCGAGGACCAGGCGGGGTGGTTACTCCAGGCGGGGAAGCACCTCACTCTTGAAGATCGTTACGACCTTCTTATGAGACCTACAAGTTTAGTTGCTTGATTCACCTTCTTTTCATTATTGAAACCTTAATCAACACCAGCGCCAAGGTCGCATGCCATTATATGAAGAATTAATGCTTTCGAAATATAATATTGCCTCTAGAAAACCAGCGTGATGACGGTGTGAATCATGTTAGTGAAACAAACTATGAAATGCGTTGTCGATATCAGTGACCTTGGAAGTGAAGTACTAAACATATCTTGAGAGTGTTGATAAGCATGAGGAATTATAAATATTTTTTTAGCTAAGATTTAGGTATGCTAGCTGGCTTGAAGCTGATAAGGTAAGTCTATCATATTTCTATGACGCCCGTCCTTTATGATAATCACTCGTCAAGCTCTTACTTAATAGATTGCGGAGTTGAGATATTGTAGTGGATCCCTCCCCTACAAACGCTGTTTGTCGCTGATTAGCCGACCCCGCGAATTCCCCAGTGTATGCCTCGTGGTCTAGGTCAACCAGCGCGCCTTACATAGAGGAGGTCAACTATTAAGCCACGCCTACCTCCGCTATAAATGACCTGACCTCGTGGTGACCACCCTCTTCTTCTAGCTACAGCCGCAGCAAGCAACATCACCTCCTCCGCCGCTGCCTGGTGGCCCTCGCTCCCGCCGGCGAGCATGGCGACCCACAAGCTGGTCCTCCTCTGAGCACCCTCACCAACCAGCTCTCTCTACATCATGCTTGTAACCACGCTGCCACTTCCCAGCACCAAGCTGCATTGTACATCCAATACAATACGTATACAGTGAGCACATTGTGAGTTTCCTTTCTCCATCCCATCCTGAGTGTGAACCCAAATAACTCATACCCCATAACATCATACATAAGAACATAAGAACATAAGAAAGTGGGATACTGCAGGAGGCCGACTGGCCCATGCAGGGCAGATCCCTTTCACACCCATCCCAGCACTTCCATGTGCCTATCCAACTTCGTCTTGAAGCTCCCTAGCGTCCCCGATCCTACTATAGCACTCGGTAGTCTATTCCACATATCCACAACTCTATTACCAAACCAGTGCTTGCCTATATCCTTTCTGAATCGGAATTTATCTAATTTAAATCCATTTGTTCTAGTTATTTCGTTATTACTGAGCTTCAGAACATCTTCCATTTTACCCTTGTTAATCCCACTTACCCACTTGTACACCTCTATCATATCTCCCCTAACTCTACGCCTCTCTAATGAATGTAAGCCTAAGCTTTTCAGTCTTCTTCATATGGAAGGTTTCTAATATTATGGATCATTTTTATCATTCTTCTTTTGTACTTCCTCCAAAGAATCTATGTCCATTCTATAATAAGGACACCAGACCGAACCAAGATAATCCATGTGTGGCCTCACTAATGCTAGGTAAAAGTTTCAAGATAACGTCAGCAGTTCTGTTACTACAGACCTAGATATAGAACCCAAGAATCCTGTTTGCCTTGTTGGTGCCAAGCACATTGTTTTCTGTGTTTCAAGTCGCTGCTAACAACACACCTAGGATCTTTTTCACAAAACTGAGTTTTCTATTTCCGTGTTACCTAGTTTATACTTAACGTTTGTATTCGTCTTCCCTATCTGTAGTACCTTGCATTTATCAGTATTAAAATTCATTTGCCAGTTTACTGACCACTCATGTAAGGTATCTAGATCTCTTTGAAGGTGTTCAAAGTCACTGTCTGAATTTATCACTCTCCCCATTTTGGTATCATCTGCAAATTTACTAATCCTACTAGTTATACCTAAATCAAGATCATTAATGAATATAACAAACAGCAGATGGCCTAATACAGATCCCTGGGGAACTCTGCTTTTGACCGCACCCCAGTCTGACTTAAATCCATTTCTGCTGACTCTTTGTTTCCTACCAGTTAACCATGACCTAATCCATTTTAATAATGATACACCTATTCCATGTGCTTCTACCTTCCTTATCAATCTCTCATGAGGGACTCTATCGAATGCTTTACTGAAATCTAAATAAATTATATCATATGACTTATCATTATCTACCGCTTCATATACTTCTGAGAAAAAGCTAAGCAAATTTGTGAGATAAGAACGTCCCTGGGTGAAACCGTGCTGAGAAGAATGAATTAAGTTGAATGTTTCAAGGTGGCTTCTGATTTTTGTAGCAATAATTGACTCTAGCAACTTGCCTATGATTAACGTGAGACTAATGGGACGGTAATTTGATGCAATTGATTTATCACCTTTTTTGAAAATCGGAACTACATTTGCAAGTTTCCAAGCTTCTGGCACTAGGCCCGATTCTAATGACTTATTAAATAAAACTGCTAATGGATTACTCAACTCATCTCTACATTCTTTTTATATTCTAGCATATACCTCGTCTGGACCAGGCGATTTATGAGGCTTCAGTTTGTTAATTTCTTTAAGCACATCGTTACTAGTAATATTGATATTCATCAACATATTTTCTATACTGTCGTTATATAAATTTTATGGAACTTGAAACTGTGCTAGGTTTTCATTTGTGAATACGATGAAAATGACTATTTAACGTACCACACATTTCTAACTCATCATCAGTCATTTCTCCCAATGTAGTTTTAAGGGACCTATTGTATTCTAACCTTGATTTATATAAGGTTGATAAAAGCTTTGGGGTTATTTTTCGATTCGCTTTTGCTACCTGATTTCATAATTCTCTCTTGCTTCTAATTTCTGTTTTTACCTGTCTTGTTAGGTTCTGATAGTAACCAAGTAAGTGATTTTACTTTTCTAATCCTTTTTCTATATACCTCTTTTTTCCCTAGAAGATCTAAGAGTCTATTATTCATCCATTTTGGTTTGTTCTGTATCGATCTGAATTTTCTTTTAGGGATGTGTTTATTTTGAGCATTATGGATTGTCGCAATAAATTGTTCATAAGTAGCTGCTAAATTAAATTCGGGGTTCTCCCGTCCTAAGTTGACAGTTTCCAGAGGTGTGGGGGGGATTAATCTTTTGACCATAGGGTCATCCCTTAGGTCTCTCCTTAAGCTACTGTAATTAGCCTTCCTAAAATCCGGGATCAAGGCCGAATTTTCCTTCTTCCTGCCATCCCATATTATGTTAAAATATATGGCTTTATGATCACTGTTTCCTAGTTCGTCTCCAATCCCAACATCTTTTACTAGATTTTCATTATTACTGAGAACTAAATCGAGGATATTATTTCCTCTAGTGGGCGAGTTTATGAATTGATATAAAAAACTATCTTGTACTACTTCTAGAAAATCTTCAGATTCATTATCGCTAAGTTGATTTTTCCAATCTATGCCCGAAAAGTTGAAATCGCCTAGAATACATACATTGTTTCTATTAGATGCCTTCTTTATTTCCTCCCATAGCAATTTACCATCGTTCCTACTCAAATTAGGTGGTCTATATATAACACCAATGACTACGGATTCACTGCCCTCACCAATCTCTACCCAAATACTTACATTGTCGCTATTTGTTTTAATGTTTGATTTATTGCAGCTTTTTAATGACACCCTGATATACACTGCTACACCGCCACCTCTCCTTCCTACTCTGTCAGATTTAAATAGGTTATATCCTGGAATATGAAATTCTGCTAAAAAATGCTTGCTGTTTGAATTTATCCATGCTTCCGTTATTGCAATTATATCTATGTTCTCTTTACTAACAATGGCCCTGAGCTGGTCCATTTTGTTACACAGGCTTCTACTATTAGTATAATAAACACTCAATATATTTCTTCCGTTTCTATCTGTTTTACATTTATTACTTTGATGTTTGTTATTATGACGAACTATATTTTCAGCATTATCTACTTCTGTTTCACTACTTCCCAGGACCTGCTTGTTTTTTGACTCCCATTTTCCCCGACCCCTCTCTACTGGCGAAAACCCCCCTTCGGAGTGACAATTTCACCCTCCAGGGATGCAGACAACGTCTTTACCCCCTCACGAGACAAGTGTACTCCGTCGCGACAGTACAGGTAGTCGTTGCCATAAAATCGTTGCCAGTCATCAATGAATGCCCAACCATTGTTTGCACAATGTTTTTCCAGTCGGCAATTAATAGCAATTGCCCTGGACAGCCATTCACGACCAACCCCTCTTCTAGGCAAGACACCACATACCATCGGGATCCCTCCCCTATCTCTAATCTTCCCCAGCGCCTCCCTATACCTCTTGAAAAGTTCCTCACTCCTAACCTTACCTATGTCGTTTCCTCCCACACTAAGACACACTACTGGATTGGTACCCTCCCCTGACAAAACTCTGTCTAACCTCTCGGCTATATGCCCTATCCCAGCCCCAGGAAAACATACCCTAGTCCTACGTTTCCTATCTCTCGCACAAAAAGCCCTATCCATAAACCTCACCTGGCTGTCACCAACTACTACGACCTTACCTGTGGGCAGGGTTTGTACAACTGCCCTTTCCTCTCCTTGATCCATACCGTCCTGCCTCTTCTCTTCCTCTCCAGCTTCCTGCAGCACCTGGTAAGGGTTACTGCACTCCACACCCTGGTCAGCTTTCCTGAGCCTGACCCTAGTCCCCTTGGAGACAACCACTCTCCACGCCTGCTCCTCCTTCGCAGGTGTCCTGCTAGGCAGGACACCTACCTGAAGGAGTTCCGTCCTGAGGGCTTCATTTTCCCCCTTTAGAGTGTCAACCTCACTCCTCAACTGCCCCAGCTGCCTTAACAGCGTGGCAAGGAGGTCGTCCTTCCCCACACTCCCCTCCTCTTCCCTCATGGCACAACGATCCAAAGCGGCCATTTTCCTTGGTCTCTAGCGGGAGCACGATCGCACGACTTCCGCTGTTAAGGTACAGATCAAGGTCTAGAGTCCTTGGTACAGATATCATTTGAATCTACAAAGTTGTATCTCTCATAATTTTTAATTGTTGATGGGATAGTGTAATTTCTGACCTAGTTACGTGCTTAAAAGCTTAATTGTTGAAACGCAGTTATAACGTTATAACAACAACAATCGATTGTTTCATCTTCAATGGTTGAGTTACTGTATGCAAGGGAACGTTCTTGTTTCTCGAAAGTTTAATCAACCTATCTTCGAATCTATTTTAGCGAGGCTAAAAGGTTGTAATTGTAAGTGTAAGAAAAATTCGTCTTACTTTTCTCGGATTGAGATTGGTAAACTCTTGGAACATTCTGACAAAGAGTGTTGCAGCGGCACCGAGCGTGAGCTCTTTCAAGTTAGTGCAGCCGGGAACAGGTCACCGACCCACATCGGGGCCTGAGGGGTGATTTTTTTCTAACAATATATAAATAAGTAAATAATAAATGAATAAAAAAGTAAGTAAGTAAATAAATAAATAAACAAATAAATAAATAAATAAATAAATAAATATAAAAATTACAAAAATAGAACAGATCATGGTGTAAAGAAGGAAATACAGTATATGTTGCGTTGTTAAAGAAGAGAAACGATTGAGACCCTGAAATTGTGTGTAAATGAGGCAGAAAGTCAGATCAGCAACCTGGGACTTGGTCACAAACTTTAGATGCCATATGGCAGCAGAGTCTACCATTAGACAACAAATTATGCTTCCAATATCTTCCCAGGCGGTAGTACCTCCCTGTTTGATAGCTGCCTACTACCTACTACCTAATAAGCAGACACATTCAGGAACCAGCAAATGCCTAGTACTTGCCAACAGTATGTAACAGAGACGTGACCGACCGTCCAAGTGGCTAACGGCAATCAGTGGCGAAAAGAATAAAAAAGTAAAAAAAAAAAAAGATAAGTCACGAGGTGTAAACTTACAGAGCCCTAAGCAGTCTCGAGGAGACCGTCAAATTGACAGCCAGCTCACCTAGCAAGCACGTAATATGATACTATGACTACCAAAAATCCGAAGTTGCACATTATCTACACAGATTCTTCGTAATGGGGGATGAGAGAAAAAGTGAATTTGATAGGGACTAGGAGGAAGGCGTAGAAATGTATTGTACTGGCAGGGGCGGCTTCAGGATGCTGAAACTCTCATCACGCCAAAAGCCTGGGCACATATACAGTACTAACTCCACTACTTTGCTTAAACAGTACCTATGATCGCTATACTGTTGGATGATGAGCTGACTTGTATTACAGTAGGTCATCCCAAAATGGTCTTACCAGTGTTCTTACTGTACGATCAGTTATGACACCCTCCCTGTGTCATAACTTGCCTGGTAGTAACGATGACCTTGATTAGTTTTGTGTGACTGAAAATTCTGTATAACCACTTCCAGATGGGTGAAGGTTGGGGAAGGTGGTTGACGGGGTGCATAACGCGTTGAGTCCTCGTCTCCCACCCTGTCTAATACCTTTACCTTTATCCTCTTCGCCACTGATCGGCTCGTTATCCACTTGGACGGTCGGTCACGTCTCTGTTACGCACTGTTGGTAAGTACTGGGCATAAACTGGCTCCTGGATATATCGGAACCTGCTCCCTTGTTGGTCAAGTCTGGACTTGAATAAGCTCACACTCGGTGCCGTAACAACGCTCTCACTCCAAAAAAGTTTGCCCTCACTGTTTTCTGGACTTGTGGTTTCTTCAACCTTGAACTGTGACCCCTTGTGGGGCAGACGTCCGCCAGCTCCAGGTATGGACAAACGACCGAGTAGTGCCCTCTGAGATGTTTATTCACTTCGATTAGGTCACTAGGTCACCCTTCGCCCGTCTGTAGTATAAGCTAGGTAGTTGCAGGCGTTCTAATCTCTCTGGGCAACTGAGGTTCCGTAAAGCAGGCACCAGTCTGGTGGCCCTCCTTTGGTCATTTTCAATCAATTGACAGTCTCTAGCATACCTTGGGGACCAGGCGGGGTGACAGTACTCCAGACGGGGAAGCACCTCACTCTTGAAGATCGTGACAAGCGACGGACCATCCAGAAATCTAAAAGACCTTCTTATAAGACCTGCTAGCTTCGTTGCTTGATTCACCTTCTTCTCACAATGGCCCGAGAACTTAAGTTCATTGTCGACATACACACCAAGGTCTTTTTCACATTCGGTCTCAATTAATGCAGTCAGTGGGTCAGTGCTGTGTCGAACCGTCTGTCATCAAACGCAGGAAGGTTAATCGCATCCTCTCTTTGATTTTGTAAATATAGTGGAGGGCGCCAAACCTCTGGATCTACATTCAAGAAAAGAAATCTCATATATACTGTACAGTTATTTGCAATTTTAAACGTCTTACTGTTACCAGTTACATACTATTTACATTTACTCTTGGACAGGACGTGTGCATTTGCCCCAGTGAGAAGGCTGGCTCTCTCTCTGGGCCCGGTCTGGAGTAAATACGTGCGTCCTGTACACCACAAACTCGGTGTAAGGTCGGTAACGAGCGGGATGGTTGTCCGCCGCTCGTTTGTTTGTTCGCGACCCCACTAGAGCCACCCCTAGATACAGTACACTGTTTGGTAAGCGTTCGGTACACAAGGAGGCAGCATGACCGGTACTGCACTCGACCACCTACACTTTCCAAATTGTAGACTTAGGTACTAGGACAGCCCGAGGAACGAACGACCTACTGCTGGAGTTCGAGGCAAGGGTTGTATCCACACAACCGCCGCACCCATGTGAAACCTTACTACTACTACTACTACTGAGCTATCACTCGAAATCGAGCATGACGATCATCCAGCTATGAGACAATGATACGAGTTATTAGGGATGTCACCTTCGTTGGTGAGCTCTGAGGTGACAAGAGAGGCCGATACGGGACCGGCAGTGTCGTCCATAGATGTTGCACGTGTGGAGGGGCGACGGCAGCGTCTTTCCAGCATTGGCGCTTGTCTGCCTTGTTATGCAATCGGGCTAACTCGAAAGTATTGACACCTTCTAAGCGTTACAGTGTGGAGTAATCGTCTCCCAGTTGAGGGGGTCGATCTGGCACTTTTTCAGGTTTGTCTTAAGACTGTCCTTATACCTTTTCAGTTGCCAACCGGCGTTACATTTACTATCCGTTAGGTGGCTGTAAAGTAGCTGCTTTGGCAGTCTACTGTTTTCCATGTGGGTAACATGGCCAGTCCAACGTAGTTGTTCATGGATAATGGTAGCCTCGCTGCTCCTACAGTTGGTGTCAGCGAGAATACTGGCATTTGTTCTCTTGTCTTCCCAGCGAACTCAGGGGATGGAACATAGACTACGATGGTGAAAGTTTTCAAGTACCCATGTCTTGCTGCCATATAGCAGGGTGGGGAGGACCACTGCTCGATATATGCACAACTTTGTAGATAATTTAAGCTCCCTACAGCTGAAGACACGGGTACAGAGTCTGCCAAAGGCTAGAGATCCACATCTGATCAAATGCTGTAACATTAGAGAGGGTAGTGCCGTTAAGTTGGATGGATGGTGGAGGTGTGACTGAGCCAGGGGCAGGCTGAACGAGAATCTGAGTCTTACGGAAATTCACCTCAAGGCCAAAGTGTGCATAAGCATCAGCGTAGGTGTTCAGGATCTCCTGTAGGTCGCGTTCAGTGTGAACGTCAATGGTGAGGTCGTGTGCATACTGAAGTTCAGTAATGGAAACTACGGACACCTTTGTTTCTGCCTGGAGTTGTCTTATGTTGAAAAGATCTTTCCTCCGGTACTGGATGTTCACCCTACCGGCTAACTTGGCACAGGCACGAGTAAGGAAAGCAGACAAGAAAATGGAAAAGAGAGTTGGTGCCAGTACACATCCTTGTTCTACCCCTGTTTGAATGGGGAAGAACTCAGACTGGGTACCATTGTGTAGGACACTGCTGTTTATGCCATCGTAGAGTTGCCTCACAATGGCGATGAATTTAGGTGGGCAGCCAAAACGGCTGAGGGTCCGCCAGAGGGCTTCCCTGTCTACCAAGTCGAAGGCCTTGGTTAGGTCGATGAAGGCCATGTACAGGTCACGACACTGTTCTCTGCACTTTCCCTGTATCTGGCGGGCAGCAAAGACCATGTCAGTGGTGCCCTGTGATGGTCTAAAGCCACATTGAGATTCTGGGAGGAAGTTTTCCGCCTCAGGAAGAAGTCTGTTTAGGAGGTCTCAGGCGATAATCTTGCCACCTACGGACAGCAGCGAGATCCTGTGGTAGTTGTCACAGTCTGACCGGTCTCCCTTGTTCTCATAAATATTGACGATGGGGGCGCCTTTAAGAGCATGGGAGATTTCCTCTTTTGCCCATATATTCTCCAGGAGAGAGTGGAGACGGCTGGTAAGCAGAGGTCCTCCTGCTTTATACACCTCGGCTGGAATTCCATCAGGCCCTGAGGCTTTGTTATTTTTCATCTGTTTGATGGCGGAAGCTACCTCATTCAGGGATGGAGGATAGCTGAGGTGGGTCAGCTCTGGATGCTGGGGGACCTGCTGGGTAGTCAGGACATCCACATCGGTGTTTCGGATGAGCAATGAATGGTAGTGCGCTTTCTAGCATTGAAAGAGGGTTGTTATGCCCGTCAGTTAAAGCACCACGTCTATCATTGACGAGTCCATTGACTTCCGGGTCATTTTCACCAAACCAGTCCTGGTGTATGCTTACGATCTGGCCGAGGGTCTCTCTGCAGGTTTTTGTCATGAAACTGTCGAGAATAGCCCTTTCGGCACTGGGATTTGGGTTGTTTGTTGTTGGGTTGTTTATCAGCCCATGTTCGACCTGCTCTCTGGAAGCATGTGCTACCACTAGATCCTCCAGATACTTCTTGTTAAAATCTCTTCTGAAGGCTTTTTGCTTTTGCCGTTTTGGGGCAATGTGAAGTGAGAGCTTGGCTCTGGTGAGCCAATGATCAGTGTCGCAGTGGTCTGAGCCACGCGTGGCTCAGGTGATGAGGACATCTCGGCGATCTCGTTCTCTGACAATAATGTAGCCAGTGTTTGGATTGTGGGTGTTGCCACAAACCCTTAACTTATCGGCTTGCCTAAACAAGGTATTGGTGATAGTGAGGTTGTGTGTAACACACTTGTTGAGGAGGAGTAGGCCACTGGGATTACACTTGGCTAGTCCATTTCTCCCTATGATTCCCTGCATATTGTCAGCATCTCTGCCAACTCTTGCATTGAAGTCGCCTAGGAGCACAACCTTATCTTCTTTGGGGATAAAAGTTAGCACTCTGTCAAGGTCAGCATAAAAGGCCTCCTTGATGTCATCCTCTGCATCCAATGTTGGGGCGTATGCACTGATGAAGAAGTTATGAGGCACTCATTGATCCCAACAGCCATTTCAGTTAGCCTATGTAGGATGCATTGGCGGATGGCAAGGCCAACTCCATAAATGCGGTTTCTCTCCGCATCAGGCTTATCCTTCCAGAAGAAGGTATAGCCAGACCCCATTCTGTGAGTCGACCCTCGTCTGGGAGTCAGGACTCACTAATGGCTGCTATATCGATGTTATACCTACCCAGCTCTTTGACCACAAGGGAAGTTCTTCTTTCAGGATGCTCATTTGTGTCAGTATCCAGAAGGGTCCTGACATTCCATGCAGCGACCATAAGAGGTTGTATAGTTTTTTTGTTTTTTTTTGGGGGGGGGAGGATCTGTGATTATGATTATGTTTTCTACCACATTAGGATGACCTTACTGGGTGCGGTTGAAGAGTCAAGTTGGTTCCTTCGGCAGCCTATGTTTAGGGCACATTTTCTAGCCCTTTCTCCATGTGGGGTGAACAGACTGGGTCATCGAGAGGGCTGCTCAGTCACATAGACAGGACCGGATTGCACTGCTACCTAGATCCCAGTGCATAAACGACCATCTTATCTTTGCCGCCCATGTGCAGAGTTGTGACTAGAGACTCCCAGCAGTCATCTCTGCCTTTCCTCGTCGCCACTCGTCCTTCGCCATAGGACTTTTGGGGGTATAGGGGTTTTGATAATGATGAGAAGTATGATGAGCTGGATAATGGCTATGCATGATTTGATTTATGTGGTGAGGCAGGAGCGCAGGCTGCAACCACACATCTTGGCTCTCCCTTTTCCTGGTCCAATAGTGCAAGTGTTGCAATGACTGGGGAGAGGGAGAGTAGCAATGGATTGCCGATAGCCCAGTTTGTTGGGTTTTGCCTTAGTAGCCTGTCCATCATGCATTGCCTTCATCCGCAGGTGTAGTCGTTGGGTTTCCATATTGGTCACCTCTTCTGCCTATACCGCCGTTGGGGTCTTGTTGGAACTCTGTAGGCATGTCTGCCTGGTGCGGGGCTCCACCGCAGATTTTTCGTTTGGGGTTTACTCCCGTAGCCTTATACCTACCTACCAAGGTTAATCCACAAGGCAGCGGGGCAGTGGTTGTTAGGTGCCAGAGTGTGTCCACATGCCAGTGGGCCTGTGCGCCGTTCCTCTGGGGCCCACTGCTGCTCTAAGATCCCCTGCTGGTCTAGCCTGGGCCCACGAGGCACCCCAGTTACCGTGTGTTGCCATGAGAAGGCACAGCAGGAGTCTTGATGGTGAAGAGGCTGTGTGCCGGCAGGTGAAGACTTGTGCAAGTTGCTTCCCTGTTCACCACAAGGGCTAGCTAGGGGCGGTAGCTGAAAGCGAGAGGGAGTAAACAGTGCTTGCACTTTAACACTAACATAATGCTGCCCCAATAGACCCATTACATCACCTTGTGTGCCACATACACACACACACACACACACATACACACACACACCGATGGGTCAAGACGGGTCAGACGCACCTGGCGCTGCTCAGCAGCAGCCACGTCAACTGTTATTCTGGCCCATACCAACTCCCTCCGCTGAACCCTCCTCCCCACCGGAATATCAACAACTTCTCGCCAGAAGTTACTATTTCATTTGGGAAAGGAATGGAACCAGTGTTGAATAGTGGTGAACAGTGCTTAAGTCAGTGAAAAACAACTCGGCAGTTGAGTCTTACCCAAGCTAACCTTCACACAGTGAGGTCCCAGGTACCCAGTGATAATTCCCCTGAGACTCCACGATAGAGAAGCCTGGGACCACACCTCACCCACTTGAGTGAGTGAAGTCCTGTGACAACTGACCACGTGGTGTCCCCATTATGCTACAACACCACATAGTGAATGAGTTGCTACAGAATCATGTGAAGTTCCTCATAATACCATCTGTGAGGGAATTACTACACCACGTGATGCCCCTCATAACACCATCTGTGAGGGAATTACTACACCACATCAGGCCCCTCATACGCCATCTGTGAGGGAATTACTTCACCACATCAGGCCCCTCATAACACCATCTGTGAGGGAATTACTACACCACATCAGGCCCCTCATAACACCACCTGTGAAGGAATTACTACATCATCAGGCCCCTCATACACCATCTGTGAGGTAACTTCTACATCATCAGGCCCCTCGTAACACCATCTGTGAGGGAATTACTACACCACGTCAAGCCCCTCATAACACCACCTGTGAGGGAACTAGTACTCCACGTGATGCCCCTCATAACGCCATCTGTGAGGGAGTTACTACACTGCGTGTCTGCTGTTCAACACCTCAGCTCACATGATCTACGTGTGTAAACATTAATCTGTATGTTCACTGTATGTTCCTTCACCTTTCTCTAATGAAGGCTTTTGTTAAACCACCAATGTATGTAGTAAGTCATTTATGTCCAATGTATATTTTCAGCGTTCGGGCTGCAAAAATTTTCAACAAACCGTTTATTATTATTATTATTATTATTATTATTATTATTATTATTATTATTATTTATTTTTATCAGATACCGACTGACGACATACTTGTTAACCTCGGTCGGGTAGTCTTCTGTCTTCATTCTTTATCATGGGATGATCTATACCCAGACACACCAAAATTATGTATTAATTGAAAAAAGAATGGTTTGGTTGATAATAATATACTTATATCAAAATCAATACCAATCTTAAATTATGGCTTACTTGGGTATGATTTTACTAGGCTACATTAATATTTCACCTCAGACCTGAGGAAGCTTAACGAGACTGTGGTTTAATTTCTGTAAGTTAGAACGGTGGCTACGAGGGTGTTTCAGAGATAGACTAGATTACATAAGAACATAAGAAAGGAGGAAACTGCAGCGGGCCTATTGGCCCATACTGGGCAGTCCCGTTTACACCCAAGCCCTATTGCTCATATAAGCATCCAACCTATGTTTGAAGTTATTCAGCGTATTCGAGTTAATGATGATATTTGGTAACTTGTTCCATTCATCCACTACTCTGTTTCCAAACCAGTGTTTACCTATTTCACGCCTAAATCTAAATTTGTCTAATTTAAAACCATTGTTACGAGTTCGCTCCTGGTTGGATAGTCTGAGTACCTTTGTAATGTCCCCTTTGTTTAGCCCTGCCTTCCACTTATACACCTCTATCAGGTCGCCCCTCGCTCTACGTCTCTCGAGGGAGTGCAAATTAAGATGCTTTAACCTGTCTCTATACTCAAGGTTCCTAATGCCCGGGATTAGTCTTGTCATTCTCCTCTAAATTCTTTCCAAGGATTCTATATCCATTCTGTAATACGGTGACCAGAACTGAACTGCATAATCCAGGTGTGGTCTCACAAGAGCAAGATACAGTTTTAGGATGACCTCGCTAGTCTTGTAACTAACACTCCTTTGTATGAACCCAAGTACTTTATTAGCCTTGTTACGAGCAAAAACACATTGTTTACTTGGCTTAAGGTTCCTACTTATCATTACTCCTAAATCTCTCTCGCAGTCGGATTTCTCTATGGCATCGTTGTTCATCTGGTATCTGGTTTCCCTGTTTACATCTCCTATACTGAGTACTTTACATTTGTCGACGTTGAATTTCATCTGCTATTTTTCAGACCATTCGAAAAATTTGTTTAGATCTTCCTGTAGTTTTGCCGAGTCCTCGTCAGATTTAATAACACGTCCTATTTTAGTGTCATCAGTAAATTTACTTATGTTGCTGTCTATGCCGATATCTATGTCGTTTATGTATATAATAAATAATAATGGTCCAAGTACTGAGCCTTGGGGAACTCCACTTGTGACGTTGCTCCAATGGGACTAAGTGCCGTTAATGCTCACTCTCTGCTTCCTGTCTTGTAACCACGCCCTAATCCATTTAAGGATGTCACCTTTGATGCCATGAGCTTCTACCTTTCTAATTAGTCTTTCGTGGGGGACTCTGTCGAAGGCTTTGCTAAAGTCGAGATATACCACATCATAATTGTGCCCCTAAATCCACCGATTCGAAAACTGATGAAAAGAATGTTAATAGATTAGTTAGGCAAGAACGTCCGCTTGTGAAGCCATGCTGGGAATCATTGATCAATTGGTGCTTCTCCAGGTGATTTCGAATAGAGTTTGAAATGATTGCTTCCAGTAATTTGCCTACTATTGATGTTAGACTGATTGGGCGGTAGTTAGAGGATAGTGATCTATCCCCCTTCTTGAAAATCGGTATTACATTCGCTATCCTCCAGGATTCTGGTACTACACCTGTTTTTAAGGACATGTTAAACAACTTTGCTAAGGGCATACTAAGCTCTTCCTTACATTCCTTTAATACTCTGGCAAATATCTCATCGGGACCAGGTGACGTATTAGGCTTTAGTTTGTCTATTTGCTTACTAACATCGTTACTAGTCACTACTATCTCACTTAATTTGTTTTCTTCACTATCTCTGAATAGGGTCGGTGCCTCGGGTATCATGTTTAAATTTTCGGTGGTGAAAACTGTTGAAAAATATTTATTCAAATTATTGCTCATTTCTCCGTCTTTATCAGTGAGCTCGCCGGAGTCTGACCGTATTGGTCCAATCTTTTCTCGTGTTTTAGTTTGATACATTTGGTAGAATCCTTTGGGGTTTGTCTTCGCCTCCCTTGCTATCCTTACCTCATTATTCCTCTTTGCTTTCCTTATCTCGGTTTTAACCCTACTCGCCAATACCTAGTTTATCTCACTTGATGATTAAACACCCTAACTACCTGGGAGTTGAGTTGGTTTAAGTTAGGCTACGTTATCGTGAGGGTGGTTAATCTTGAGGTGAAATAAGATGGAGTCTAATCTTCGGTAATCCGGGAAAGGTTTTTGTTTGTACAAGGAAGAAAAGTGGCAGTGTCGTGTGGAGTGAAGTGACCTTCCCTGCCCAGTGACTCAGTCTTCTACATGACGATATCAAGGTTGATTGTGATGCAATGACTTTATCTTTAATTCTTGCGACAGGGGAACAGACAGATAATTTTACCATCGGGTCGTCATATTTTATCGGTTGCTGTTGTGACTTTTTTCCTTACGGCACCTGTCTCTCTTTGGATGGTATTTTGAAGGTCCTGCCTCTGTACTGTACCTAGGGTGGATGTTTCCATCATTTGTGACTTTGCCTTGTCAGCTACGTTTGTTTCGTGTACTGTTGCGGCTGGTGTTTGCTCTGTTGCTCCTTTTTCTTCTGCGTTGTCTGTCTCTTGTGGTGCATCTGGGTTGGTTAAGTGGGACGCTTGTAGCACAGATCCAGAAGCTGAGTTGTCTGGGAAACTCATTGTTGGGAGATTGTTTCTTCCAAGCATTTTGTTCATCTCTACTTCGAACGTGCCTGGGTTCCCTATGTTCATTATGTGAGAATATAATAGGAAGATGAGCACTTTGTAGTCTCGTATTTCGCTCAGTACAATTTTAGTGGTATTCTGTGGTTGTGTTGTTTCTTCAACTACTTTCTTTGCAATAGCAGCATATGTTGTATTCTCCTTCTGTTCTTGTTGTTGTTTTTCCTTTGCTACTTTTTCATTTATTATTTTCTTTTTGTATGGACAGGCCATTGCTAGGGTTCTGTGGGTCTTATATCCTGGCTGCTTCCGATTTTTAGTTTATACACGCTTTGGCTTGATACTTGCAGTCCAGGAAAGTATGGCCTTCTTCTGCGCATTCGGAGCATATTTTAAGTTCCTTTTGTGGACAGTCTTTTGTTGAATGAGATTCATGTGCATAGCAGATAAAGTAGGTGAGAATATTAACGTATTTCTCCCTTTCTAGTTGTTTAGGGAGTACTGACATGTTGAACCCTAAGATTCCAGATTCCAGGGCCTTGTCTGCCATTGAAGTATCATTGAATCTCAACTTTAAGCAATGTATGTATTGCTTTATTTTTACCACTTCTTCGACTTTTAATCAGTTGTTTTTTATTTCTAGTTCTTCTTTTATTTCTTGTGCCGAGTGCTTTCCAAATTCGTAGTCAAGTCCACGCACAAATACTGATCTTTTTGCTTTAACCTCTGAGGCATGATGACCTGGAGTCCTATGCCTCCAAAGGCTTGCATTTCCCCGGGGCTCAGAATGGTATCTGCGTCTCTGTAGTCCCTGCATATTGCAGTGTATCCATCGTTCGATGAGAAAATCCTTGTGAAGGGTACATTGAGTGTACCATAAGCTATTTCAGTTATCTGAGAACGTGAAGGGGCTGTTCTTTTGTCTATGATGTTGAGTCTAACCTTGGTAGCCATGGTTTATTTGTTCATGTCTTCCTAGCATGTATTAATAGTGGGTGATAAAGAAGGTTATTCAAGACCCTTCTTAGTGTGCCTATAGGCGACTCCCGGACAGTGGTGTAACTGCACTATCACTGTTTTTCCACTGCCGTATTGGCCTGTGTTCCCCTGACCTCCAACGGACACACACAATCCCACCTACTGTGAGGTGTGCTCCACGGGAGGGGCTCCAGCACGGATACTTTAATATAAGCAGGTGCCACGGCCAGGGTAAGTAAGGAAGGATTTCAACAAGAGAGAAAGACCTCAAACCACGTCAGTACTGCTAATCAATAGCTGCCCTCAGGGCCGGATTACGCTTAATAGGGGCCTGAGGCACAGATCAACTTGGGGCCCCCTACCCTCAAGGTATATATATATATATATATATATATATATATATATATATATATATATATATATATATATATATATATATATATATATATATATATATAGCAAGAACAAAATATACCAAAATTTATCAATGATTTCATCAATATTAAGCTTCTGCAAAATAACACATTCAATGTTCATAAGAGACAGAAAATTGAGACGTTGCTAGGACATCGTTGAACGAAGTTCATGTTTTATATGCTTCAACTTCGAGAATGTTTGGATTTGGGGCCCCTTAGAGTCGGGGGGCCTGAGGCCAGTGCCACAAGTGCCTCATGGTTAATCCGGCACTGGCTGCCCTCCAGCAGGAGTGTGGGTCACTCACTCTACCCTTGGGGAGGGCTAACTAGGGTTGACAATCCTGAATACTCGTGAGGTAGTCCGGTGGCAGTCGTGGTCGTTTTCCAAAGGCAGAGGCCCATAAGGGGCGTTGCCCCAAACAGAATTTCTGGGAAGTCCAGTGGTAGACAGAGAGGTCGAGTTGTGGTCCGGTCGTCAACAGTAGAAAGAAGGCTGGCTGCTTTGGCGGTGAGGGGTCTGAAGAGAGGTCCGTTCACGGCGAAGGCTGGCTGGCGAATCTCTGGCTTTATATTTTAAGTATAAATCTTGAGTTGACTGGTAAGCTGCCGAAGTTGTACGAGTTGTCAGTGCAGACGGACTGTACCAAAGACTTATTATAGTCTTTGGTCTGTACCGTCTGACAAACAGCCAACGACAACTCCGACGATTCGTGAAAAGAGGTGACAGTAATGAAAAAGTTGACAGTAGAAATGCGAGGGTGACGCCGCCTTACGTCCTTCCATTGAGGTAAAAAAAAAAAAAAGAGACGCATGCAATTTCATGAAAATCTTTCTTTAAGTTCTACATTGGAGATAGAGTAATTGTTTTGACAAAGCCTACAGACAAACCCTTCGGATGATATACATACAAACGTTAACAATACCCACAAGTTATTCAAAACCACAATGAATCTTAATAATCCACAAACGTGAGTTAGGAACAGTGTGGATACAGTACACAGTACAGTATACTAAGCCTTCGGGACACATGGAGCAGCATGGTCGGTACTGCTCTCGACCACCTTCAATTCCATAAGTTGTAAACTTAAGTGCTGTATAATACAGTACCCATTTACAGTTGGGTGAACTGGGAACTCCCGGGAATCAAGCCACCAGCCCGGAAACAGGTGGCGTGCGTTTTATCCATTTGACCGCCGCGCTCTTAATCCAAAACAATATCCACGGTCACTGTGCACGGACATTTTGCAATACCACTAACCTTAGACCTGACCCAAAAACATCACCTGCGGACGTTAACTATCAACATAATCCGTGATAGTAATCCACGAACGTAATTAACGAAGCAGTCTGAGCTTAGAGTCTAGACTCTAAGTCTGGAATCTAGAAAAGATCTAGACTTTCTTAAACTGTTTCACACTCGCCCGTTTTGACGGCCGTCTTTGACGTAATATAACCATTGATGACGTCATACTATACCCATGCTAGAAGGTGATGGACTCTGGAAGAGATGAAGAGAAGGAAAATAAAGAAAAATAAAGAAAATGAAGGGATTGTGGGGTATGGTAGTTTGGTGTTCACTCAGGATGGGATGGAGAAAGGAAACTCACAATGTGCTCTCTGTATACATGTTGTATTGGATGTACAATGCAGCTTGGTGCTGGGAAGGCAGCATGGTTACAAGCGTGATGTAGAGAGAGCTGGTTGGTGAGGGTGCTCAGAGGAGGACAGCTTGTGGGTCGCCATGCTCGCCGGCGGGAGCGAGGACCGCCAGGCAGGCGGAGGAGGAGGAGGAGGTGTTGCTGGCTAGTTGGTGTAGGTAGAAAAAGACAGGTCACCACGAGGTCAGGTCTTATATAGCGGGGGTAGGCGTGGCTTAGTAGATGACCCCCGCTCCGTGATGTATGGCGGCGCTGGTTGACCTAGATCACGAGGCATACACTGGGGAATTGGTGGGGTCGGCTACTCAGCGACAAACAGCGTTTGTAGGGGAGAATTCCACAACAGGATATTAAAGAAGTAGGACAAGAAGGAAATGAAAGGGACAACATCTACATTATAATGTGGATCGAACAGCAGGATGAAACACTAACTGCATGTGTGGGCCGATACCCCTGTTTGTTTACCTTTTAACTCCCCCTTATGAACGGACCACCGTTTACGTGACATCATCAATGACTATACTACGTCAGAGACGGCCGTCAAAACGTGGCCAGTGTGAACCGGCCTTTATTGTGTGTGTGTGTGTGTGTGTGTGTTTATTGTGTTTATATCTGTCTGTGTATCTTTAAGAATCATAGAAGTGTGTACGTATAAGTTTATTGTCGAGATGTATATGTGTTGGAGGATGTGTACATTGGTATAAGTGTATCTATTTTATGTAAGGATCATAAGCGCGTGTAATTTATGAGGGGGGTGTCGGTAAACGTGCGTGTGTACGAGGAGCCTGGCGTACGTGCAGAAGTTCCTCAGTATCCCTCACGTACACGGTCACGTCCTCTCTGACCATACTACCCAACTATTTCATCACATACCACTTTTTATATACAGTTGGGCTCCCTCACGTACACGGTCACGTCCTCTCTGACCATACTACCCAACTATTTCATCACATACCACTTTTTATATACAGTTGGGCTTGTCACGCCTCGCTTATATAATTTCTACATGGATTGACAGAGTAATGATATGAAATGAACCAGAATAGAAGATCTAGTTAAGCGCTTAATATACGAATTCTCGCATCACTGTCATTTTTTTAGGAAGTGTTCTCTTCCACTACGCTTTTTTTTAAAGATATTTTTCTTTAATTTTTCAATTGTTGACGACTAAAGCATTTACTAACCTAGAATACGCGCTTTTAAATCTTATTTGTTGAAGCAGAGTAATACGTTATAACATTAATACCAACACTTCCCCAGCAAACAGTTAAATGTTCACGAGTCTAACCACTTGTGTAATCTATACGGGGCCCCCTTTCTGCTGAATAAAATTGCCTGGCGTTTGCCAAATAAAACATTAA
The DNA here is from genome assembly GCF_018991925.1 of Homarus americanus. Taxonomy (NCBI): domain Eukaryota; kingdom Metazoa; phylum Arthropoda; class Malacostraca; order Decapoda; family Nephropidae; genus Homarus; species Homarus americanus. Next base: position 5,915,790 of record NW_024713129.1, read on the forward strand.
AAGTGGCTTCCCCGTAATGAAGGGGTTAAGGGAGATAGTTTATGAACGAACACTTAATGTTTGTTTTTCAAAGTCAGATTTGTTTTGTCGTCATTATACAAACAAGCGGTCAATGCGAGAGGGAAATCTGCGTACGTATTTGTATGAAATTATTTTATTTTACTTTATTAATTTTTTTGGTGTTAGATTTGGTCAGGATAACTTTGCTAATACTGTACTGTATAAGGTTAGGTATTATAATGTGTTCGATTAGGTTAGAAATTTGGTAAGGGAATATTATGTAAGGTTAGGACAAATAAGCTTATATTTGTTAGGTTACGCAATACTAGATTAGATAAGACTATATCCCGTTAGATTAGATGAGATTATTATGTCTGAGTAAATTATGTAAGATTATAATGTTAAGCTAAATAAGGTTAAATTTTAAGTCGGATTTGGTGAAATTTCGTTGTACAAGAGACACAAAAAGTTATATGTGATGCTGAATTTACCACATAGGCCTACAAATATTGTACATTAAATATCACTATTTATTTATTTTTACGGGTACTGACAGCGAAACCGGACTTTAACGACTATAATTGGTAAAAACAACACTACGAAATTACAACGGTAGCAAACATAAAGAACTTTATTTTCTGTTTATAAGTTAGTTATGAGTTATGCAACAATGGTGAAGCTTCCACACAACATTAAATATGGAGAAAGTACACTCTCAGCACGATACACAAGGGTTGGCGGTACCATATAAAAGTCGCTGGTACCCGAAGTTACTGATGCCCGATGACGTAGCTAGGAATTTTTAGTATAAGTGGAGGGTAAACGGCCCAAATTTTCCGAGAAATCGGTATGGCGAAGATACTGCTTATCAATCATCCATCTCACCACGCAGAACAAATATACTGCCAATAAATGAAAGAAAATGACTCACAAGGAAGAACACATAGTGCCCAGCATATTGGAATGAAAGAAAAAACATGGTTACAACAACCTTGTATTTGAAAATAAGTATAAAGTAATTGGAATTCTTCTTGTCAGTACAAATACAAGTGGAATAGAAAGGACCACTGCATGCGGTCAGGGCGAAGGAGGACACCTGCTCCTGTGCGGCAGCCCCGGACACCGCTACGGTCTGCTAACACAGTAAAAAATGCGCTGCCTGTGGCGGCCCACATTCCTCCGCCGATCGGACCTGCCCGAAATGGAAGGAAGAATGCAGGATAGCCAAGGCTCGACTCGACAAGAAACTGAGCTACAAAGAGGCCCTCCTTGCTGTACGCTCCCAAGGCAAGAAAAAACCAGCAGAAAAGAAAAACCAAGTAAAGAAAACCCAAGAAAAGAAAACTCAAGAAAAGACACCAGCCACACAGAATCAAGAACACCACGAGGCCCGTGGAGCTGAAGCCCACGTGGTCAACCTCACCGTCTCCGACTTCTTCCACACCTATGAGGACTTAAGACACGAGGAAGACGAACAACAAGACCCAAACACGAACGAATGGACACTCCAAGAGAGCAAGAAGAGGAGGAGAGTTAGAAGAAAATCTACATCAAGCTAAGAAGAAGACCAATACATTTCCTCCACACAAGAAAACAACACACACAATCTAGCCGACCAAGCACTGAGAATCCATGGCCCAACCCAACACGCACCTGACGCTTGACCTGACGCTAGCCTGACTCTGTCCTGTCGCCTCCTGGCCGCGTCCGGGCGAGTTGCTGCTGCCCCCAACTTATACTCCCTCACGCAAGCGGTGTTTAGCCACTGCACCTGTTCTCTCCTCTTGAAATTCACTTCAATCCTCCCTTTATTCTTCCCCTGAACCTCCTTCCCCCCTGTCACTAGCATTTCATGTTCATGTGGCTGTATGCTGATTGGCTGGTAGGCGCGCGGCCGGAGCTCAGTTGGAAGTTGTAGGGGAGAGGAGCCACTACAGTACCTCCTGGCGTCATGGTGACTTTCACAACCCATTGAGAAGTGCCAGTCGGTGTGATAATCCCTCGGGTGCACCCTTATTAATGTTCAGTTCCTGTAGATCTTTTTAAACTACTGAGGACACTGAGCATGGAACTCTGAAAACCATGTTCTTTATATTAGTTTCCTATGGATTAAAATAGGAAAACGTTCATCTATACAGTATTTCGTCATGATGATGTCACAGCTTAAATAAACAAGATAGGTAACACGTCTGCTTAAGATAGAGGCTCAGTATAAGCCATCGTCATATTGATCAACTTTTTCAGCTTATAGTAACTCAATTAGTTACATTCTCACGAATGTAAATAGTGTAAATTTTTGCCTTAAGAAACTTTGAAAATCCGTGTCAAAAGTATAGTGGCCGCCTTGGCTATTTTTTTTTTAATGGGGATTAGCCCACCCGGGCACAGGTCAATGACCCACATCAGGGCCTGGGAGGCGAAGATACAGGTATACAGTATTATTATATTAATAATAATAATAATAATAATAATAATAGGACTATAAACAAATGCAAAAAAAGAAAGAAAAAAAAGATCAATAGTGAGTCACGATAGATATAAGTTGTGTTGTCAAAGTAAGAGAACCAATTGAGACCCTGCAATTGTGTGTAAAAGAGGCAGAAAGTCAGATCAGCAACCTGGCGATAGTGTGGGATATGGGATTGTTTGTGTTCTCACTCAGGATGAGATGGAGAAAGGAAACTCACAATGTGCTCTCTGTATACATGTTGTATTGGATGTACAATGCAGCTTGGTGCTGGGAAGGCAGCATGGTTACAAGCGTGATGTAGAGAGAGCTGGTTGGTGAGGGGGTGCCTCAGAGGAGGACAGCTTGTGGGTCGCCATGCTCGCCGGCGGGAGCGAGGACCGCCAGGCAGGTGGAGGAGGAGGAGATGTTGCTGGCTGGTTGGTGTAGGTAGAAAGAGGGAGATCACCACGAGGTCAGGTCTTAAATAGCGAGGGTTGGCGTGGCTTAGTAGTTGACCCCCGATCTGTGGGCGGCGCTGGTTGACCTAGACCACGAGGCATACACAGGGGAATTTGTGGGGTCGGCTATGCAGCGACAAACAGCGTTTGTAGGGGAGAAATCCACTACAATAGTACCTCCCTGTTTGGTAGCTGCTTACAACCTACTACCTAACGTGTCGAACGGAACTTGAAGTTTATGCCAGCTATTCCATTCTTTTAAAACAAAATAAGTTACACATAGGGACTTGGTTTTCTAAATACTGGTAGACATTGCCTAAATAGTCCTGCAAAGCCATGATAAACTTAGTATAGTATATAGTGTATCTTGAATGGAGGATTTAACACTGGCAGTATCCAGGGGTACCCAGTTGGCATCAAAGGAGATAACGTGAAGATTAGGCACACCTGATGGTCACGTACCCTAACACTACCCGGAGGGTTACTTTAGGTTAGTTTTTGTGAGGTTAACGCTAGGGTGTTTACTCATCAGGTGAACGAAGCTGGGGCGCCAAATCTTCACACTATTCAACAAAGGTACCGGTTAAGGGAAAATGGGTACCTTTAAGGTTGAGTATTACTTTCTCTTATTACCACCATGCTATGTGCACGATTCCAGATGATACTAAATGTTACAGTGTAGTGGATACTCTCCCCTACAACTGCTGATTGGTCACTGGCCGTCCGCCTCCCAGCCAACCAGCGGCGAGTTCCACAAATCAGCCCTCGCGTTCGAACTGCGCGGTGATTGGCCAGTTGGCGCCTTCACCTCAGACAACTCTGAGATGTGGAGACACACACACACACATACAGTACATACATACACACATACATACACACACACATACACACCTCTCCGGATGGATGGCAACGAGAACGACGCAGCAATGACCAGGACTACGGGTAACAGGATTCGGGTATGCTCCCTTCGGGGAGGAGTATCCGAAAAAAGAAAAGAGGAGTTAGGCACAATCCTATGGGCACGCCTAGGAATCAAATTCGGTGCACTAATAGAAGCAAAGGACTCCTTCATAGTTCTTTGCATAGAAGAAAAGGATGTCGATCTCATGTTATCAACTGAATCGATAGATACACTAAAAAGAGATAACTTTGAAACACCCATCCCACCACAGCTTAGAGCTAAGAAGTCAATAGTCATCAAAAGATTGGATAAGACCATTACTAACAAATCACCAATTGAAATATCGCAAGAAATAGAACAGAAAAACAGATGGGCTAAAGTGGAAGAGGTGGTACTGCTCCCCAGGGCTGCAACGATGATGAAAGAGAGATTCATAGAAATCGCCATGGCTCAGAAGGCACTAGAAAATGGCATTTGCATCTCCCACTACCACCTTTCTAAACACCAAATTGAAAAAAAAAAATTCTATCTTATAACACCTTGCTGGATATGTTATAAATATAACCACGTATCAGCCAATTGCCCTAATAAAGACAAAAAGTTCTGCTCGGAATGTGGAGCTGAAGGGCACACATTCAGAGAGTGTAACAGCAAAGAAAACCCAAAATGTCTAAATTGCAAAGGACCTCAACGTACTTTGGCAACACGCTGCCCAGTAAGGAAGGACACCATTAAAGACACGAAAGAAAAGGAAAAGTCGAACAAATATTTAGAAACTGACCCAACCTAAACCTACGCTGCAATAACAAAGTTGCAAGACACCACTTCTGAAGTGTTAGAAAAGACAAAAGATAAAGTCAACGCAGGAAACACTAACTACACTGATACTGTGACGGGCCGAGTTTTCTCTTTTTATATTTTACCATCCAGATATCCTTTTCTGTTATGATTCTTCAATTTTTTAGTTATAAGTATACTTTTGATT